>NC_086449.1:394969167-395319792 GCF_028390025.1 Pseudophryne corroboree
TTAAAACAATTAAAAAGCCAGCATTGATAGAACATGAGGACAGTTTGGTTGAGTACTTCAGTTGGCACATGAGAACAATTTTCTGATGCATGGTTATGCAGCCTTCCGCACAGAGAGCTATCTATACTTTGTAATGGAACTGGCAGGCAGCGGGGACCTGTTCCATTTTGCAAAAGAGAACTCATTGTTGGACCCAACCACAATAACATTTCTAGCTGCTGAACTGGTTTGTGGATTGCAGTTCATGTATTCAAGAGAAGTTATTCAGAGACCTAAAATGTAAGAACATTTTGCTGACCTCAGAGGGACATGTTAAGATCAGACTTTGGTCTGGCCCTATTGAATGCATATGGAGAAACCAATCTCACAGTATTTGGTGGGACATGTGGCAATAGTGTTCCAGCAATTATAACTCATCAGTCATACAGTGCAGATGTAGACTGGTTTGTGTTTGGTGTTCTAGGGTATTTACTCACCCTACAAAAAGTACCTTTTTCATGGACAGACAACGTCAGTGGTAAACAAAATGATCCTTAAGCGAGAACACACATTCAGGGCTTAGTAATCATGTAACAAAGGGCATTTTATCCAGACTCCTATGCAAGGATCAGTACCGCGGCTTGGGGTAAATGGCAATGTGCAAAAACCATAGTTGCTTCTCTTCAATTAACTGGGTGAAGATAGAGACTGTTAGTAGCGTCCCAAGTCAAACAGCAGAAGGACTCCATGGATCTAGATCAAAAACAACAAATTCCTGTGTCCCATAATGAAGCTTTCAAAGAACCAATTCCTGCCATGGACTAGAGGTTTTTTTGACCACGTTTAATTTGTTTGCCCTATATGATGTGAAACTTAACATAATGTGCCAATAGAACCAGACACTAGGGCAGATGTATTAACCTGGAGAAGGCATAAAGAAGTGATAACCAGTGATATGTGCAAGGTGATAAATGCACCAGCCAATAAGATCCTAACTGTTAATTTACATATTGGAGCTGATTGGCTGGTGCCTTTATCACCTTGCCCATATCACTGCTTTATCACTTCCTTATGCCTTCTCCAGGTTAATACATCTGCCCCACTGTACTATAAGATGACAATGACCTGCATGATAAAAATTAGAAAATCTTGTTCCTGCTTCCTCCAATGTCTTTGGCTAAGTCCCCATAGATGCATGAGCTACTGACTGCGCTGATATTTGCTATTTCCCTGGAGATTTGCTCTCTACTGCCTGCAGTGACCTCAGCTATGTACCTGGAGGAGCACTGTCTGCTGCCGGAAATGACCTTGGCTACGTTCTTGGAGATGGACCATACCATCAGATGAATGCCTGCACTAATAGAATATATAAATGTCTGCATCCTTTAAAAAAAAATCTTGTTCTTGCTGCCTTCCCAGACCTTGGCTATGTACCTGGAGAACCTCATATCATACCACTCTTAACAGTCACTTTGCCACATTCAACTCCCTCCACTGCCCACCACCTCCTCATTCTCTGCCCTTGACTTTGCTACCTACTTCATCTAATATTGACTCCATATGTCAGGACAGCACCCCGCCCCCCTCCTTTCCCAAACCAACCCTCCCCATGCATCTTATTAACTCTGACTCTTCTTTTCCCCCTGTATCTGAAGATGAAATCATGGCACTAATAATGTGTGCTAATACCGCTTCTCTCCCATAATGGAGAATCCTAAATCTACCCTTTATAGTCTTAACGATTCCTCTTGTGGTGCTGTACTAAAGTACTTAGTAAGGGTGCTTGTTTCAAACTGTAAATAATTTGGGTTATTCCAAAATCTTGTATGGTGTATTTTCCAGGTATGGCTTGGGTGCAGTTATTGTTGTAGAAATCAAGAGCGTTGCTAGTCGCAACAAAAGGGCAATCCTCTTCATCCCATGTGCAATCTTTTCTTTGCTGCCAAGAAGAATTTCTCTTTGAATAACAATGCCCACAGCTGTGAACCATGTATGGTTGCCCAGTGGTTTGATGGGGACACTTTTATGTTATGAAGTCACAGCTTGCTAAATTACATGATCTGAATATAGGGGAGCATTTCAAGCCAGTATTTTTCCACCGATGTTAACCGGTCATCTATTAAGTGGCTCTTGCATTTCTTCCACCCAATCATAGAAATTAGTAGACTCAACAAAGTGGAACATATGGGTCCTACTTACACTATTAGGTAACTTTTATATAGTTAATTTTCACCCCCTAAATTCAATCTTAGATTAAATTTAGAATGTTGTCCCAATTTATACTTGATCTTTGTTTTGGTTCTCAAAATAACTGTTAGAGCAGCCTATCTGGCTGTGAAAGCCTTGCTAAATTCTTGTGGGGGACAATTCTACGCGATGTACCTTTCTGGAACAGAACATCACTCCTATCTGGATTCTATTTTCTTCCTTGCACCCCATAGAGGTAAATTGCTGCCATACGCACAGCGATGCCCAGTGGCACATTGCCTTGAATTGAATTCCCTCATAAAAGTAAACACAATAGTATATTATCAGTTTGTCTACCTTGGTGATGGAGTAAAAAAAAATCTCTGCAATCCAGCTGGATTTCTAAAGTGGTATTAAGCCTATGAAAAGGAAATAGTGGATTTAACCATGTTATTTATGAACATTGCAAATAATCTTTACGTTGCCTGTCTGTTCGAAGTCGGCACAAAAAGATTTTCATGAAAAATCATCTTGATCCGTCCAGTTAAAGCTGGGGAATAACAAAAACAAAATTTATTCGCATCATCCATACAATAGATACTGAAAGTTAAATCTCTTCAAAGAAATGTTATAGAGGCCACTTTATTTATTTGATGCGGTAAAGGTGAAAATGTATTTATTCCTTGAATCCGGGACCGGATGAGTGCCATGATTTCATCCTCTGATACAGGATAAATAGAAGTCAGAGTTGATAAAATGCAGGGGGAGGATTGGTCTGGGAAAGGAGGGGAGTGGGGGGTGATATCCTGATGTGTGGAGTAAATTTTAGATGTGAAGTGGGTGGCAAAGCCAAATGCAGAGAATGAGGGGGTGAGCAGTGGAGGGAGTTGAATGTGGTGAAGTGACGCCGTTAAAGACTGGTAGGAGATGAGGTTCTTGAAATATAACTATTTAGAGAGGGAATTGGCAGCATAGTATGATCACAGCATATCTGTGAAATGGAGGAAGTCTGCCTTAGAGCATGGTTTCCTCCACTGCCGATCAGTTGTTCGTGAGCACTTTTTCAGGTATCGGGTGTATTTGGAATGCCAGGGTTGAAGTGTTAATCTGTGAGAGTGAGTAGTGCTTACTGGAGAAACAGTCAAGAGCAGTAGAAAGGGAGGCATTGTATAGGAAAGTGGCTTGTTCAGGGCAGGAGAGAAAAAAATAGGGGAAAGAAGTGAGTAGAGCAGGGAAGATCGGGAAACGTTGTCAATGGCGTCAATGTTACGCTTGGTGTTGGTAGCCTTAAGCTGGGTACGCACGGAGCGATATGTCATCCGACATCACTCACATCAGCACATATCGGGCAGTGTGTATGCCCGATATACGGGTGCCTGCGGTCGCTAGCGATGTCTCCAGGTTTGGTGTGCTGCCCATCAAACCTGATTATATTGCTAGTGTCCTGTAGTATGTTAAATTATGCTATTATCGCTCTGTCCTTCATTCGCATTGTACCAGTGTGTATGGGCAATCTGGCCTGACGGGCATAAGTTCCAATGTCGTAACTAATACCCGTCACTCAAGTGTGTACCCAGGTTATGGAGGCATAAAGTGTTGTTGATCTGAGAGATAAGTTAAAGATAGCAGGTGATGGTCAGAGGGGGGAATTGGTGTTAAACGGGAATATCAAAACGGTGGGTGAAGACCAGATCAAGTGAGTGCCCACTAACATGTGAGGATGTCCATTGGCAGAGACCAAATGATGATGTGAGGGTAAGTAGTTTACAGTAGAGGCCAGATTCTGTGGGGCTATCAATTGGAATGTTGAAGTTGCCTAAAGATAATGGAGAGAAGATCTGAAGAGAGGAATTGAGAGAGACAGGAAGTAAAGCGGTCAAGGAATTTGGAAGGAGAGGCAGAGGGACGGTAAATTACATCTACTTGATTAACAGGATGGAAGAAGCGTAAAGTAGAGATGTGCAGGTTCGAATTTACTGTGTTCTTAACACCAGAATTAACGCAAGTTCGGATTTATCCGGCTAACCAAACACGTGACATCCGAGAGACAATGAGATGCCGTTTTGAGAACCAGCTTATCTCTAGCGTAAAGCATGAAATTCGAAGAGCATGAAAGGGACGGTTCTGAGGGTATGGTAGGAGTAACCAGAGGATAGGTCCTCACCACCTCCTTGACAACCCCTGCGCTGGGCTGTGTTTGAGAATGTGAGTCCCCCAGAGGAGAAATCAGCGGGAGAAGTGTCAGAGGGTGAAATCCAGGTTTCAGTAATGGGTAGGAGATTCAGGGAGTGGGAAATAAAAAGATTGTGGGTGGAGACCGGATTCATACTGGCAAATCTATTCCAGATAGCACCGGAGAGAGGGAGAGACTATGCATGTGGTGGTTTGTGTTGTGTTTTTAGTTAATTGTAAGTCTTACTTAATTTGTGATAACACTGGTTATATATGATTAGGGACCTTAAATAATCGTAACGTTCTAATTTTTATTTTTTTTGTGTGTTTCACTTTGTGGAATTAATTTTTTATTTTTTTTGTTTATTCAATTTGCTGCAAAAAACGCTACTGTCAAATTTCCACGTTCTGCTAAAGCACGAGATAACCCATGGGTCTGTGAACTTATCCTGCATCCATGTGTTTTCAGTTGAAAACAATAATTTTTTTCCTGCCAATTTAAAAATAGGCTATAAATAACCATCAGGTTAAAACAGCGATATTAGCCCGTTTTATTTATTTCTCTATGTATTTTTATTTTTTTCTGGCCAAAAAATTAATGTGGCTAATAGGATACCTCCTTAGTATGTAGACACATGCCAGCTCACAGCCCCCTGGGGTGCGAGCAGAAATGTGTGAAAATTACGTGGTTTGGGTATAGACACTTTGCGTGGCTAATCCTGGTGAGGGGATGACGACGACAGTTGAATAGCTCTGATGGGCGCCCATAAAACAATTGAATTGCCCTATATTAATTAACAAGCATCCAATACACATTGATCATAACATAGGGTTTCATTTCATAGACAGTATATAGCTCTGTTTAGTTGCTTAAGAAAAGGACATCAACAAGGCATTGATGTCCATGTGATATTGCAAATATAGAACAGCGTCCAATTCTGTAGTGTACTTTTGTCTTAACATGATAGGGAAAGTCTCAAAAGAGCCGTCCTGACAGTTTCAGTCTTGCTGGCAAGACGCATCTATTGCGAGAGGTTGCATTGCTCCAGAACTGAGACCCATATTCTGGCATCTAGGACGAATATTCCGTCGATCTGTCATAAGAGACCCTTATGATAGATCAGGCCCAGCAGTCTGCTGGGATAGCTACACCGTCAGTGTCAAGCCTGCACGCTAGCAGCATAAAGAGCGGAGTAGGTGCCTACTAAGATGTTTATTACCGGTAGAATTGAATCTCGGTGGGACACAAATCCGGGGCATACACATGCAGATATGACCGACCGACAGTCATTTTATCTTTAAGCCTCAGACACTGCAGATATTGTGGACCTAGATCTCTCACAGTGTATTGACTGCTATATCTGCGCCTGTGGAGGAAACTTTTCTCTTCCCATGTGAAGGGAAAGGGGATATGTCCGTCTGTCACCGGTAGCAGGGCATATACTGCCCAATGTGGCTGACTTGCACCTTTAAAAATATTGGATCAGAAGGATATGTTGGACGATCATGCATACATTGAACAATTTTTTGGGGCAATCCACCAGTACTGGGCAGATTGGCCTGATTGTGTATGTCCAGCTAAAAATACTAATATCACAGCCTAATTGCCTAAGTGTGCCTATCAGGAATGGCTACTTTTAAGATTTGCCCTATCGTATTAAAACGGTAGTACACTACAGAATCTGATATTATTCTATATTTGCAACATCATATGGACATAAATGTAGTGAGACTGTCCATTTTTTTTTCTTAGCGAGTTAATAGATCTATATAACAAATATTTCTTAGTAGTATTTCATACTGCATCATATTCTTTTTATACAACCTTCTAAATCCATTCTGCTCATTTCTTTACAATATTTTTTACAGATAGATTATATATAATTTATTTTATATCCCCCTCGCAAACTACGCAATGAGCGTGATTCAGTTCTAAGAGAGTTGAATAGTGCCGGGAATTAGCTCCCGTGGCTATTCAATACAGCGCCCTGTGACACCCGGCAATGGGATTTCTTCTCGCACCCCTGGAGGGGTGTGAGCAGAAATCCGACAGAAGTGCCGGCGCAATGCTAATTTCTGCCCTTAGCGTAGCGTAAAACAGCAACACGCCAGACTCTTAAGTTGAAGAATGCCGGTTCTCCCGACAAAACACCCTGTTTAGTACGGGAGCACGGCCGTTCTCCGACTTACCATTGCACTGTATTGAATAGCCGCGGGAGCTAATTTCCGGCGCTATTCAACTCCTAGTATTGAATCATGCCCAATGTTTGTCTTCCCCCAACTACTTACAAAACTCGCCCCTGATGCACCTTATTCATCTATTGTGTTCTCTGCCGTTCTTGCTCGCTGTCTGGGCTTGTCTCTGTCCCCTTAGAGGGCTATGACTCGGGTTGTTTTGCTCCTGGCAGCAAGCACTGTTGTGAGCCTGAGCTTTATTTTGAATTTGATCACTGCCATGTGTGGTGCTGGACCACCCGTTTGCACCAGCACAGATTCTGCAGCATCATTTGGCCAGAACCAAATAGGAATAAAACTGCAAATAAGCAACACATCAACAACCTTTTCATGTATGGTTTAACTGATATTTAAACATACGTTTTTCAAATAATGGTAAATATCTGGCCTTATTCAATTGGTCTGATATAAAACCAAATCTTTTGAGGACATTCAATTTGGTGCAATTGTAGATCACGATGTGTGGCTGCGCAATATTTATGGGAGCCCAACATCACTCATTTTTAAATCTATGGGAGTGTGAAGTAAAATTAGTAATGTTGCAGTCACAACGTGCTACCATTACAAGTGTTCCCATGCTGTTTCGATGCAATATCTCAATATTCAATTGCCCTTTAAGTTGGGTACACATTAGGTGACATGTACCCTGACGATAAGTTGCCCCGGCGGGCTGACATGTCATTTCCTGGGTACACACCATGTATGAAGGACGGAGCGACATATCATTTCATCCTTCATTTATATAGAACTAAGGGGGTAATTCAGACCTGATCCCTAGGGTGCATTTTTTCTACCCCTGCAATCAGGTAGTCGCCGCCTACAGGGGAAGGGGAATTCGCTGTTCAGGTGTGCGATGGCATGTGCAGGAGAGCTGCACAAACAGCAGTTTGTGCAGTCTCTGCGCAGCCCAGGACTTAATGAGCAGCTGGGATGATCGGGGCTGGAGCGGACGTCACAAATCCTCCCATGAAATGGCGGGTCCCTCCTGCGTTTTTCCGGACACTCCATGAAAACTGTCAGTTGCCACTCACAAATGCCCTCTTCCTGTCAATCTTCTTGTGATCGCCTGTGCGATTGGATTTTTCACACCATCCCGTCGCTTCGGAAAATTGCGCCTGCGCATTGCGGTTCATGCGCAGTTCAGACCTGATCGCTCGATGTGTGAAAACGCACAGCAGCGAACAGGTCTGTATTAGCCCTTAAGTCGCTAGCGACCACTCATACTGCATATTGGGCATAAACTGAGCGAAATGCTGATCTGTCACTCCGTTTTGGCCAGAAACTACATACCTGGCCAGTATTGCTCCATTCTGTACCCAGCATAAGTGTGTGTTTATGACCAGCATACATTTTTGTTTTTACTTCATCTTTTGCTTTTTATTTAATTGAACAAATATGCATATGCTAAAACAAACCAACATAAAAAAACACTACTGCTATTCTTATCACTGAATATCATGTGTTTCACACTACAGTACAAAGATAGTCACTAGGTTGACCAAAAATGGATGTCTTGAAAATGGTTGACACCAGTGGTGGCTCCAGAGCTGGGGCTGCAGTGCATTCCAACAGTCAAATATGGTAGCCACACCAACTTCCAGTGAGTCTGTTTGGAATGGCAGTTGGTGTGGCTTCCCTATTTGAATTTTGAACTGTGTTTTCAGCACCACCTCTGGAGTTGCCACTGGTTGTTTTTTATTTTTTAGTGTAATTTTGTGTGTTTTACCAATTCTGTCACCATGCTGCACTCGGCACAGGTTACTATTCCCAATCGTAGTCCATGGGCCGGATTCAAATTATATCGTACCCGCTATCTCCCGTTATCGTGCTGATCTCGCTCATTACAGTCTGGTTTAGGCGCGTCAGGCTATTTCTGTACTAGGAATTATCAGAACACTTGTGCAGGACAGTTGAATAATCCGCAGCCATAAGCCCCATACACACTAGACGAGAAAGTGAAAGCTCTCGCTCAGAAGGGCCGATCTGAGCGAGATCTTTCACAATCTCGTCCAGTGTGTACACTCAATGTCGTTAACGATGCGTGCTCCAGTGCATTGTTAACGACCCTCTCCCTCGTCTGTATATGTTCAGACGAGGGAGGGCGTCTTTATATCGGCGAGGAATTGGCTAGTGTAGAGGTTCCCAAATGCGGTCCTCAAGGCACTCCAACGGTCCTGGTTTTAAATGTACCCATGCTTGGCCACAGGTGACTTAATTAGCACCGTAGCCAATTTCTCTAACGTCCTAGAGGATGCTGGGACTCCGTAAGGATCATGGGGATAGACGGGCTCTGCAGGAGACATGGGCACTTTAAGAAAGACTTTGACTCTGGGTGTTCACTGGCTCCTCCCTCTATGCCCCTCCTCCAGACCTCAGTTTGATACTGTGCCCAGTGGAGACTGGGTGCATTTCAGGAGCTCTCCTGAGTTTCCTGTAAGAAAGCATTTTTGTTAGGTTTTTTATTTTCAGGGAGCCTGCTGGCAACAGACTCCCTGCATCGAGGGACTGAGGAGAGTGAAACAGACCCACTTCTCTGCGTTCAGGGCTCTGTTTCTTAGGCTACTGGACACCATTAGCTCCAGAGGGATCGGTACGCAGGTGTCGCCCTCGCCGTCCGTCCCAGAGCCGCGCCGCCGTCCTCCTCGCAGAGCCGGAAGAAAGAAGCCGGTGGAGTATGTGAGGAAAAGACCCATCTGAGGCGGCAGAAGACACTTGAATCTTCACTGAGGTAACGCACAGCACTGCAGCTGTGCGCCATTGCTCCCCTTCACCTCACACACTCCGGTCACTGTAAGGGCGCCCTGGGCAGCAATATAAACCTCTCTTATGGCACAGATGTGTGTGTGTGTGTGTGTGTGTGTGTGTGTGTATATATATATATATATATATATATATATAATCTGTCAATAGAACATATATAGGGGGCGCTCCATAGTGCGTAAAAACTTTTTATTTTTAAAAATATACACAAAGTGTTAAAACCAGCTGTTTTTATATTCGTACCAGAAGGCAACCAGTGTGGGCTGGTTACCACGTGATTCAAATCAAATGATCGATGGGTATAGCAGGAACAAGTGTCAAGCGATCATACCGGATACCTCCACCCGCCGGCGGCTGGTCTCCCCAGGGTCTCGGGCAGGAATCACAGACGTCCCCGACTCCTCGCTCAGCAATACCAACGATCCTGTACGTCACCAGACTCCGCCCCAACGCGTTTCGTCATAGACTTCGTCAGAGGGCTGGAGTCTGTGACGTTCAGATCCATTATAAAGTGTTCACTGTCTAATTTACATAAATGTGAAATTGACTACACCTGAGCTGCAGGCTGTCGTTTGGTGCTATGACAGGCATATACCGTCTAGGTATTCCATGATTTTACATGGATGTCTAATACTAGTAGACTATAAATTAGTATCTTGAAAGATATTATTAATACCAACTCACCGTTAAAGGTGTAGGGATTACAGGAGCTGTACTAGCTTCATTTTTATACTATTACACCAATTTAGCCAATTTACAAACCACAGTGTGCAGCTGAGTTTACAATGCATTAAGTGTCTAATTTATACAGATATCTCAACTACAACACCTAAGCCGCAGGCTGTCGTTTGATTTAAATATATACGTTCTGATTTTTCCGAAATACTGCATGGAAGCGTGATGTTATTTAGCTGTAATTTAGTAGCTTAATAGCATTAAATACTGCTCAGCATTGAAGATGTATATGTTACAATAATAGTATTGCTTCCATATTTTAACTGATTTAGCCAATTAACAAACCACAGTATGCGGCTAGGTTTAACAATATATCTAAAATGATGGAGACATTATCCAGCAACCCTAGTGATACATTATAAAAATGATGCATACACCAGAACTTATTACTTAACATCCATTTATGAAAATATTTTTTTATATGAATATAGATTAGTTTTTAGTGGAAGATATATACATGTAAGAATATATAGCCAACTCTTTTGGCTTCTATAAAACTACAGTACAGGTATATTGAGGAATAGTAAGAACAAAAATGACAAAATAATTAAATGAAATATATAAATATGGATATACATAGGATTATTAGCTGAAGTCTTATTTATAAATTTCATTTGAGGAACGGGGTGATCTCAAACCCTTCATTTAACCCCTCTGGCTTCAATGTTTTAAGAGTGAGTATCCAGAACGTTTCTCTTCGTTCCAGTTCTAGGTCCCTGTCTCCACCATTCTTGTTCACACTTATATGTTCAATACCTTTAAATCGGAGCTTCAAAGGGTCACTGGAATGGTGTTCCCTGAAGTGCCGTGGGACACTATGATTGGTGACCTGATTTTTTATGTTTCTAGTATGTTCAAGTATACGTGTTTTTAGCATTCTTTTTGTTTTACCTATATATCTATATCCGCAAGGACATATAATCATGTATACTACATGAGTGGAGTTACAATTAATAAAACTGTTAATTTGATATGTTTTAGTTTTATTTTTGTCATAAAAAACAGTTTTTTCCTTATCAATGAGTTTGCACACCTTACAACTGCCACATGCATGACTACCTTTGAGGTCATCCAAAAAATGTTTTTCTTTTTTCTCTCTAATGGGTTCTAGCCGACTTCTTGATAACATTGTTTTAACATTTTTGGCTTTCCTATAGAAAACCCCTGGGTGATTGGGAAGATGTTCCCCTAGTATAGGGTCTAATTGTAAAATGTGCCAGTTCTTTTTAAGTATCATTTTTATATCTCCTGCTTCATTATTGAAATCTGTGATAAATGGACATATGTTTTTATTTTTCTCCAACTCCATGCTTCCTACTTTATCCTTATATACAAGTAGGTCTTGTCTATCCTTATCCCTTGCTCGTTTTTTGGAATGTTCAATTAAGCCTAATGGGTAACCTCGATCCAGAAACCTCTCTGTATATATTGAGGCTTGTTCATCAAATTTGTCCAAAGTGGCACAATTTCGTCTTAGTCTAGTAAACTGAGAAAAAGGAATATTTCTTTTCCAGCTTGGTAAATGACAGCTAGAAAAATCAAGGTAGCTGTTGCAGTCGACTTTTTTAAAAAATGTGCATGTATTGATTTTTCCAGTGGTTATAGATTCAGTGCTATCAAGAGTAAGATCTAAAAATTCGATTTTAAATTTATCCACCTTATGTGTAAACTTTAAATTATATTCATTGATATTAATAGTATTAATGAATGTCTTCAACAGCTCCTCACCCCCCTTCCATATTATCAGAATATCGTCTATAAATCTTTTGAATAAGACTATGTGGTCCGCGAACTGACCTATTGATGAATTTTCCCATTCACCCATATATATGTTCGCTAGACTTGGTGCACAAATCGTGCCCATCGCCGTCCCGCACGACTGGATATACCAGTCGTCCAGGAACGTGAAGTAATTGTGCACCAATACATAGTGGAGGCAGTCACAAATAAAGTTAACCAAAGGATTATTTAGTTCAGGATCATCTGATAATACATTCCTCACACTGTTGATGCCTTTCGTGTGAGGAATGGCCGTATACAGAGCCTGCACATCCACAGTGCACCACATGTAATTGCTTTCCCATTTTACATTTTCTAAAATTTGCAGGACATGAGTAGAGTCACGGATGTAAGATGGGAGATGAGTGGCATATTTCTTTATATGTGTCCACAAATTCAGACACATTAGACGTCAGGGAGCCTATGCCGGCTACTATTGGCCGGCCTGGTGGCCTAATTGGATTTTTATGCATTTTAGGTATATGATAGAACGTAGCAATCTTGGGGTGTATATTGTATAGATATTTATATTCCTCTTGGGATATACATTTGTTCCCTACACCCTGATCAAGAAGAGTTTTTAATTCATTAATAAAACCCGCTGTGGGGTCCTCACTTAGTTTGTGGTAGGATGAGTTATCGTTGAGCAATTTATATGCTTCCTCTATGTAGTGAGTTCTATCAAATATCACTATACCCCCCCCTTTGTCCGCACTTTTAATGACAATGTCAGAATTCTCAGATAGACTTTTAAGTGCTTGAAACTCTGATTTTTTTAGATTGGAAAACTGACTATTCATATTTCTCTGAAGTTTTTCTATGTCTTTCCTGCATGTCTGGGCAAACATTTCTATATGTGGTCCCTTCGATTCTATTGGAAAATATGTGGATTTACACTTGAGACCAGAGGAGTTTATTTCCTTATTCTCATTCTGCCAGTTTCTAATGGGGGCATCATTCTTTCGTAAAAAGTGCCGTTTGAGGGTAAGATTTCTTACATATAGACTGAGATCTATCTGTAGATTGGTTTTATTAACATGGCAGGATGGAGCAAACGATAGGCCCTTTTTTAATACATCTTTCTGTGCATCATTAAGTACTGCTTTGGATAAATTAAAAATGCCTACATCATGTTTATCTAGTCCATGTTCCTTTTCTTTGAGTTGTTTGATGATAGTTCCAGCTCCTCTCCTTCCTCTAGACGTCTTTTTCGACCTAGTGGAGACTGGACCCTCGTGTGATGGTATAGAGGAAGCATATAAATTGCTCAACGATAACTCATCCTACCACAAACTAAGTGAGGACCCCACAGCGGGTTTTATTAATGAATTAAAAACTCTTCTTGATCAGGGTGTAGGGAACAAATGTATATCCCAAGAGGAATATAAATATCTATACAATATACACCCCAAGATTGCTACGTTCTATCATATACCTAAAATGCATAAAAATCCAATTAGGCCACCAGGCCGGCCAATAGTAGCCGGCACAGGCTCCCTGACGTCTAATGTGTCTGAATTTGTGGACACTTATATAAAGAAATATGCCACTCATCTCCCATCTTACATCCGTGACTCTACTCATGTCCTGCAAATTTTAGAAAATGTAAAATGGGAAAGCAATTACATGTGGTGCACTGTGGATGTGCAGGCTCTGTATACGGCCATTCCTCACACGAAAGGCATCAACAGTGTGAGGAATGTATTATCAGATGATCCTGAACTAAATAATCCTTTGGTTAACTTTATTTGTGACTGCCTCCACTATGTATTGGTGCACAATTACTTCACGTTCCTGGACGACTGGTACATCCAGTTGTGCGGGACGGCGATGGGCACGATTTGTGCACCAAGTCTAGCGAACATATATATGGGTGAATGGGAAAATTCATCAATAGGTCAATTCGCGGACCACATAGTCTTATTCAAAAGATTTATAGACGATATTCTGATAATATGGAAGGGGGGTGAGGAGCTGTTGAAGACATTCATTAATACTATTAATATCAATGAATATAATTTAAAGTTTACACATAAGGTGGATAAATTTAAAATCGAATTTTTAGATCTTACTCTTGATAGCACTGAATCTATAACCACTGGAAAAATCAATACATGCACATTTTTTAAAAAAGTCGACTGCAACAGCTACCTTGATTTTTCTAGCTGTCATTTACCAAGCTGGAAAAGAAATATTCCTTTTTCTCAGTTTACTAGACTAAGACGAAATTGTGCCACTTTGGACAAATTTGATGAACAAGCCTCAATATATACAGAGAGGTTTCTGGATCGAGGTTACCCATTAGGCTTAATTGGACATTCCAAAAAACGAGCAAGGGATAAGGATAGACAAGACCTACTTGTATATAAGGATAAAGTAGGAAGCATGGAGTTGGAGAAAAATAAAAACATATGTCCATTTATCACAGATTTCAATAATGAAGCAGGAGATATAAAAATGATACTTAAAAAGAACTGGCACATTTTACAATTAGACCCTATACTAGGGGAACATCTTCCCAATCACCCAGGGGTTTTCTATAGGAAAGCCAAAAATGTTAAAACAATGTTATCAAGAAGTCGGCTAGAACCCATTAGAGAGAAAAAAGAAAAACATTTTTTGGATGACCTCAAAGGTAGTCATGCATGTGGCAGTTGTAAGGTGTGCAAACTCATTGATAAGGAAAAAACTGTTTTTTATGACAAAAGTAAAACTAAAACATATCAAATTAACAGTTTTATTAATTGTAACTCCACTCATGTAGTATACATGATTATATGTCCTTGCGGATATAGATATATAGGTAAAACAAAAAGAATGCTAAAAACACGTATACTTGAACATACTAGAAACATAAAAAATCAGGTCACCAATCATAGTGTCCCACGGCACTTCAGGGAACACCATTCCAGTGACCCTTTGAAGCTCCGATTTAAAGGTATTGAACATATAAGTGTGAACAAGAATGGTGGAGACAGGGACCTAGAACTGGAACGAAGAGAAACGTTCTGGATACTCACTCTTAAAACATTGAAGCCAGAGGAGTTAAATGAAGGGTTTGAGATCACCCCGTTCCTCAAATGAAATTTATAAATAAGACTTCAGCTAATAATCCTATGTATATCCATATTTATATATTTCATTTAATTATTTTGTCATTTTTGTTCTTACTATTCCTCAATATACCTGTACTGTAGTTTTATAGAAGCCAAAAGAGTTGGCTATATATTCTTACATGTATATATCTTCCACTAAAAACTAATCTATATTCATATAAAAAAATATTTTCATAAATGGATGTTAAGTAAGAAGTTCTGGTGTATGCATCATTTTTATAATGTATCACTAGGGTTGCTGGATAATGTCTCCATCATTTTAGATATATTGTTAAACCTAGCCGCATACTGTGGTTTGTTAATTGGCTAAATCAGTTAAAATATGGAAGCAATACTATTATTGTAACATATACATCTTCAATGCTGAGCAGTATTTAATGCTATTAAGCTACTAAATTACAGCTAAATAACATCACGCTTCCATGCAGTATTTCGGAAAAATCAGAACGTATATATTTAAATCAAACGACAGCCTGCGGCTTAGGTGTTGTAGTTGAGATATCTGTATAAATTAGACACTTAATGCATTGTAAACTCAGCTGCACACTGTGGTTTGTAAATTGGCTAAATTGGTGTAATAGTATAAAAATGAAGCTAGTACAGCTCCTGTAATCCCTACACCTTTAACGGTGAGTTGGTATTAATAATATCTTTCAAGATACTAATTTATAGTCTACTAGTATTAGACATCCATGTAAAATCATGGAATACCTAGACGGTATATGCCTGTCATAGCACCAAACGACAGCCTGCAGCTCAGGTGTAGTCAATTTCACATTTATGTAAATTAGACAGTGAACACTTTATAATGGATCTGAACGTCACAGACTCCAGCCCTCTGGCGAAGTCTATGACGAAACGCGTTGGGGCGGAGTCTGGTGACGTACAGGATCGTTGGTATTGCTGAGCGAGGAGTCTGGGACGTCTGTGATTCCTGCCCGAGACCCTGGGGAGACCAGCCGCCGGCGGGTGGAGGTATCCGGTATGATCGCTTGACACTTGTTCCTGCTATACCCATCGATCATTTGATTTGAATCACGTGGTAACCAGCCCACACTGGTTGCCTTCTGGTACGAATATAAAAACAGCTGGTTTTAACACTTTGTGTATATTTTTAAAAATAAAAAGTTTTTACGCACTATGGAGCGCCCCCTATATATGTTCTATTGACAGATATTTCTTCTCCGGAGGAGTTCGGATTGCTGGAAGGGGAGCTGCGGTCCTACTAATAAAACGAGGATCTAGTGCACATTTGTAGCATCTATAAGAAGTTGCAGTGATTCAACTATATGGACACACGTCAAGTGTATTTTTATATACACATCATTTATATATGTTAAATACTCTGCTTGATATTAATCAGCGCTATATCATATTTGTATATATATATATATATATATATATATATATATATATATATATATACACACACACACACACATTCATACATGTACAGCTGGGCACTGTACATGTATAAAAAGAGCCCCCGCCATGTATTGAAAAAATTGAGCGGGACAGAAGCCCGCCGCCGAGGGGGCGGGGCCTCTCCCTCGGCGGGGCCTCTCCCTCAGCACTCACCAGCGCCATTTTTCTCCACAGCACCGCTGAGAGGAAGCTCCCCGGACTCTCCCCCGCTTGACACACGGTGACGGAGGGTTTTAAAGCAGAGGGGGGGGGGGGGGGGCACATAATTGGCGCAGATACATAAAACAGCGCTGCTGGGTAAACATTAATTTACTGTGTTATTCCTGGGTCATATAGCGCTGGGGTGTGTGCTGGCATACTCTCTCTCTCTGTCTCTCCAAAGTGCCTGGTAGGGAACCTGTCTTCAGAAAAGAGCTTCCCTGTGTATGTGTGGTGTGTCGGTGTGTGTGTCGACATGTCTGAGGTTGAGGGCTCACCTAAGGAGGACGGGGAGTTTGAGTGTTAAGTCTCCGTCGGCGGTGCCGACGCCTGACTGGATGGATATGTGGAATGTTTTAAGTGGAAATTTTAATTTATTGCACAAAAGGCTAGACAAAGCCGAAGCTGGGGCACAGTCAGGGAGTCAACCCATGCCTGTCCCTATGTCGCCGGGACCTTTGGGGTCTCAGACGCGCCCACTATCCCAAATAGTTGACACAGATTCAGACTCCAGTGTTGATTACGATGATCCAAAATTACAGCCAAAGATGGCTAAAGGTATTCGATATATGATTATCGCAATAAAAGATGTGTTGCATATCACTGAGGAACCCCCTGTCCCTGACACGAGGGTACACATGTATAAAGGAAAGAAACCTGAGGTCTCCTTTCCCTCCTCACATGAGCTGAACGAAGTATGTGAAAAAGCGTGGGAAACTCCAGACAAAAAGCTGCAGATTCCCAAAAGGATCCTAACAGCGTGTCCTTTCCCGTCGCAGGACAGGATACGGTGGGAATCCTCCCCTAGGGTGGACAAGGCCTTGACGCGCTTATCAAAAAAGATAGCGCTTCCATCCCAAGATACGGCTACCCTCAAGGATCCTGCTGACCGCAAGCAGGAGGTTACCCTGAAGTCCATTTACACACATTCTGGTACGTTGCTCAGACCGGCTATTGCGTCGGCCTGGGTTTGTAGTGCTGTAGCAGCATGGACAGATTCCTTATCAACGGATATTGAGACTCTTGATAAGGATACCATTTTATTGACCCTAGGGCATATAAAAGATGCGGTCTTGTATATGAGGGATGCTCAAAGAGACATTAGTTTACTGGGTTCCAGGATAAACGCTATGTCTATTTCTGCTAGGCATGTCTTATGGACCTGACAGTGGACTGGTGATGCCGACTCCAAGAGACATATGGAGTTGTTGCCTTACAAGGGTGAGGAATTGTTTGGAGGAGGACTCTCGGACCTCGTCTCCACGGCTACGGCAGGTAAATCAAATTTTTTGCCATATATTCCCTCACAATCTAAGAAAGCGCCTCATTATCAAATGCATTCCTTTCGTTCCAATAAAAGCAAGAGAGCACGTGGATCGTCCTTTCTTGCCAGAGGTAAGGGCAAAAGCTGCATAACACAGCTAGTTCCCAGGAACAGAAGTCCTCCCCGGCCTCTGCAAAATCCACCGCATGACGCTGGGACTCCCCTGAGGGAGTCAGCTCCTGTGGGGGCACGTCTTCGACTGTTCAGCCACGTCTGGGTCCACTCACAGGTGGATCCATGGGCAATAGAAATGGTTTCCCAGGGTTTCAAGCTGGAATTCGAAGAAGTGCCTCCTTGCCGGTTTTTCAAATCGGCCCTACCGAAACAACCCCTGGAAAGGGAGATAGTGTTAAATGCGATTCACAAATTGTGGCTTCAACAAGTGGTGGTAGAGGTTCCCCTGCTTCAAAGAGGGCAGGGGTACTACTCAACTCTGTGGTTCCGAAACCGGACGGTTCGGTCAGACCCATTTTAAATTTAAAATCCCTAAACCTTTACTTAAAACGGTTCAAGTTCAAGATGGAATCGCTCAGGGCAGTCATCGCCAGCCTAGAAGGAGGAGATTTTTTGGTATCTCTGGACATAAAGGATGCATACCTGCATGTCCCCATATATCCTCCTCCTCAGGCGTACCTGAGATTTGCGGTACAGGATTGTCATTGCCAATTTCAGACGTTGCCGTTTGGGCTTTCCACGGCCCCGAGAATTTTCATTAAGGTAATGGCGGAAATGATGGTGCTTCTGCGCAAGCAGGGTGTCACGATTATCCCGTACTTGGACGATCTCTTCATAAAAGCGAGATCACGGGAGAAGTTGCTGAACAGCGTATCACTTTCACTGAATGTGTTTACAGCGACACGGCTGGATTCTCAATATTCCAAAGTCGCAGCTGAATCCTACAACTCGTCTGCCCTTCTTGGGCATGATTCTGGACACAGACCAGAAAAGGGTTTTTCTTCCGACGGAAAAAGCGCAGGAACTCATAACTCTAGTCATGAACCAAAACAAGTGTCAGTACATCATTGCACTCAAGTTCTGGGAAAGATGGAGGCAACATACGAAGCCATTCCATACGGCAGATTCCATGCAAGGACCTTCCAATGGGACTTATTGGACAAATGGTCCGGGTCGCATCTGCAATTGCATCAGCGGATGACCCTGTCCCCCAGGGCCAGAGTATATCTCCTGTGGTGGCTAAACAGTGCTCACTTTCTAGAGGGCCGCAGGTTCGGCATTCAGGACTGGATCCTGGTGACCACGGACGCGAGCCTCCGAGGTTGGGGAGCAGTCACACAGGGAAGAAATTTCCAAGGACTTTGGTCAAGTCAAGAGACTTGTCTTCACATCAACATCCTGGAACTAAGGGCCATATACAACGCCCTACGTCAAGCGGAGATCTTACTTCGCAATCGACCAGTTCTGATCCAGTCAGACAACATCACCGCAGTAGCTCATGTAAACCGCCAAGGCGGCACAAGGAGCAGAGTGGCAATGGCGGAAGTCACCAGAGTTCTTCGCTGGGCGGAGAATCATGTAAGTGCTCTGTCAGCAGTGTTCATTCCGGGAGTGGACAACTGGGAAGCAGACTTCCTCAGCAGACACGATCTGCATCCGGGAGAGTGGGGACTTCATCAGGAAGTCTTCGCGCAGATTGCAAGTCAGTGGGGACTACCCCAAATAGACATGATGGCATCCTGTCTCAACAAAAAGCTACAAAGGTATTGCGCCAGGTCAAGAGACCCTCAGGCGGTAGCTGTGGACGCCCTAGTGACACAGTGGGTGTTCCAGTCGGTCTATGTGTTTCCTCCTCTTCCTCTCATACCCAAGGTGTTGAGGATAATAAGAAAAATAGGAGTGAGAACAATTCTCATTGTTCCAGATTGGCCACGAAGGACCTGGTATCCGGATCTGCAAGAAATGCTCACAGAAGATCCGTGGCCTCTTCCTCTAAGGCAGGACCTGTTACAACAAGGTCCCTGTCTGTTCCAAGACTTACCGCGGCTGCGTTTGACGGCATGGCGGTTGAACGCCAGATCCTAGCGGAAAAAGTTATTCCGGATGAGGTCATTCCTACGCTAATAAAGGCTAGGAAGGACGTGACGTCTAAACATTATCACCGTATATGGCGAAAATATGTTTCTTGGTGTGAGGCCAGGAATGCTCCTTCGGAAGAATTCCATCTAGGCCTTTTTCTTCACTTCCTACAAACTGGAGTGAATTTGGGCCTAAAATTAGGCTCCATTAAGGTTCAGATTTTGGCCTTATCCATTTTCTTTCAAAAGGAATTGGCCTCTTTACCTGAAGTACAGACTTTTGTGAAGGGAGTACTGCATATTCAGCCTCCTTTTGTACCTCCGGGGGTGCCTTGGGACCTTTAACGTGGTGTTAAGTTTCCTTAAGTCACATTGGAGTTGAAATATCTCACTTGGAAGGTGGTCATGTTTGGCTTCGGCTAGGCGAGTTTCGGAATTGGCGGCTTTATCACATAAAAGCCCCTATCTGGTTTTCCATATGGATAGAGCGGAGTTGCGGACCCGTCCTCAATTCCTACCTAAGGTGGTCTCATCCTTTCATATGAACCAACCTATTGTCGTGCCTGTGGCTACACGTGACTTGGAGGATTCCGAGTCCCTTGATGTGGTCAGGGCTTTGAAAATTTACGTGGCCAGAACGGCTAGCATCAGAAAAACAGAAGCACTGTTTGTCCTGTATGCAGCCAACAAGGTTGGCGGCCCTGCTTCAAAGCAGACTATTGCTCGCTGGATCTGTAACACGATTCAGCAGGCGCATTCTACGGCAGGATTGCCGTTACCGAAATCGGTTAAGGCCCATTCCACTAGGAAGGTGGGCTCGTCTTGGGCGGTTGCCCGAGGGGTCTCGGCACTACAGCTGTGCCGAGCTGCTACTTGGTCGGGGTCAAACACCTTTGCAAAGTTCTATAATGCTGCTTTCACATCGCAAAAGCTGCTTTTGAAACGGTTCTTTAAACGGTTCTTAAAACGGGTCTGAGCAGTTAAACCCCCTTCACATCGCATGTTGTAACCAGTATATTACCATTTCATTACCATTTTGGTACCTTTCACACTGAACCTGTTTCACCCATACAAAACAGTGGTTGTCATTTTAAATGTTTATTTCCTGCTTCTGCCTGGTGAGATCACACATGGAGACAGCCTATCAACTTCTGGGGCTTGCAAATACCGTTTCAGACCCTTTCACATTGCACAATTAAATGGGTCTGAAACGGGTAGGACCCTGCTTTTTTACCGTTTCAAAATACCGCTTTTTTGTAAACGGTAAATTGAAGGTGACCCTTTCACATCGCAGCTCGAACCGTTTAGGAAGCCAGTAAAAATGGCAAATTACCGGTTACAAGCTGCGGTGTGAGAGGGGTATAAGTTTGATACCCTGGCTGAGGAGGACCTCCTGTTTGCTCAATCGGTGCTGCAGAGTCATCCGCACTCTCCCACCCGTTTGGCAGCTTTGGTATAATCCCCATGGTCCTTACGGAGTCCCAGCATCCTCTAGGACGTTAGAGAAAATAAGATTTTAAACCTACCGGTAAATCTTTTTCTCGTAGTCCGTAGAGGATGCTGGGCGCCCGTCCCAAGTGCGGACTACTTCTGCTAGACTTTTATATAGTTATTGCTTACATAAGGGTTATGTTATAGTTTCATTGGTTTTGGGCCGATGATATGTTGTTCTTCATACTGTTAACTAGATAGTATATCACAAGTTATACGGTGTGATTGGTGTGGCTGGTATGAATCTTGCCCTTGGATTACAAAAATCCTTTCCTTGTACTGTCCGTCTCCTCTGGGCACAGTTTCTTTAACTGAGGTCTGGAGGAAGGGCATAGAGGGAGGAGCCAGTGCACACCCAGAGTCTAAAGTCTTTCTTAAAGTGCCCATGTCTCCTGCGGAGCCCGTCTATCCCCATGGTCCTTAAGGAGTCCCAGCATCCTCTACGGACTACGAGAAAAAGATTTACCGGTAGGTTTAAAATCTTATTTCTCTAACGTCCTAGTGGATGCTGGGGACTCCATCAGGACCATGGGGAATAGCGGCTCCGCAGGAGACAGGGCACAAAAGCAAGCTTTTAGGATCACATGGTGTGTACTGGCTCCTCCCCCTATGACCCTCCTCCAAGCCTCAGTTAGGTTTTTGTGCCCGTCCGAGCAGGGTGCAATCTAGGTGGCTCTCCTAAAGAGCTGCTTAGAAAAAGTTTTTAGGTTTATTATTTTCAGTGAGTCCTGCTGGCAACAGGCTCACTGCATCGAGGGACTTAGGGGAGAGATTTTCAACTCACCTGCGTGCAGGATGGATTGGAGTCTTAGGCTACTGGACATAGCTTCAGAGGGAGTCGGAACACAGGTCACCCTGGGGTTCGTCCCGGAGCCGCGCCGCCGATCCCCCTTACAGATGCTGAAGATCGAGGGTCCGGAAACAGGCGGCAGAAGGCTCTTCAGCCTTCATGAAGGTAGCGCACAGCACTGCAGCTGTGCGCCATTGTTGCTACACACTTCACACTGAACGGTCACGGAGGGTGCAGGGCGCTGCTGGGGGCGCCCTGGGCAGCAATATTTAATACCTTTGATGGCAAAGAATACATCACATATAGCCATTGAGGCTATATGTATGTATTTAACCCAGGCCAGATATCTCAAAACCCGGGAGAAAAGCCTGCCGGATAGGGGGCGGGGCTTATTCTCCTCAGCACACAGCGCCATTTTCCTGCTCAGCTCCGCTGTGAGGAAGGCTCCCAGGACTCTCCCCTGCACTGCACTACAGAAACAGGGTAACAAAGAGAAGGGGGGCATATTTTGGCGATATTTATATATTTAAAGCGCATATAACAAAAACAACACCTATTAGGGTTGTTTATATACATTTTATAGCGCTTTTGGTGTGTGCTGGCAAACTCTCCCTCTGTCTCCCCAAAGGGCTAGTGGGGTCCTGTCTTCGATAAGAGCATTCCCTGTGTGTCTGCTGTGTGTCGGTACGTGTGTGTCGACATGTATGAGGACGATGTTGGTGTGGAGGCGGAGCAATTGCCGGTAATGGTGATGTCACCCCCTAGGGAGTCGACACCGGAATGGATGGCTTTAATTATGGAATTACGTGATAATGTTAGTACATTACAAAAGTCAGTTGACGAAATGAGACGGCCGGAAAACCAGTTAGTACCTGCTCAGGCGTCTCAGACACCGTCAGGGGCTGTAAAACGTCCCTTACCTCAGTCAGTCGACACAGGCACCGACACAGATGAATCTAGTGTCGACGGTGAAGAAACAAACGTATTTTCCAATAGGGCCACACGTTATATGATCACGGCAATGAAGGAGGCTTTGCAGATCTCTGATACTGCAGGTACCTCAAAAAGGGGTATTATGTGGGGGGTGAAAAAACTACCTGTAGCTTTTCCAGAATCAGAGGAATTGAATGACGTGTGTGATGAAGCGTGGGTTAACCCAGATAGAAAACTGCTAATTTCTAAGAAGTTATTGGCATTATACCCTTTCCCACCAGAGGTTAGGGCGCGCTGGGAAACACCCCCTAGGGTGGATAAAGCGCCCACACGTTTATCAAAACAAGTGGCGTTGCCGTCTCCAGATACGGCCGCCCTCAAGGATCCAGCAGATAGGAGGCTGGAAACTACCCTGAAGAGTATATACACGCATACTGGTGTTATACTCCGACCAGCAATAGCCTCAGCCTGGATGTGCAGTGCTGGGGTAGTGTGGTTGGATTCCCTGACTGAAAATATTGATACCCTGGATAGGGACAGTATTTTATTGACTCTAGAGCAATTAAAGGATGCGTTTCTTTATATGCGAGATGCTCAGAGGGATGTTTGCACTCTGGCATCGAGAGTAAGTGCGATGTCCATATCTGCCAGAAGAAGTTTATGGACGCGACAGTGGTCAGGTGATGCGGATTCCAAAAGGCATATGGAAGTATTGCCATATAAAGGAGAGGAATTATTTGGGGTTGGTCTATCAGATCTGGTGGCCACGGCAACTGCCGGCAAATCCACTTTTTTACCTCAGACCCCCTCCCAACAGAAAAAGACACCGTCTTTTCAGCCGCAGTCCTTTCGCTCCTATAAAAACAAGCGGGCAAAAGGACAGACTTATCTGCCACGAGGCAGAGGAAAGGGTAAGAGAGGGCAGCAAGCAGCCCCTGCCCAGGACCAGAAGCCCGCCCCGGGTTCTACAAAGCCATCAGCATGACGCTGGGGCTTTACAAGCGGACTCAGGAGCGGTGGGGGGTCGACTAAAGATTTTCAGCAATCAGTGGGCTCGCTCACAGGTGGACCCGTGGATCCTGCAGATAGTATCTCAGGGTTACATGTTGGAATTCGAAAGATCTCCCCCTCGCCGTTTCCTAAAGTCTGCTTTACCAACGTCTCCCTCAGAAAGGGCGACGGTATTGGAAGCCATTCACAAGCTGTATTCTCAGCAGGTGATAGTCAAGGTACCCCTCCTACAACAGGGAAAGGGGTATTATTCCACACTATTTGTGGTACCGAAGCCGGACGGTTCGGTAAGACCTATTCTAAGTCTGAAATCCTTGAACCTGTACATACAGAAATTCAAGTTCAAGATGGAGTCACTAAGAGCAGTGATAGCGAATCTGGAAGAAGGGGACTTCATGGTGTCCCTGGACATAAAAGATGCTTATCTGCATGTCCCAATTTACCCCTCACACCAAGGGTATCTCAGGTTCGTGATACAAGACTGTCATTATCAGTTTCAAACGCTGCCGTTTGGTTTGTCCACGGCACCTCGGGTCTTTACCAAGGTAATGACCGAAATGATGGTTCTTCTACGAAGAAAAGGCGTATTAATTATCCCTTACTTGGACGATCTCCTGATAAGGGCAAAGTCCAGAGAACAGCTGGAAGTCGGTGTAGCACTAACCCAAGTAGTGCTTCAACAACACGGGTGGATTCTGAATCTTCCAAAATCTCAATTGTCCCCGACAACACGTCTGCTGTTCCTGGGAATGATTCTGGACACGGTTCAGAAAAAGGTGTTTCTCCCGGAGGAGAAAGCAAGGGAGTTATCCGAACTTGTCAGGAACCTCCTAAAACCAGGAAATGTGTCAGTACATCAATGCACAAGAGTCCTGGGAAAGATGGTGGCTTCTTACGAAGCAATTCCATTCGGCAGATTCCATGCACGAATATTTCAGTGGGATCTGCTGGACAAATGGTCCGGATCGCATCTGCACATGCATCAGCGGATAACACTGTCACCAAGGACAAGGTTGTCTCTCCTGTGGTGGTTGCAGAGTGCCCATCTGTTAGAGGGCCGCAGGTTCGGCATACAGGACTGGGTCCTGGTGACTACGGATGCCAGCCTACGGGGCTGGGGAGCAGTCACACAGGGAAGAAACTTCCAGGGTGTATGGTCAAACCTGGAGACGTCTCTTCACATAAATATACTAGAGCTAAGAGCGATCTACAATGCTCTAAGCTTGGCGAAACCGCTGCTTCAGGGTCAGCCGGTGTTGATCCAGTCGGACAACATCACGGCAGTCGCCCACGTAAACAGACAAGGCGGCACGAGAAGCAGAAGAGCAATGACAGAAGCTGCAAGGATTCTTCGCTGGGCGGAAAATCATGTCATAGCACTGTCAGCAGTGTTCATCCCGGGAGTGGACAACTGGGAAGCAGACTTCCTCAGCAGACACGACCTTCACCCGGGAGAGTGGGGACTTCATCTGGAAGTTTTCCACATGATTGTGAACCATTGGGAAAAACCAAAGGTGGACATGATGGCGTCTCGCCTCAACAAAAAACTGGACAGATATTGCGCCAGGTCAAGAGACCCTCAGGCAATAGCTGTGGACGCTCTGGTAACACCGTGGGTGTACCAGTCAGTGTATGTGTTTCCTCCTCTGCCTCTCATACCAAAGGTACTGAGAATTATACGGAAAAGGGGAGTAAGAACAATACTAGTGGCTCCGGATTGGCCAAGAAGAACTTGGTATCCGGAACTTCAAGAGATGCTCACGGAAGATCCGTGGCCTCTACCTCTAAGAAGGGATCTGCTTCAGCAGGGACCTTGTATGTTCCAAGACTTACCGCGACTGCGTTTGACGGCATGGCGGTTGAACGCCGGATTCTAAAAGAAAAGGGCATTCCAGAGGAAGTTATTCCTACCTTGATTAAAGCTAGGAAGGAAGTGACCGCACAACATTATCACCGCATTTGGAGAAAATATGTTGCGTGGTGTGAGGCCAAGAAGGCCCCAACGGAAGAATTTCAATTGGGTCGATTCCTACATTTCCTGCAGGCAGGATTGTCTATGGGCCTCAAATTGGGGTCTATTAAAGTTCAAATTTCGGCCTTATCAATCTTCTTCCAGAAAGAATTGGCTTCAGTGCCTGAAGTACAAACTTTTGTCAAGGGTGTACTACATATACAACCCCCAATTGTGCCTCCAGTGGCACCGTGGGATCTAAACGTAGTTTTGGAATTTCTCAAATCTCATTGGTTTGAGCCTCTCAAATCGGTAGATTTGAAGTATCTTACATGGAAAGTAACCATGCTATTGGCCCTGGCTTCAGCCAGGAGAGTTTCAGAGTTGGCGGCTTTATCGTACAAAAGCCCATATCTGATTTTCCATTCGGACAGGGCAGAACTGCGGACACGTCCTCATTTTCTCCCTAAGGTGGTTTCGGCTTTTCACTTGAACCAGCCTATTGTGGTGCCTGCGGCTACTAGCGACTTGGAGGACTCCAAGTTACTGGACGTTGTCAGAGCATTGAAAATATATATTTCAAGGACAGCTGGAGTCAGAAAATCTGACTCGTTGTTTATCTTGTATGCACCCAACAAGATGGGTGCTCCTGCGTCTAAGCAGACGATTGCTCGTTGGATCTGTAGCACAATTCAACTTGCACATTCTGTGGCAGGCCTGCCACAGCCTAAAACTGTAAAAGCCCACTCCACAAGGAAGGTGGGCTCATCTTGGGCGGCTGCCCGAGGGGTCTCGGCATTACAACTTTGCCGAGCAGCTACGTGGTCAGGGGAGAACACGTTTGTAAAATTTTACAAATTTGATACTCTGGCTAAAGAGGACTTGGAGTTCTCTCATTCGGTGCTGCAGAGTCATCCGCACTCTCCCGCCCGTTTGGGAGCTTTGGTATAATCCCCATGGTCCTGACGGAGTCCCCAGCATCCACTAGGACGTTAGAGAAAATAAGAATTTACTTACCGATAATTCTATTTCTCGTAGTCCGTAGTGGATGCTGGGCGCCCATCCCAAGTGCGGATTGTCTGCATTACTTGTACATAGTTATTGTTACAAAAATCGGGTTATTATTGTTGTGAGCCATCTTTTTTAAGAGGCTACTTCTTTGTTATCATACTGTTAACTGGGTTCAGATCACAAGTTGTACGGTGTGATTGGTGTGGCTGGTATGAGTCTTACCCGGGATTCAAGATCCTTCCTTATTGTGTACGCTCGTCCGGGCACAGTACCTAACTGAGGCTTGGAGGAGGGTCATAGGGGGAGGAGCCAGTACACACCATGTGATCCTAAAAGCTTGCTTTTGTGCCCTGTCTCCTGCGGAGCCGCTATTCCCCATGGTCCTGACTGAGTCCCCAGCATCCACTACGGACTACGAGAAATAGAATTATCGGTAAGTAAATTCTTATTTTTTATTTAATCATCTGTGCTGAGCCATGGCTATACCTAAAGCCTGGACTGTTGGGGTGCCTTGAGGACCGCGTTTGGGAACCTCTGGGCTAGTGTGTACTGGCCTTAAGCCTTGCCTCTTGCTTCAAATCTTTGCACTGCAAATCACCTGTAGCGTTTATAAGATGTGCAGTTAATGGGTGATTATGCAACACATCTATTAATGGAAATAAACACTATTTTATGTTTTTGATCATTCTGCTCCATTGAGAATTCCACATGCACTAAATATAAGAAATAGGGCCTAATTCAGATCTAATCGCAGCAGCAAATTTGTTAGCAGTTGGGCAAAACCATGTGCACTGCAGGGGGGGCAGATAAAACATTTGCAGAGAGAGTTAGGTTTGGGTGGGGTGTGTTCAAATCGAAATCTAAATTGCAGTGTAAAAATAAAGCAGCCATAAACAATATAACCCTCCCAAATTCTAACTCTCTCTGCAAATGTTATATCTGCCACACCTACAGTGCACATGGTTTTGCCCATAAGCTAACAAATTTGCTGCTGCAATCAGATCTGAATTAGGCCATAGTATTTTCAGTTGCTTATGTCCTAATTGCATTGTATCCCTAATCTAGGTTTTGTATTCTAGATGGACGGACAGACCCTGTTCTTGACGATGTAGGTCAAGCCTTTAAACTAATGGGAGTGAATCTCCTTGAACTGGAAGACTACATTCACAATATCGAACCAGTTACCTTTCCACATCAGATCCCATCCTTTCCTGTCAGCAAGAATAATGTCTTGCAATTTCCTCCTCCTGGGAGCAAAGATGTTGAGGACCGGAAAGAATATATCCCTGACTACTTACCACTTATCATCTCTTCTCAGGAAGGTACTGTGCACATCTTTAATCTTGTTCATTTTCATTTGTCCAACAGACATTTAAAAAAAGGCTCAATAACATTTTCAAAACATAGTAGCATAGTAACATAGTTAATGAGGTTGAAAAGAGGCAAAATGCCCATTGGGTTCAACCTTTATTCTGTATTAAGTTGAGTTCATTATAATGTCCCTGCTGAAGTAATGTTTTATGACTAATAAATATAAATTATGTTCCTCCTAGATTATCAATGTCCATATTTGAATTGCTATAACCTTGGATATCTTTTTCAGATATAACATCTGCAGAGAGAGTTAGATTGGGGTGGGTTTTTTCGTTTCTGTGCAGGGTAAATACTGGCTGCTTTATTTTTACACTGCAATTTAGGTTTCAGTTTGAACACACCCTACCCAAATCTAACTCTCTCTGCACATGTTATATCTGTCCCCTGCAGTGCACATGGTTTTGCCCAACTGCTAACAAATTTGCTGCTGGGATCAACTTAGAATTAGGCCCCATGCATGCTAGCACCTTACTTGCCTTCTTTGCTGTACTTTGACATTGTATACTGTTATTAAGCCTATTATCAATGAGTACCCCCAAATCTTTTTCCAATACTGTTACCCCTAGATTTTCCCCATTTAATGTGTAGGATGCAAGTTTATTTTTAGTCCCAAAATGCATAACTTTGCATTTTTCTATATTGAACCTCATTCTCCATTTAGACGCCCAGATTTCAAGTTTAGATAAGTCATTCTGTAATCTATTTCCAAATTAATTACCCTACACAGTTTAGTATCCTCTGCAAAGATTGACACTGTGCTTTCCAGGCCTATTTCTTGGTCATTGATAAATATATTGAACAGTACTGGCCCGAGTATGGACCCTTGTGGTATTCCTCTGACTACTGGTGCCCAGCTGGAGGATATACCATTGACCAGTACTCTCTGTACTCTGTTATCCAGCCAGTTACTTATGTACAAATAGTTTTTTTACACCAAGCTCCTTTAATTTGATGATCAGTCTCCTGTGAGGCACTGTATCGAAGGCTTTTGCAAAATCTAAAAAGACCACATGTACTGCTTTTCCCTGGTCAAGATTGTCGCTCACTTCCTCATAGAAGCTAACTAAATTTGTTTGACATGATCTGTCCCTCACAAACCCATGCTTGTTATTGCTAATAATCTTTAACATAGTAACATAGTATCTGAGGTTGAAAAAAGACAATTGTCCATCGAGTTCAACCTATTTGTGGTCTCCTATGCATGATGATTTGACTAAAATTTCTGACTGATGCTGCTGTCAGCCGTTGCATTTTATCCCTATTTATAGTAACTATAATGCATGACTATGCACCATACCCCTGGATATCCTTATCCATTAGGAATTCATCTAAACCATTCTTAAAGGTGTTGACAGATTCCGCCATTACAACTCCCTCGGGCAGGGAATTCCAAACACGTATTGTCCTTACCGTGAAAAAGTGCGGAATCTCCTCTCCTCTAACCTGAGCGAGTGTCCACGAGTCCTCTGTGTTGATCTAACCAAAAACAGGTCCTGCGCAAGCTCTGTGTATTGTCCCCTTATGTATTTGCAGATGTTGATCATATCCCCTCTTAGTCTCCACTTTTCCAATGTAAACATGCCTAGTCTTTCAAGCCTTTCCTTGTATTCCATCGTCTCCATGCCCTTAATTAGTCTGGTCGCCCTCCTCTGTACCTTTTCTAGCTCCAGGATATCCTTTTTGTAGTACGGTGCCCAGAATTGTACACAGTATTCAAGGTGTGGCCTCACTAGTGATTTATATAACGGGAGTATAATACTCTCGTCCCTAGCATCAATACCCCGTTTTATGCATGCTAATATCTTATTAGCCTTCTTTGCTGCAGTCCTACTTTGGGTACTACTGCTTAGCTTGCTATCTATGAGGACACCTAAGTCCTTTTCCAGTACAGAATCCCCTAATTTTACCCCATTTAGTAGGTAGGTGTGGTCTGCAGATACTCCTGTATGCTATCCCTTAAAATTCCTTCCAATATTTTCCCCACTATATATGTCAAACAAACCGGGCTGTAGTTACCAGGATGATTTTTAGTTCCCTTTTTAAATAATGTCACTACCTCAGCTATATGCCAGTCCTTTAGTACCGTGCCTGATCTAAGTTAACTATTGAAAATCAAGTATAGGGTTATCTTGCTAGTTGTGACCTAAGCTTCATAAGAACCCTCGGGTGAAGTCCATCTGGGCCTGGTGATTTTATTAATCTTCATTTTGCTTAGTCTTTCCCGTACTACTTCCTTACTTAAAACAAGTATCTAGCCACGAATCATTACTGCCACTGTCGTTATGCACTACTCCCACCGTCAGTTCTTCTCTGCTGAACACTGATGAAAAAAATGTGTTCAGTATTTCTGCTTTTATTTCGTCATCATTTATCAATACTACAAATGTCATGTTTTATTGGACCTAGGTTCTCCTTTTTTAACCTTTTTACTGTTTATGTATTTAAAAAACTTTTTAGGATTGGTTTTACTCTCTCTAGCGATTTGCTTTTCGTTTTCAATTTTAGCTGCTCTTATTACTTTTTTGCGTATTTTTATTGCATTCCTTGTAGTACTGGAATGACTCCTCCTTTTCATTAGATTTAAATGCTTGGAAAGCATGCTTCTTTTTATCCATTTCTACCGGGACCACCTTATTAAGCCACATCGGTTTGAGTTTAGTACTCCTGCGTTTACTGCCCATGGGAATGAATTTGTGAATATTGCTATCTAGCAACCCTTTTAAAGCATCCCACATTTCTATAGTGTTCTTCCCATGAAACAAAACTTCCCAGTCACTGGGGGTCATTCTGACCTGATCGCACGCTAGCTATTTTTTTGCAGCGCTGGGATCAAGTCAAATCTCGGCAAAACTGCGCATGCACCGCAATGTGCAGGTGCGTCGTACAGGTACAAAGCAGATTGGTGCTGGTCGATGGATTTAACGAAGAATCCATTCGCACAGCCGATCGCAAGAGGATTGATAGGAAGAATGCGTTTATGGGTGTTAACTGACCGTTTTCTGTGAGTGGTTGGAAAAACGCAGGCGTGTCCAAACGTTTGCAGGGCGGGTGTCTGACGTCCATTCTGGGACCGGACAGGCTAAATTGATCGCAGCGGCTAAGTAAGTTCAGACCTACTCAGAAACTGCACAAAACTTTTTTGTACCGCTCGGCTGCACAAGCGTTTGCACACTTGAAAAGCGAAAATACACTCCCCTATAGGCTTCGACTATCTGATTGCAGCGCTGCAAAAAATAGCTAGTGAGCGATCAACTCGGAATGATCCCCAATGTCGTTTAGTGCACGTCTCCGCATACTGAAGTTAGCTTTTCTAAAGTTAAATGTTTTGGTTGATCCCTTTATAGCTATGTTTCTAGAAACTGATGTCGAGTGTAATCATATAGTGATCACTGTTTCCCAAGGTCTCCCCAACTTTAGTGTTTGCTATAATGTCCACATTATTGGTAATTACTAGATCCAGAATAGTTTTACTTCTAGTTGGGTCCTCGACTAATTGAGACAAGTAGTGGCCCTTTAACGTATTTAAGAACCTGTTGCCCCTAGCTTTAACACCTGAATCGTTACTCCAATTTATATCAGGATAATTAAAATCTCCGATCACTAGGATGTCCCCCAATCCTGCAGACTTTTCAATTTGCTGCAAGAGTTGTTCTTCCTCATGTATGCTGTTTGTAGCTCGTGTCTGACTAGTTTTTTTTGCATCAATTCCCCCACTTGAGATTTCAACCCATAGTGACTCCACATTGAGGGTAATTCTGAGTTTATCGCAGCAGGATTTTTGTTAGCAGTTGGGCAAAACCATGTGCACTGCAGGGGAGGCAGATATAACATGTGCAGAAAGAGTTAGATTTGGGTGTGGTGTGTTCAATCTGCAATCTAAGTTGCAGTGTAAAAATAAAGCAGCCAGTATTTACCCTGCACAGAAACAAAATAACCCACCCAAATCTAACTCTCTGCACATGTGTTATCTGCCTCCCCTGCAGCGCACATGGTTTTGCCCAACTGATAACAAAAATCCTGCTGCGATCAACTCAGAATTACCCCCCTTATCTCAGTCTCCTTGTAAATAACCTCCTTTCTCTGACGTCCTAGTGGATGCTGGGAACTCCGTAAGGACCATGGGGAATAGACGGGCTCCGCAGGAGACTGGGCACTCTAAAAGAAAGATTAGGTACTATCTGGTGTGCACTGGCTCCTCCCTCTATGCCCCTCCTCCAGACCTCAGTTAGAATCTGTGCCCGGCCAGAGCTGGGTGCTCCTAGTGGGCTCTCCTGAGCTTGCTAGAAAGAAAGTATTTGTTAGGTTTTTTATTTTCACTGAGATCTGCTGGCAACAGACTCGCTGCTACGTGGGACTGAGGGGAGAGAAGCAAACCTACCTGCGTGCAGCTAGCTTGTGCTTCTTAGGCTACTGGACACCATTAGCTCCAGAGGGTTCGAACACATGGCCTGACCTCGATCGTCCGTTCCCGGAGCCGCGCCGCCGTCCCCCTTGCAGAGCCAGAAGACAGAAGAAGGAGATAAAATCGGCGGCAGAAGACTCCGGTCTTCATTAAGGTAGCGCACAGCACTGCAGCTGTGCGCCATTGCTCCCACTGCACACCACACACTCCGGTCACTGTAGGGTGCAGGGCGCTGGGGGTGGGCGCGCTGGGCAGCAATAAGAATACCTTTTGGCAATATATACACATAATACAGTCTCAAACTGTATATGTGTAAAAAACCCTGCCATTAAGCTATACAAAACGCGGGAGAAGCCCGCCGCTGAGGGGGTGGGGCCTTCTTCCTCAGCACACCAGCGCCATTTTCTCTTCACAGCTCCGCTGGAAGGACGCTCCCCAGGCTCTCCCCTGCAGTATCCTGTACGAGAAGGGTAAAAAAGAGAGGGTGGGCACTTAAATTTAGGCGCAAATAGAATGATAAGCAGCTATTGGGAAAAATCACTCATTATAGTGTAAATCCCTGTGTTATATAGCGCTGTGGTGTGTGCTGGCATACTCTCTCTCTGTCTCCCCAAAGAACTTTGTGGGGTCCTGTCCTCAGTCAGAGCATTCCCTGTGTGTGTGCGGTGTGTCGGTACGGCTGTGTCGACATGTTTGATGAGGAGGTTACGTGGAGGCGGAGCAAGGGCAGATAAGTGTGGTGTCGCCCCCGACTGGGCCGACACCGGATTGGATGGATATGTGGAAGGTCTTAACAGACAGTGTCAACTCCTTACATAAAAGGTTCGATGACGCAGCAGCCTTGGGACAGCCGGGATCTCAGCCCGCGCCTGCCCAGGCGTCTCAGAGGCCATCAGGGGCTCATAAACGCCCGCTAGCTCAGATGGTAGACACAGATGTCGACACGGAGTCTGACTCCAGTGTAGATGAGGATGAGACAAATGCACAGTCTACAAAAGCCATCCGATGCATGATTACTGCAATGAAAAATGTATTGCACATTTCTGATGTTAACCCGGTTACTACCAAGAAGGGTATTATGTTTGGGGAGAAAAAGCAGCCAGTGACTTTTCCCCCATCTGATGAATTAAATGAATTGTGTGAGGAAGCGTGGAGTTCCCCCGATAAGAAACTAGTGATTTCGAAGAGGTTACTGATGGCGTACCCTTTCCCGCCAACGGACAGGTTACGTTGGGAAACATCCCCTAGGGTGGACAAGGCGCTCACACGCTTATCAAAAAAGGTGGCACTGCCGTCTCAGGATACGGCCGCCCTAAAGGAGCCTGCGGATAGAAAGCAGGAAGCTATCCTGAAGTCTGTGTATACACACTCGGGTACTATACTGAGACCTGCTATTGCTTCAGCATGGATGTGTAGTGCTGCAGCCGCATGGTCTGATACCCTGTCAGACAACATTGATTCCCTCGACAGGGATACTATTTTGCTAACCATAGAACATATAAAAGACGTCGTCTTATATATGCGGGATGCAAAGAGGGACATTTGCCTGCTGGCATCTAGAATTAATGCAATGTCCATTTCTGCCAGGAGAGTATTATGGACTCGGCAGTGGACAGGTGATGCTGATTCTAAAAGACACATGGAGGTTTTGCCTTATAAGGGTGAGGAATTGTTTGGGGACGGTCTCTCGGACCTCGTATCCACGGCAACAGCCGGGAAGTCAACTTTTTTACCTCCGGTTCCCTCACAGCCTAAGAAAGCACCGTATTATCATGTACAGTCCTTTTGGCCTCAGAAAGGCAAGCGGATCAGAGGCGCATCCTTTCTGCCCAGAGGCAGGGGTAGAGGAAAGAAGCTGCACCAGGCAGCCAGTTCCCAGGAACAAAAATCCTCCCCCGCTTCCTCTAAGTCCACCGCATGACGCTGGGGCTCCACAGGCGGAGCCGGGTGCGGTGGGGGCGCGTCTCCGAAACTTCAGCAACCAGTGGGTTCGCTCACAAGTGGATCTCTGGGCTGTACAAATTGTATCTCAGGGATACAAGCTGGAGTTCGAGGCGACTCCCCCTCGCCATTACCTCAAATCAGCCTTGCCAGCTGCTCCCAGGGAAAGGGAGGTAGTACTGGCGGCAATTCACAAGCTGTACCTCCAGCAGGTGATAATCAAGGTTCCCCTCCATCAACAGGGACGGGGTTACTATTCCACAATGTTTGTGGTACCGAAACCAGACGGTTCGGTGAGACCCATTCTGAATTTAAAGTCCTTGAACACTTATATAAGGAAGTTCAAGTTCAAAATGGAATCGCTCAGGGCGGTTATTGCAAGCCTGGAAGAGGGGGATTTTATGGTGTCGCTGGACATCAAGGATGCTTACTTGCATGTCCCCATTTACCCACCTCACCAGGAGTACCTCAGGTTTGTGGTACAGGATTGTCATTACCAATTCCAGACGTTGCCGTTTGGTCTGTCCACGGCACCGAGAGTATTTACCAAGGTAATGGCCGAAATGATGATACCCCTTCGGAAGAAGGGAGTTATAATTATCCCGTACTTGGACGATCTCCTTATAAAGGCGAGGTCCAGAGAGCAGTTGTTAGTCAGCGTAGCACTCTCTCGGGAAGTGTTGCAACAGCACGGCTGGATTCTGAATATTCCAAAGTCGCAGCTGATTCCTGCGACGCGTCTGCTTTTCCTGGGCATGATTCTGGACACAGAAGGTGTTTCTCCCGGTGGAGAAGGCCCAGGAATTGTCCTCTCTGGTCAGGGACCTCCTGAAACCAAAACAGGTGTCGGTGCATCACTGCACGCGAGTCCTGGGAAAGATGGTGGCTTCTTACGAAGCAATTCCCTTCGACAGGTTCCATGCAAGGATCTTTCAGTGGGATCTGTTAGACAAATGGTCCGGATGGCATCTTCAGATGCATCAGTTGATCACCCTGTCCCCAAGGGCCAGGGTGTCTCTGCTGTGGTGGCTGCAGAGTGCTCACCTTCTCGAGGTTCCGCAGATTCGGCATACAGGACTGGGTCCTGGTGACCACGGATGCAAGCCTCCGAGGATGGGGGGCAGTCACTCAGAGAAGGAACTTCCAAGGACAGTGGTCAAGTCAGGAGACTTCACTACACATAAATATACTGGAACTAAGGGCCATTTACAACGCCCTGAGTCAAGCAGAGCCCCTGCTTCAAAACCAACCAGTGCTGATTCAATCAGACAACATCACGGCGGTCGCCCATGTAAACCGCCAGGGCGGCACAAGAAGCAGGATGGCGATGGCAGAAGCCACAAGGATTCTCCGATGGGCGGAGAATCACGTGCTAGCACTGTCAGCAGTGTTCATTCCGGGAGTGGACAACTGGGAAGCAGATTTCCTCAGCAGGCACGACCTCCACCCGGGAGAGTGGGGACTTCATCCAGAAGTCTTCACGCAGATTGTAAACCGTTGGGAACGGCCACAGGTGGACATGATGGCGTCCCGCCTCAACAAAAAATTCCTACGCTGATCAAAGCTAGGAAGGATGTGACAGCAAATCATTATCACCGCATATGGCAGAAATATGTTGCCTGGTGTGAGGCCAGGAAGGCCCCAACAGAGGAATTCCAGCTGGGGCGATTTCTGCACTTCCTACAGTCAGGTGTGACTATGGGCCTAAAATTGGGGTCCATAAAGGTCCAGATTTCGGCCCTATCTATTTTCTTTCAAAAAGAACTGGCTTCACTGCCTGAAGTTCAGACGTTTGTTAAGGGAGTGCTGCATATTCAGCCCCCTTTTGTGCCTTCAGTGGCACCTTGGGATCTTAACGTTGTGTTGGATTTCCTGAAATCCCACTGGTTTGAGCCACTTAAGACCGTGGAGCTAAAATATCTCACGTGGAAAGTGGTCATGCTATTGGCCTTAGCTTCGGCTAGGCGTGTGTCAGAATTGGCGGCTTTGTCATGTAAAAGCCCTTATCTGATCTTCCATATGGACAGGGCAGAATTGAGGACTCGTCCCCAATTTCTCCCTAAGGTGGTATCAGCGTTTCATTTGAACCAACCTATTGTGGTGCCTGCGGCTACTCGGGACTTGGAGGACTCCAAGTTACTGGATGTAGTCAGGGCTTTGAAAATCTATGTAGCCAGGACGGCTGGAGTCAGGAAAACTGACTCGCTGTTTATCCTGCATGCACCCAACAAGCTGGGTGCTCCTGCTTCAAAGCAAACTATTGCTCGCTGGATCTGTAACACGATTCAGCAAGCTCATTTTGCGGCAGGGTAACCGCATCCTAAATCGGTAAAAGCCCATTCCACAAGGAAGGTGGGCTCTTCTTGGGCGGCTGCCCGAGGGTTCTCGGCTTTACAACTTTGCCGAGCTGCTACTTGGTCGGGTTCAAACACATTTGCTAAGTTCTGCAAGTTTGATACCCTGGCTGAGGAGGACCTTGCCTTTGCTCATTCGGTGCTGCAGAGTCATCCGCACTCTCCCGCCCGTTTGGGAGCTTTGGTATAATCCCCATGGTCCTTACGGAGTTCCCAGCATCCACTAGGACGTCAGAGAAAATAGGAATTTACTCACCGGTAATTCTATTTCTCGTAGTCCGTAGTGGATGCTGGGCGCCCGTCCCAAGTGCGGACTCTCTGCAATACATATATATAGTTATTGCTTAACTAAAGGGTTATTGTTATGAGCCATCTGTTACTGAGGCTCAGTTGTTGTTCATACTGTTAACTGGGTATGGTTATCACAAGTTGTACGGTGTGATTGGTGTGGCTGGTATGAGTCTTACCCTGGATTCCAAATCCTTTCCTTGTTGTGTCAGCTCTTCCGGGCACAGTTTCCTTAACTGAGGTCTGGAGGAGGGGCATAGAGGGAGGAGCCAGTGCACACCAGATAGTACCTAATCTTTCTTTTAGAGTGCCCAGTCTCCTGCGGAGCCTGTCTATTCCCCATGGTCCTTACGGAGTTCCCAGCATCCACTACGGACTACGAGAAATAGAATTACCGGTGAGTAAATTCTTATTTTTAAGTATGGTTTAATATAAAGACATACACCTCCTCCTCTTTTGTTAGCCCTGTCCCTCCTGAAAAGAAAATACCCCTCCAAGTTTGCAACCCAGTCGTGAGAGTCGTCCCACCGTGTTTCCGTAATACCTATAATATCATACTGAGTTTTTGATGCAAGCGATTCCAATTCCCCCATTTTACCTGATAGGCTTATTGCATTTGCAAGCAAACATTTTAATTTAGTTGTGTTTTTTTTTTTTTTTTAAAGGTATCCTATCACTGTTTACAAGTGCCTTCCTAGAGTTACTCTTACTGACTGACCTTCTCCTTCCCTCCCTCCCTCTCCACCCTCATCATACTTAATACAGCCCACCTTACTATTCTCTCTGATCGACCCATTGAGTCTTTCTAAACTCCCCCCCCCCCCCCCCCCCACATAAGTATTTTCCCTTATGCCACGTACATCATTTCCTGTATGCTTTAATGATGACCCAAAATTGTTGTTAGTTAATATTGGTTAAAACTATCTAAATCTATAAATTGTGAATCACTGTGGCACTGGGTTTTTGTAATGTACAAAACCTGCTATTTAGGGTGCATATGGAAATCAAATTAATGTTCACAGTTGTACCAAGTTCTTGCTTTGCTCCCTTTCCTATTATGGGTTCACAAACCTATTCATTTATTGAATAGTGTACATAGAAAAAGAAAACTATACATAAAATGTTTTAGAAGGCTTTTTATGACTAAAACATACAGATGGGTGTGGCTTCTTCCCCTCAGCTGCGGCTTATGACTGCTGGTGATAGGAGGGGCTGCTGGACAGCGTGCTCTATTCCCCTCAGGCAGCGGTTTGTCAGCAGCCAGTAGCTTCTTGCAGGCACGGGGCAGCTGTAGCCGACACAGCGGAACGTAGGTGTCCATCCAGCCTAGATGCCACTAAGCATTTGCCTATGCCTAGGCTGTGTTACACAAAACGGGAGCATATCTGCCCCATTTTCTGAGCATGCTGCAGCTTATGGTTGCATACTCTGACACAACGTCTCTGGCTCCAGCAGCATAATTTCATTGGGCATCCGGAGTACGCTGAAGGCTACTCCGATGTCAGATGGTCATGCAATTGATACGATGCGGCAGTGGGTCACAGAAGAAAGAAATGCAACACAAGATGCTTCCTGCGGGTTTTGCATATTTGAGCAGAGCCGCAGTCTCTGACTTAGGCCCTAAATATACTGAGGACATAATTCCTTTTTGCTACAAAAATTTAAGACAAAATGACTTCACAGACCTATAGCAACTGTTTGCGACATAAAATTATCCAGAGCCTCTCCACAGAATCTGGCTGGAATCATGGTCCTGTGATTATTGGAAGACCTTTCAATCTCTTCTATATTAATTCCAATGAACACTTGATATTGCAATGTTACGCCAAATTTGTATTTTTATTTTTTTATTTTTTTTTAGATTGTAACATGCATATTTCGTTATTTTTTTTTTTTAGTATGCTGTACTTATATCTGTCTTAAATTTACAGTTTATATAATTTTGATGGTTGAAAGAAATGTTAGTTTTAGTGATTTTAGGATTGATGGTAGACTCCATTTAGGAGCTGCACTTACACAATGTGTGTTCTATAACTATTGGATTCAGATCCTATAGTTTCATTTTACAGTATTCTAATAAGATGTTTATAGGTACTGGATCAGGAATGCCACTTAGTTCTAGCAGTATATAACCTTTTTATTTGTACATCTATTAAATTTTCTGTTGCGATACATTTTCCGATTTCTGTTTTATGTAAATCTGCATTAATTCCATGGAATGATGGCCATCATTTTAACAGGCTTGTTTTAATAGAGCTTCTTTGCAGCTAGTGTGTTCTCCTGCTAGCTTTATCAGTGTGCATGTCCCATTTTATTCTAACAAGAAATAAGACTATGCCTAATTCACTATACTTGGTAAAATACTGGAGTTCTTAACCCTGTATGCCTTTTAAATAGGAAATAATAGAAGTTTGATGTTCGAATGCTTTTTATATCATGCACATATTCATCTGTTGCAAGACATTAAATGCAGTGCCTATAAAAAGGCATGTGTGTAAATGCAGATGTTGTCTCTACTCACAAGAAACACTTGCGTTAATAGTATGGGTACTGTGTAAATGAATGCTGCAATAACCATTTCTTAAAGAGGCTGTGACTAGATAAAATTTGCGTGTGTATGAACAGAACTCTGAATATGAACGACGTAAAGAAACACAGATAATAAAGAAATAAAGGCCCATTCTAATTTCCTGCTATGTCTGATTTTTCTTGCCTGTTCTATTAAAGAAAACTGGCTTATCAGTAATGCCTTTCTACATAAACTATTTTGTAAGTCAAGTAATTGCCTACAAAAAGTAGACACATAAAGGGCCCTACACACTGTGCGTTCCGCCGCCGAGCTGCCCGGCGGTGGATACGGGCGACCCAATGGCGGGGGGGGGGGGGCTGTGATGGGGGGGAGTGAAGTTTCATCCCTTAACCCCCTCATCACCCGGCTCCATAGCAGTGTAGGCAAATATGGACGAGATCATCCATATTGGCCTGCATGCACAAGCGACGGGTCACCAGCGATGAACGAGCGCGGGGCCGCGCATCATTCATCGCTGCCGCCGCCACACTGAAACATATGATCGGTATCTCGTTTTTTTAATGAACGAGATTGTTCATATCTTTAAGTATTCTCGCCAAGTGTGTAGGGCCCATCAGACATCTAAGTTTAAAACCGATTTGATTTCCTCAAATACTCAGAAATCTCACTGGTTAAAACCATATCGGAGTTAGAAATGGGCATTTCAGACATTTTGGGACACACCACTTGCGATGGACTTATTCAGAGCTGAAAGTTTCCCAAGCTTCATATGACGAATGACCATAATGTGAGCTGTGTAATTGCTTGTGTGGTATTTATGCTTTACTGCCTCAGTGTAACTATATTATTTATGTAAAAACGGACCTAACTTTCAGGGAAAGCATGGCAAACATGGCTCTTTGATCCGGGTTACATCTCAGTGATGTGCGGTCAGGTAAGGCAAAGCCTCTCCTGTCATACTCAAGTTTACTTGGAGGATACTCATCCATAGGTGGCAGCCTGGATCTTTTTACTTGCCTATTCTACTCTTCTGGAAAGGCCAGGAGGCTCCCGGAAAACGGGTACCCTTCCAGCTCCCAGGAAGAATGGGCAAGTCTCACGATTTCAGCTGCACCCTGTGACCCAACAAGCCCACTTAGCGAATTAAGGTGATGGTCCGGGCGGCCGATGATGAGTTTCTCGCTGAATTGCGTCCTTGTAGCCACGCCCCTGCTGTGTGGTTTCCGGTAATTTCTGCATTATATAGCGGGGGGCGTGTCATGATGAGGCACCAAGCCAGGAAGTCGGCAGCTATGAATTGAATGTGATTGGCCCTAGAAAACGTAATGAGAATTTACATTGGGGGAGAGGTCTTCTTTTTTTTTTTTTTTTTTTTGTTTATTTCTACAGACTGCATTAACAATCCACTTAATTTCCTACAGTTCCTTTAGAAAATCTTCATATCCTGTAAAAGCCCTTACCTTTTTGTCACGGTACACTCTGGAAAATAAAATAAATCAAACTGTGTCTAGCTTTATTTACACATTATAACCCTCAACATGAAAGTTTTAAAATAAAATTTCCTTCAATTGCTAAAATACCTGGTTTGGATAATTTATAATGCAGATGCGTCCCTTTACACTGTGGTGCATCGCAGGTCACAGCATAGTAGCGCTATGCATAGACTTTGAGAATTTCCATTATTTTAAATAAACATTTACATACCAGTGTTAATATATACTGTGGACGCAAGGTGCATCTTATTACCATATACGCTAATAGTGCACTGAACGTCGCAGCACTATGTCCCTTAAGAGAAAGCAAGTAGTCTCACACATGGTATACTGAGGTCCAATGCTCAGAGATATATATGTATTTGATATTAAAAGTTATGCATACAAAATAACATGTACAGGATATCATTCAGTATAACATATATAAATATAAGATAGGGTTACAGTTACTAAAGAATCGGTTACAGACGGTATACATTACCCTATCCCATAGAACAGTTCTCTGTAGATAGACTCCGCATATCTTCCCCACAGCAACTAATTAACTATGCCTTAGAAAACTGCATCTATCAAACAGTGGGAGTTAACAGGTTGTTGGTTTCGGTCTCCTTCCTTTGGCCCAGGATAGGGAGGTTTCTCATTCATAGTGTGTTATTGGTCAGTTCATATGTAAGCAATGTCCAGTTTGAAGATGCAGATACAGGGGTTAACCACTGGGATTCTGCACACATGTTTTCTCAGGAAGTCCTTTGTTCTCATAGAATGTGACTTTATATTTCATACATTTGTTCATAACTAATCGTTGCAATGTATTATAATTTACCCATAGCTATCGAATTAATCCACACATTCTTGACACTAAGCATGATATACTAAACTTGTTCCGTCCCAATACTACATATATATCTGGTTTTACACTCATCATATAAATATGATATAATGTCTGGTGCTGGACATGTTTTGTCTATGTGTAATTTATGTGTTGTATTTAATGTCTGTGTGCGTCTTTATGGCGTTTCTCAGTGATTGCGCCTTTTACCGTATATATACACCGACCACACTGCAACACACACGCCGTGCGACTCTATGCATGATGTATGGCATAGTGCATCCATGTACATCAATTGCGTCCTTGTGTTACCACCGAGAAGCGCCAATCTGTGTGTAGTTTGTATGTCTAATTTTTCCGACTTCGACAACTTCTATTGGAGCTGGCAGAATTGTGTATGCACGAGGCATGCCGCGATGCGTATGCATCGCAATTGCACTACAGCACGCTGCTATAGCGGGGCACATCGGTAACCTTTGAATAACCATTATAAACGTGCTTAGGTACAACCAGTGAATTTCAAGATTACACAACAGGCTAACTGGCCTCCACCTGACCCCAGTTTAGTGGCTCTGATTACTACAGAAAAAAAACTGTCTGTTCCTCGAGGACTTCACTACTAGTAAAGCATGGTACTCTCCCACAGAGTACCTTTTTGAAAGCTGAGATTTGATGGTCTGTGGATGGTGCCAACTATTTCACAAACTTTACACAAAGCTTACCTGTATGGCATGCTTGCAAGAAAGAAGTCTGTTCTAAAAAAAATATTTACATACCCAGTCTCATTTGCACTTTGCGGCTCTGAGGCACTGTGCCAAAAGTTTCTATGGCCAGATTAGACCAAGGTACAACCATTTGGACTGAACTCAGAGCACAATGGGGCTGATTCAGGTTGGATTGCAATAAGCGATCTAAAAGGAAAAATTACAAAAAGACAGCGGGCGCATGCACCCGCATTTCCTGCGGGGAGCTGCAGAAAATGCTACTTGGCAGAATTTGCAATCCAACCTGAATCGGGCCTAATGTTTGTCAAAAAGCAAACACCGCACGCCACCCAAAACATACTATACCTACTGAGAAGCATGGTGGTGGCAACATTATGTTGTGGGGGTGTTAACCTTTTGCAGAGAGAAAACCAGCGTCCCTCTGCTAGACAGCTGAGGAATGGTCAGGTGGGTCACCTTCCAGCAGGACAACCCTAAACTTACCACCAAGACAGCAACATGCTGGTGGTAGTCTTTGAGTAGCTAAGTCAAAGCCCTTACCTAAATTAGGTTTAATCTATGGAATAACTTGAATAGAGCAGTCCAGTGCCGCTCACCGCTGCACTTGATTCGGTTAGGAAGAATGGGCATTTATTCCCCAGTGTAATCGCTCAAAGCTTGTAGAGATATATCCAAACAGATGGTTGGCTGTACAAAGTATTGAATCAGGGGACTGACCACTTCTCAAAACCAGTTTATCACTTAATAATTTTCAGAACTCACAAAACAAAACTCAGATAGCGCTGATGGACTATAATTAAAAAGATTTTTATTATCCTTTAAAAATTGGTATTACCTTGTAAACCTTTTAAATTTATATGTAAACCACAATTATTCGTTCTCCAAAAATCACAGTATATGCATAGATAATTATTATCCACAACAATTTATACACATTTCTTCCAGTTGTCTTATAGCTCTATTTTCATTTATAAACCATACTTGTAGATAAATGCCAGATATTAGTACATTTATAGCAAGCTGTTGCAACAGAGTCTCTTATTTCATGCCCTCACTGCAAAGTTGGTAATTAGACACTTTGTATCCAGCTGGAAACAGGTATTTTTAGAATATCTATACAATGTGTCACTTTACAGACACTCGCACGTTTTTCTTTGCCAAATTGTTAGTGGTTATGCATATAGCTAAACAGTTTTTAGTGAACTTTTTCATGCAAAGCGGCTGCTTTTTTTTTTTTTTTTTTGTATAACATGGGCATGTTAGTAAACTTTTTAGCATGCAGTTACATCCCCTCCCTGGGACAGAGATTTCCCTCGGCTCCCGGCTCTGGTGCTTCACCTTTCAACAAGCCTTGTCTGGAGATGGAGATGTTCCCAGTTAGGAGGCAGGATGATTGTGGTTTTCCGTAGAAAGTATTTAGGGATACCATTTTAAAAACTTTGAGACGCGTTTCCCCATTTAAATTATTTATCAGTGGCTTCCTCAGTCAAAATAATCACGTCCCCGGCTTTCTCTCCTTTATAGCGAGTTAATTTGAGTAGGCGCATGCGCACCCCTCTGCTGTCCATGCCTCGCTTTTGTCCTGCATTGTGCGGTTATGCAGCGGCCGTCTTTTAGTGTCTACGTCATTATGCATTCCAAACTAATGTGTATAGGCTTCGGTGTCAGTGCCTCTCATACCGCTTCGTGGTAAGTAGATACCATGTATCCATATTATAAATGTGGGATCTATAACAAGTGAGAATGACGGTGCAAAACGGTCACCGCTTAACTACACAAAGCGGTATGAGAGGCACGGACACGGAAGCCTATACACAGTATGGAATGCATAATGATGTAGACACTAAAAGACAGTCGCTGCATAACCGCACAATGCGGGACGAAAGCGAGGCATGGATAGCAGAGGGGTGCACATGCGCCGACTCAAATTAACTCGCTATTACATTGACTGAGGAAGCCGCTAATGAGTAATTTAAGTAGGGAAACGCGTCTCAAAGTTTTTAAAAAGGTATCCCTAAATACTTTTTACGGAAACCACAATTATCCTGCCTCCTAATTGGGAACATCTACATCTCCAGACAAGGCTTGTTGAAAGGTGAAGCACCAGAGCCAGGAGCCGAGGGAAATCTCTGTCCCAGAAAGGGGATGTAACTGCATGCTAAAAAGTTTACTAACATGGCCATGTTATACAAAAAAAAGCAGCTGCTTTGCATGAAAATTTACTAAAAACTGTTCAGTTATATACATAACCACTAACAATTTGGCAAAGAAAAACTTGTGTCTGCAAAGTGACACATTGTTTAGAAATTCGAAATACCTATTTCCAGCTGGATACAAAGTGTCTAATTACCAACATTGCAGTGAGGGCATGAAATAAGAGACTCCACAACAACAACAACTTGCTATAAATGTACTAATATCTGACATTTATCTACGAGTATGGTTTATAATTGAAAATAGAGCTATAAGACAACTGGAAGAAATGTGTATAATTGTTTTGGATATAATAATCTATGCACATACTGTGATTTTTGGAGAACGAATAATTGTGGTTTATATATGAATTAAAAGGTTTATAAGGTAATACCAATTTTTAAAGGATAATAAAAATCTCTTTAATTATAGTCCGTCAGCGCTATCTGAGTTTGATTTTGTGTTTTCTAGTCTGAAAGGGTAGAGTAGTCCCTTTTGATAGTAGAGAGCTGCAGACAGACTATAAAAAATATTGAGCTTGTTTTATTAAATTGGCGCCAGGAGGTACTTTGGTACAGTCTTGTTTTTCTTGTAATTTTCAGAACTGTTTTTTCCCATTTGTTAAATGTTGTAAGACAAAAATGTGTAAATAAAGCTGGAAAAAGTTTGGATTCTAATTTATTTTCCAGGGTGTAATGTGACAAAAGGTCAAGATTTTGACACTGTTGTGATGGTTATTATCATCTACAGTATATGTACTGTATGTTTTCTTATGTAATCACACACCTGTGGCTCATCGGATAATACATGCTCTGGCTGCAGATTTTTAAAGAGGGAGTTGGTTTGATACAATATACTTCACTGCAGGCTATATTACGTTTGTGTGTTAAGTTTTTGTTGCTATGGCTAAACTGATTTTGTGTTGATTTGGGAGGAGCTCTAGGTGCGCTTTTTTTAACCTATTGCTTTTTAGGCATTGATATTGTTATCCTATTTTTATTATTGTAATAGGGAGAATAACTACGATCCTTGCATTTGATATAGCTGTGAGTATTTATAGTTTTATAGGATATAATGTTTGAAAACTGATTGCTCATTTGTAATTTCCCGTAACTGGGTTTTGGTGGTCCAATGACAAGCCAATAGATGTATTATCATGGTTTATATGGTATATTTTTTTCTTATTTGTTTAGCTGATCATGTGCCGGATATAAAATGAATGCCTTACCTGTCCCCCAGATTAGCGTTTGCTAGCAGAGCTCTAGTGTCTGCCAAAACACTGGACCACTTACCAGTATAGCAGTGCCGGTGGGAGGTTGTAGGAGCAGCAGCGCGGATGTCCTATAGGATTGCCCAGCGCTGCTTGATATGAAGAAATGTAGCTAAATATAAATGCAGCCCCCTGTTATAAAGATGCATGCGTCTCCTGCCGGCACCAGACTTAAACTGACTAGCCTGGGGATGAAGGCAGAGTGAAGGCGCGGAGGGATCAGTGCATCCTGGGAGCAACCGCTTTAACTGTTTGGTTCACTGTCAAACTCCAACCGCCAACACCCCCCAGTGCAATCCCTGTGAACCCTGAAGAAGAAAGAAAAGAGTAACCAGCAATCTGCGCTCCTGTGATAGCATCTTCAAAAAAACACAAGTCACTTTTTTTTTTTTTTTTTTTGTAAATGGCAATCGCATAGAAAGCAAAAATCTCATGGCGCTTTTAAAATATCAAGTTATCAGATAAATTGTGCAATATATGGGAATATTAATTTCCTCACCCAGTAAGAAACTGCTAAAAACATATGACCTATGGTTCATGTAGCAAATTGGTCAATACACTAAAAAATCTTGACGTGAAGCAAGCAATACTGTGTATTCTGTTACCCGCAATATTAAAGATTAGAGGAAGAATGGATTCAATTGAATGCAGCTTTTAAAAAATTTTCCCATATGCCCAATCCTATTAATACTTTGGAGGCAAATAGTCCTTGTATAGGATATTGATGATATTCCGTGAGGTACACCATGGTATTTTTATTTCGAAGTGCATTTTTTAAATTTATTTATTTATTTTTTAAATATTATTCATCTATGTTCACTGTTGTCATATGTATTATTAATCGCTACCTGGGTATTATATACATTGTGCTTTTCGTTTTAAGAGGTTGGCAATCCTCTTTCCCAGGTGGCTGCTGATAAACATTATTGTATAAGCACTATTCAGTACAGCACCTAAGACTACTATTTATTTGTTTTGCATTCTATATCCCAAATCTGCTTTATACGCAAACAGAAATAAGGGGGCAAAAAACTGTTTTGTACAAAATTATATCTTTATATAATTGATCTCATGGTGATAGCTATTGTGGAAGGACTAAATACACTGGATTTCTAAATTAATTTGAAGTTCTGTGTGTTTGCATATGTTTTGAGATCTATAATTTGTTTTCCTATCATGTACACATGGCTTTTTTTCCCCTCAATGCTACAAGTTGACATACTAGTGGGGCTGATGGGGAGCTGACCATGTGCCCATTTACATAACCTATTTTGCGTGACTTGGCACTGTGCATGCTCAGAAAATGAGAACATGGAAATGTGGTTATGCAAAGTTGTACAGAATTTGTACACCGTGAACATTGCAAAGGAAGATTTGAAAATAGGCCAAATTTACTGAAAGAATGTTAACACAAACTTGGTTCATGCAGCCCTTGCTTGTACAGTTGTATCCTTATACACCTACTGTCTATATGCCATATGTGACTGTGACACTGAGACAAGTAGCATAACGTATTTTTATTTAACTTTTGCATCTTATTTGTATCGCAGATGCAGCAAAACACCACTCTATACTACACACGCTGGGCTGCGACACTAACCTCACAGGAATTCATTTTAAATGCATATAAAGTCACATATGAGACACAACTGTACTTGGTGTGAGAGGTGTTTTGCACTTGGTGTAGGCAGGAATACAATGTATATGGTTCTATTGCTTTTCATGCAGAAGCTAACCGTTCTGGGAACGCTGCTGGCAATCTAAACCTAGGGATCCTGGCGTCAGTATGGTGACCGGTTGGATTCCAAAATCCGGTCACCCATCCCCTGAGCACATACTGCTCTATATATAGATGAAAGCATTTTTGTGTAATGCATTGTCCGATTTCCTAACCACTCTGCATCAGGCTATGAATTTCTGTCCTTTCTATATTTGGAGGAAGATGTAGATTAACAGGCCTACTAATGCACTCTCTTCACCAAGCTCTGAGACCATTTGACACTCTAGTTCCAACTTTACGAGCTACGAGTGCAATTGGAGTACTAAAACTCACTGTAATATTATACAAGCATATCCATATTTAAATGCCTATGGGGGGTATTCAGTTAAGTGCCTTTTTTTTAACTGGTTGAAAAAATGGTACTAATTCGACACAAGGCATTCAATTGTGGGCATTTTCGCCCATATTATTTTTTTTTTTTTTTTTTTTTTTGGTTATCAATTTTCGCCAATGCCATATCACTTTATTTAATTTTTTTCAAATTGGCATGGGCAAAAATTGCACCAAAATTGGATGAATTCGCCAAAACGTGTATTGGCGGCGAATTCGCAGATACACATGGTTTTCGCTAGTGCCGAATTTTTTGACCAGTCAAGAAAGTCAGGGCATTGAATAAGTAGAATGTAAATTCGACCTAAAAATGGGCAAAAGTGCAGTTTTTTCAATCGCTAATTGAATACCCCCTTAATCGTACTATGAAATTTGGAGAAAATACTACATAAAGTTAATTGCACCTATCTGTCATCCTTAGAGTCAGTTATGTGGTGGTGTAGTTTTGCTTCTGATTGTCCACACGTGTTATGATTTGCAGCCACCAGTGCTTGCCTATCACTTTGACCATAAATAATTTGATTTAGTCCTTGACCATCAACTTGAGGCACCCGTGCAAGAGCCTTGTGGCACCCCAGGGTGCCTAGGCACAGAGTTTGGGAGCAAATGAAAACAAGAGAGTGTAATGATCAAAGGCGCCCAATGATAAAATGAGAAATCAATAAATGAATTTCTCTGACGTCCTAGTGGATGCTGGGAACTCCGAAAGGACCATGGGGAATAGCGGGCTCCGAAGGAGGCTGGGCACTCTAGAAAGATTTAGGACTACCTGGTGTGCACTGGCTCCTCCCACTATGACCCTCCTCCAAGCCTCAGTTAGATTCTGTTAGATTTTGTGCCTGGCCGAGGTTGGATGCACACTAGGGGCTCTCCTGAGCTCTTAGAAAGAAAGATAGACTTAGGTTTTTTATTTTCAGTGAGACCTGCTGGCAACAGGCTCACTGCAGCGAGGGACTAAGGGGAGAAGAAGCGAACTCGCCTGCTTGCAGCCGGATTGGGCTTCTTAGGCTACTGGACACCATTAGCTCCAGAGGGATCGACCGCAGGCCCAGCCTTGATGTTCGGTCCCGCAGCCGCGCCGCCGTCCCCCTTACAGAGCCAGAAGCAAGAAGATGGTCCGGAAAATCGGCGGCATGAAGACTCTGTCTTCACCAAGGTAGCGCACAGCACTGCAGCTGTGCGCCATTGCTCCTCTCACACACTTCACACTCCGGTCACTGAGGGTGCAGGGCGCTGGGGGGGGGCGCCCTGAGGCAGCAATAAAAACACCTTGGCTGGCAAAAATATCTCAATATATAGCCCCAGGGGCTATATATGAGGTAAATACCCCTGCCAGATTCCATAAAAAAGCGGGAGAATAGGCCGCGGAAAAGGGGCGGAGCTATCTCCCTCAGCACACTGGCGCCATTTTTCCCTCACAGCTCCGCTGGAAGGAAGCTCCCTAGCTCTCCCCTGCAGTCTACACTACAGAAAAGGGTTAAAAAAAGAGAGTGGGGGGGGGGCACTAAATTTAGGCGCAGTATACATTATATAGAAACAGCAGCTATAGGGGACATAACTCAGTTAGTCCCTGCATTATATAGCGCTCTGGTGTGTGCTGGCATACTCTCACTCTGTCCCCCCAAAGGGCTTTTGTGGGTCCTGTCCTCGTTTAGAGCATTCCCTGTGTGTTTGCGGTGTGTCGGTACGGCTGTGTCGACATGTTGAATGAGGAGGCTTATATGGTGACGGAGCAGAGGCCGATATATGTGATGTCGCCCCCTGTGGGGCCGACACCAGAGTGGATGGATAGGTGAAAGGTATTAACCGACAGTGTCAACTCCTTACATAAAAGGGTGGATGACGTAACAACTGTGGGACAGCCGGTTTCTCAGCCCGCGCCTGCCCAGGCGTCTCAAAGGCCATCAGGGGCTCAAAAACGCCCGCTCTCTCAGATGGCAGACACAGATGTCGACACGGAGTCTGACTCCAGTGTCGACAAGGTTGAGACATATACACAATCCAATAGGAACATCCGTGACTTGATCCCGGCAAATAATAAATGTGTTATACATTTCTGACATTAACCCAAGCACCTCTAAAAATGGGTTTTAGGTTGGGGAGAAAAAACAGGCAGTGTTTTGTTCCCCCATCAGATGAATAAATGAAGTGTGTGAAAAGCGTGGGTTCCCCCGTTAAGAAACTGGTAATTTTTAAAAAGTTACTGATGGCGTACCCTTTCCCGCCAGGAGGATAAGTTATGCTGGGAGATATCCCCTAGGGTGGATAAGGCGCTCACACGGATGTCAAAAAAGGTGGCACTGCCGTTTTAGGAACGGCCACTTTGAAGGTACCTGTTGATAAATAGCAGGAGGCTATCCTGAAGTCTGTATTTACACACTCAGGTACTAGACTGAGACCTGCAGATCGTGCTGCTGCAGCGTGGTCGGTGACCCTGTCAAGCATACTAGTTTGCTAATATGAGAACATATTAAAGACGTCGTCTTATATATGAGGGATGCACAGAGGGATATTTTGCCGGCTGGCATCCAAAATGAATGTAATGTCCATTCTGTCAGGAGGGTATTAGAGACCTGTCACTGGACAGGTGATGCTGACTTAAAAGGCGCATAGAGATTCTGCCTTATAAGGGTGAGGAATGATTTGGGGATGGTCTCTGGGACCTCGTATCCACAGCAACTGCTGGGAAGAAATATTTTTACCTCAGGTTTCCTCACAGACTAAGAAAGCACTGTATTATCAGGTACAGTCCTTTCGGCTTCAGAAAAGCAAGCGGGTCAAATGGCGCTTCCTTTCTGTACAGAGACAAGGGAAGAGGGAAAAAGCTGCACCAGTCAGCCTGTTCCCAGAATCAAAATTCTTCCCCCGCTTCCTGTGAGTCCACAGCATGACGCGGGGGCTCCACAGGTGTAGCCAGGTACGGTGGGGGGCCGTCTCAAAAATTTCAGCAATTAGTGGGCTCGCTCACAGGTGGATCCCTGTTTCTTTCAAATAGTATTTCAGGGGTACAAGCTGGAATTCGAGATGTCTCCCCCCCGCCGTTTCCTCAAATATGCCTTGCCGACAACTCCCTCAGGCAGGGAGGCTGCGCTAGAGGCAATTAATAAGCTGTATTCCCAGCAGGTAATACTCAAGGTGCCCCTACTTCAACAAGGACGGGGTTACTATTCCACACGAGTTGGGGTACCGAAACCGCATGGTTCGGTGTGACCCATTTTATATTTAAAATCCTTGAACACATACATAAAAAAATTCAAGTTCAAGATGGAATCGCTCAGGGCGGTTATTGCAAGCCTGGACGAGGGGGATTACATGGTATCCCGGGACATCAAGGATGCTTACCTGCTTGTCCACATTTACCATCCTCGCCAGGGGTACCTCAGATTTGTGGTACAGGTTTGCCATTACCAAGTCCAGACACGGCCGTTTGGACTGTACATGGCACCGAGGGTGTTTACCAAGGTAATGGCCGAAATAATGATACTCCTTCGAAAAAAGGGAGTTTTTAACTATCCCGTACTTGGACGATCTCCTAATAAAGGCACGGTCCAAGGAACAGTTGTTGGTGGGAGTAGCACTATCTCAGGAAGTGCTGCGCCAGCACGGCTGGATTCTGAATATCCCAAAGTCACAGCTGGTTCCGACTACACATCTACTGTTCCTGGGTATGATTCTGGACACAGTCCAGAAAAAAGTGTTCTCCCGGAGGAGAAAGCCAGGGAGTTGTCTTCTCGAGTCAGAGACCTCCTGAAACCAAAACAGGTATCGGTGCATCACTGCACGCGGGTCCTGGGAAAGATGGTAGCTTCTTACGAGGCAATTCCATTCGGCAGGTTCCATGCCAGAACTTTTCAGTGGGAACTGTTGGACAAATGGTCCGGATCGCATATTCATATGCATCGTTTAATAACCCTGTCTCCAAGAACCAGGGTGTCTCTTCTGTGGTGGCTGCACAGTGCTCATCTTCTGGAGGGCCGCAGATTCGGCATACAGGACTGGGTACTGGTGACCACAGATGCCAGCCTTCGAGGCTGGGGGACAGTCACAAGGGGAAGAAACTTCCAAGGACTATGGTCAAGTCAGGAGACTTCCCTTCACATGATGGCGTCCCGCCTACACAAAAAACTAGAGGTATTGCGCCAGGTCAAGAGACCCTCAGGCAATAGTTGGGGACGCTCTAGTGACACCGGAGGTGTATCAGTCAGTTTATGTGTTTCCTCCTCTGCCTCTCATACCAAAGGTATTGAGAATAATAAGAAGGCGAGGAGTAAACACAATTCTCGTGGTTCCGGATTGGCCAAGACGAGCGTGGTACCCGGAACTTCAAGAGATGATCTCAGAGGACCCGTGGCCTCTGCCGCTCAGACAAGACCTGCTACAGCAAGGGCCCTGTCTTTTCCAAGACTTACCGCGGCTGCGTTTGACGGCATGGTGGTTGAACGCCGGATCCTAAAGGAAAAGGACATTCCGGAAGAAGTCATTCCTACGCTTATTAAAGCCAGGAAAGAGGTTACAGCAAAATCATTATCACCGCATATGGCGGAAATATGTTGCATGGTGTGAGGCCGAAAGGGCCCCAACAGAGGAATTTCAACTAGGTCGATTTTCTGCATTTCCTGCAAGCAGGAGTGAATATGGGCCTAAAATTAGGTTCCATTAAGGTACAGATCTCGGCTCTGTCGATTTTTCTTTCAAAAAGAACTAGCTTCAGTACCTGAAGTTCAGACATTTGTAAAAGGAGTGCTGCATATTCAGCCCCCATTTGTGCCTCCTGTGGCACCTTGGGATCTCAACGTGGTGTTGAGTTTCTTAAAACATTGGTTTGAGCCACTAAAGACCGTGAATCTGAAATATCTCACGTGGAAAGTGGTCATGTTATTGGCCTTGGCTTCGGCCAGGCGAGTATCGGAATTGGCGGCTTTATCATGTAAAAGCCCTTATCTAATTTTCCATACGGATAGGGCAGAATTGAGGACTCGTCCCCAGTTTCTCCCTAAGGTGGTGTCAGCGTTTCACCTGAACCAGCCTATTGTGGTGCCTACGGCTACTAAGGACTTGGAGGACTCCAAGTTGCTAGATGTTGTCAGGGCCCTGAAAATATATGTTTCCAGGACAGCTGGAGTCAGAAAATCTGACTCGCTGTTTAGTTTATATGCACCCAACAAGCTGGGTGCTCCTGCTTCTAAGCAGACTATTGCTCGTTGGATTTGTAGTACAATTCAGCTTGCACATTCTGTGGCAGGCCTGCCACAGCCAAAATCTGTCAATGCCCATTCCACAAGGAAGGTTGGCTCATCTTGGGCGGCTGCCCGAGGGGTCTCGGCTTTACAACTTTGCCGAGCTGCTACTTGGTCAGGGGCAAAAACGTTTGCAAAATTCTACAAATTTGATACCCTGGCTGAGGAGGACCTTGTGTTTGCTCATTCGGTGCTGCAGAGTCATCCGCACTCTCCCGCCCGTTTGGGAGCTTTGGTATAATCCCTATGGTCCTTTCGGAGTTCCCAGCATCCACTAGGACGTCAGAGAAAATAAGAATTTACTCACCGGTAATTCTATTTCTCGTAGTCCGTAGTGGATGCTGGGCGCCCATCCCAAGTGCGGTTTATCTGCAATACTTGTACATAGTTATTGTTAACTAAATCGGGTTATTGTTGAGCCATCTGTTGAGAGGCTCAATTGTTTCATACTGTTAACTGGGTATAATATCACGAGTTATACGGTGTGATTGGTGTGGCTGGTATGAGTCTTACCCGGGATTCAAAATCCTTCCTTATTGTGTACGCTCGTCCGGGCACAGTGTCCTAACTGAGGCTTGGAGGAGGGTCATAGTGGGAGGAGCCAGTGCACACCAGGTAGTCCTAAATCTTTCTAGAGTGCCCAGCCTCTTTCGGAGCCCGCTATTCCCCATGGTCCTTTCGGAGTTCCCAGCATCCACTACGGACTACGAGAAATAGAATTACCGGTGAGTAAATTCTTATTTTAACAATACGGTTTGGTTTTTCTCAAGCAAAAGTCCTGGGATCGCTAGTCTTGAGCCAGATGTCCACAGCGAATATGTAAAACAAAAAGGAACGGAAATCCAATGTGAAGTAATGTTAAAACAGTCTATTTCATGGTGTCCGGAAATGGAAACCCTGGTGTGTTGCCAAAATTTGATAGAAGAAAGGATAGGGTCTCACCACCAGTTAAAATGTAGAATGAGGCGTACCAAAACTCACATAAAGGAAAGCGAAGAGAAACACACAAAGGTATCTTTTATCATCAATGTATATTGGTACAGCGTACCCCACTCACGTATAAGTTGAGTTCATTCCACATATAAAGGTTTCTGTAAATGATGATCCAAATGGAGTTGTTTTTTTTAAAAAAAGGATAAATTTTATTTTACAAAAACAGAATTGCCAATTAAAAATAATCTAAAAATAACCCTGTTTACCACTTTAAGGAGCCTGCTGGGGAATGGGAGCAGATGTAAAAAAAACCTCCCCATAACAGGTGGGAAATCCGGAATACCCCCTGTAATTAAACCTCAGCGTACCTTAAATGTGGGACAGGCAATGAGACTTGTAAAAATCACAGAAGGTGGTGAAAATTCCACTCTCAGCATGCACCAACGCCGTTTCGACCGTGTAGGTCTTTCACCTTGAAATGAACACTGACTTTGAACTATTCCAAAATGTTTATGCAAGTTTCACCCCTCTCACACAGTTTGTCACACGATAAAGAAGTTGTGTTTTTCCTGTGCATCATGAAAATGCTTAGTTCGACTCAGCATCCAAATGATAGCAGAAATGGTAAACATTGACAAAAATACTGTTGGACAAGTTTTGCATCAAGCTCTTAATATGACAAAAGTTTGTGCTAGGATGTTTCCAAGGCTCTCACAGCTGAGCAGAGAGAATTTAAAGTGAATTTGTACAGACATTTTGGAACAAATTCAAGTTGTCATATTTTTAGAACATTACCTGTGATGAAACCTTTATTTTCCAGTATGATCCTAAGACAAAATGCCAGTCCTTGCACTGGAAAACACCATCACCTAGAATGAAGAAAACTTGTCAAAGCAAATCCAATTTCAAAGTCATGTTAATTGTTTTCTATAAGAGCAAGGGTGTTAATTTGAAAAGACTGGGTGCCAGAAGGCTTAACAGTGAATCAACATTACTACAAAAATGTTCTAGAAACTTTGGGGGAAAAAATCAAAAGAAAAAGCCAGGAGTTGTTGAAAATGAGCGAGATGCATCTCTAAAAGAAGCGGATAGAGGGGTATGCGTTTAGCATCCCAGCTGTTGGGATGCTGACAGTCATGTGACCAACGCCACAATCCCAACACTACTCAGGACTCTGGCGTTGTTTTACCGACAGCCGACATCCCCTACGGTGAATATCTGGGTGGGGGGGGGGGGGGGGGGTTTAGGGTTAGGCACTGGGGGAGGGGGTAGCCCTGGCCGGAAACTCCCGTGGGTTAGCTGTAGCTGACACCTCCAGGGGAAGCCCTAGCCGCCACCCCTGAGAATTATTGTAGGGGACAGTGGGGTAGGCAAAATACTTATCTATGATGTCAGGATCTTCAATGTCTAAATGCTGTGGTCGGGTATGTGACTGCCAGCATCCCGACAATAGGTATATAGCATGTATTCCGATAGAGCAGGGGTGGGGAATGTCAGGCCCGCAGGCCGTATAAGGCCCGCAAAGCCACTTGATCCGGCCCTCCCATGCTCACCTAACCAAGGGAGATGCCGGGTGGCCACTGAGATTTTGTTACTAGTGGGCGCCCGGCTTCTTCCCCTCAGCAGCAGCCGGAGGCAGAAGCTCACTCCTGAGCTTACGGCTCTGGCAGTGTGCGTGTGTGCCTGTGCGGTGCTATGGGAGAAGATGTCATGACGTCTCTCCCATAGTGCTGAGGAGCGGGCAGCCAGGCAGAGGGCAAGGATCTGGAAGCAGGAGCGTGGCTGGTGAGTATTGTTTTTTTCTTTTTTGTGTGTGTGTGTGTGTGTGTGTGTGTGTGTGTGTGTAAGCGGCGCTACTAGGGGTCATATCTATTGGGAGCATATCTACTGGGGGCAGGCTAATTTTTAAGTTGATAATTTTTGTATGGCCCCCGAAGGATTTTATAAATATCCAAATGGCCCTTGGTAGAAAAAAGGTTCCCCACCCCTGCGATAGAGGCTAGTTGTTGGTCAAACTTGTTAAAATGTTCGTTCATATATGGGGCAGGTCCTATAGTCTCACTGCAACTTGGTCTTTGCTTTTTCTCCGGTATGATATCCCATAAGGACACAGTCCTACAGAGGTAGGAGGATTGGATGTTTTGTAAATGAGTGTATGAATACAAATTAATACTTAAGGAGAGTATCCTGAACTATTCTCTTCATGGTTTACAGTTTAGGGTATGGTGGTCATTTTAAGCACAAAAGTTGCTGAATATTATGTGTGCATATTGAATGTATGTCCAAATCACTTCTAAAACACAGAATAGATTTGTATCATTTAGATGTAATATATAACCTGTACCAGTTTGCTTTTTTTTTTTTTTTTTTTAATTTCTAATGGACATTTGTTTGAAAGGTTTTAGTTTGTTTATGTGACTAAGCTGTACTTGTGGTCAAAGTAGATTTCCTTATTTGGAGCACTGCTATACCTCTCCCTTATTACACTGGCAATGCTAATTGCCCCTGACAGAACCACATGGGAATAGGGCATGGAAATAATGGCTTCTGACCAATGCACACCAGGCTGCCAAACTCAGGAAGTCTTGGTGCCATAGGAATGGAGAGAAATTCACATTTCATTTCCTATACAGGCCGTTAGGTCCAGCTCCACTGGTATAGTAAACTCATATGGGATGTGGCATTACAGTCTCAAGACCTGTGTAACAGTTTATCTCAGCAGGCTATTGGCAGCTCAGGCTCATGGGTCCAAGCAACGTCTGGCTCCCCTTTCACTTTCCCTTTTGTGAAATAACTTTTTTGCTTTTTTGTTTAACCCCTTTGATGCCTGAACATTCCTAGGATGTAATTGAGCTTTGGGAGCAAGTGGAGGGTGTGTGATGAAAGACATAGCCCAGCTAGAAGGAACAAAGGGCTACAAAGCAGTCATTAATTTATGACAGGTTTAGTCTGTAAATGTGTTTCACGTCCCATTCGTATAGGTAGGTGTGTTTGTAATCTTGACTGTACAGTGTGCATATGTATTTTATTCACAGATCATGGTTAGTACACTACTTTTTTTTTATCCAGGGCTGAAGAAAAGCTTGCATATTTATTACGTTATATACGTATAGTAACAGTATTGCTTTATAGAGTGTTTTGCCATTCTCATCAGTCCTTGCCACCAATGGAATTTACAATCAAAATACTCAACCACATGTACACACATACAGTTACTGTAGGGTTAATTTTTGTTGGAAATCTGTTAATCTATTACAGGTTGAGTATCCCTTATCCAAATATTCCGAAATACGGAATTTTTTGAGTGATAGTGAAATCTTTGTTTTCTGATGGCTCAATGTACACAAACTTTGTTTAATACACAAAGTTATTAAAAATATTGTATTAAATGACCTTCGGGCTGTGTGTATAAGGTGTATATCATGGGTCTTCATCCTGTGGCCCTCCAGCTGCTGTGAAACTACACATCCCAGCATGCCCTGCCACAGTTTTGCTATTAAGGTATGCTAAAACTGAGGCAGGGCATGCTGGGATGTGTAGTTCCACAGCAGCTGGAGGGTCGCAGGTTGAAGACCCATGGTGTATATGAAACATAAATGAATTATGTGAATGTACACACACTTTGTTTAATGCACAGTTATTAAAAATATTGGCTAAAATGACCTTCAGGCTGTGTGTATAAGGTGTATATGAAACATAAATGCATTCTGTGCTTAGACTTGGGTCCCATCACCATGATATCTCATTATGGTATACAGTTATTCCAAAATATGGAAAAATCCGATATCCAAAATGCTTGGGACCAGAACTATTCTGGATAAGGGATACTCAACCTGTAGTATATTGTTGGATTGTGGGTAGACCCTTATGCAAGCATGGGGAGATTATATATAAACTTGTTCCCCTCTGTCGTTTGTATGGATCCCTGAGTTCCTACATCGATCTTACTGTGCTTAGTTAGTAGCTCAGGCTAGCGTTAATGATTCTGCACAGACCCTGAAGTATCTTCTAGACTAGGTGCTAGATGAATAAGTAAAACCTGATTGGTTGCCAGGGGCAACATCTCCACTTCTGAAAACCTGCATGTTGGTAAAAATACCGCATTGGCGGTCTACATATCTGCTTTCCTGTGATAGCATCCTTTGCTTGTTGACCCACTTTTCCTGGAGTTCACATGTTTCTAAATGTTCTAGCTGGTAATCATGTGAGTCATATGAGCACTGGCCATATCACTTCTCTGGACATGGACCCAATACCTATACGCTGTCGCTGAACTAAGTGCCCCAATTCATTGTGATTGAATGGAGAAATGGGGTAGGCAAGTATTTCAATGTAATCTTATTTCTGTGCTTATGTAATAGAAAAGGCAGAATTCCATCTGCATGATGCCCTTGCTAATAATTGTACCCTCTCTTACAGACCCACATGTTCATTGTTGAGCAGTGCCTTCAGATGTATTAATATAGTTTGTCTTGATAACACCACACTATGTCTGTATTGACGACATGGTGTTAGAAAGGGAGCAACATCTTTAATAGGACGATAAACAAAATCTATCGTTGTTTGCAGAAAAATAAACCTGAAAATTTAAAATTTTATTTGTTTTCTTGCAATTGGCTGTGTATATGATTTTTGGAAATCCTTCTAAGCCATTTAGTAAGGAGAGTAGTGCAGATAACTGGGGTCTATGGCAATGAAGATCTGAACTGCAAAGAAAAAGAATCCTGATAGACCTTACAATTGTATCTTTAATATATGCTTTTTGAAAGGTGTAATACGTTATGCCGGTGCTTGGGATCCCGGCGCCCAGCATACCAGCGCCGGGATCCCAACTGCAGGCATTCAGGCAGCGGGGTGTGCGCAAAAGAGCCCCTTGCGGGCTCGCGCTCGCCACGCTGCGGGTACGGTGGCTCTCTACTCGCGCCATGCTATTTATTCTCCCTCGTGAGGTGTCGTGGACACCCCAAGAGGGAGAATAGTTGTCGGTATGCCGGCTGTTGGGATCCTGGCGCCGGTATGCTGAGCGCTGGGATCCCGACAGCCGGCATATCACTTGCCTCCCCTTTTTGAAGGCACAGTTACAAATGCTGGTTATTCAGGTAGGAGCACTGGCGTTATACATTTTGGGGGATGATCACTGTGCTGCAAATTTTGTCCTGCGATCAGATTGTTGCCGTCTACGGAGGAGTGTAAATTCGCCCTTGCAAGTGTGCGATCGCATGTGTACGGCGTGCGAAAATGTCCCTCAGTCAGCGGACAGCTGCAAATCCGTACGCAACTCACTCACCATCGAATGGTTTCTCCAGTCTGTGCAGTCTTTACGCAGCCCAGAACTTACTCCTACAGTGCGAAAAGAACAGGCTGATCGGGTCTAGAGCTGATGTCTCATACCCTCCCTGAAAACGCTTGGGCATGCCTGCATTTTTCCTGACACTCCCAGAAAACGGCCAGTTACCACCCACGAACGGCCTCTTCCTGTCAGTCAGCTTACGAATGGCTGTGCAATTAAAATTTTCGCACCAGCTTGTTGCTGTTTGGTGTAGTGCATACGCATGCGCGCAGTCAATCTATAATCGCCCGCTGTGTGAAAACACACAGCAGCGATTAGGTGTGAATCGGGCCCTTTATCCCACACCTTCCAATCAACATTGCGGCTCTTCCTCGCTATTCGTAGATGTGGCAGGAAAATCTGTGCAGTGGGGATGCCGTAATTAACGATGTGTGCTATTAATTGACTCATAATTTATAGAATGCCTTTCTGTTCAAGTTTATAGACAAATATTTATTTTACTTAAGATTTTCAAAAATTCTCTTGAGCGCAGCAGAGTTTGTGGGTTTCATAATCCTATTGGGGCTTAGTGTAATGAGTTTTTGTTTCCTTATGTCTCAAGTTGCATTCAGACAGTTTCTTCCTTGCTGTGTATGGGGGATGCCATGCTAGAGATGTCACTGATGTCAGAGTGGCCTGAATACACTACACAACATAGAGGATGCTCATTTACATACCCTTACTTTAGTTTGCAGAAATCAGCCTCCATTTCCACTCCATTCTGTCTTTGACTACATTATTTGCGTGTCATTTTTTATTTTATTTTTGGGGGGGCTAGTTGTGTTTTTGTTTCGACAATTAAAGAAAAGCTTTCATTTGCCTATGTATATGGCTTTAATAAATCTTTTTCATATCAATTAGAGCAGATGGTGACATTGACTCATGTTGCAGATCTGCACAGTAGAGTGTGCCTCTTAACCTCTGCTCTCCCAGCTCCCTGCTCACAGCTGGATAGTCTAACACGTTTTCCTCTCACATGGATCTTGGACAGCTAGATTTAGCAAGTCTGAGCCTCAATTTGTTCAAAAGGACCATAAATAATTGTACTCCTTTTTTTTTTTTTTTTTTTCCAATTAATAAATAAGTATAACTTTATTTAGAATGTTTTCGTGTAGCTTAAGCGACATTTTCATTATATTTTTCAATATATAGGAATGCACTACTTTTAATGTGTATGAATAATACAAATAAGAAACTTCACACAGTATTCAAATGCCTTGACCAGGGGCGTCACAACCTTTTTGGTTGAGGTGGGGAAGTATGATATAATTTCATTTTGGTGCCCCTAAATTGCTGAATGTCGCCCTCTCGGGGGCAGCTGGACTTACCCGCTATACCACCTACTTGATGACAGATATCCATCTCTATATTCATATACGCACACGTACGCACACATTTATGTAAAAAAACAGCATTGAGGACACTATGGGCAAGGGAGGAAGTGGAGCAGCTGGAAAGTATTATCTCCATCATGACACCGTATTAACTGTATTTGGCGACTGCTCTGTGGCCTGCTACCCAGTACTTTGACACCTCTCAAATATTTGCAGGAGTGGGCAAACTAACCCCTTATCCCACCTGTGCCAGTGCTTATGGCCTTGACTGTTAGTTGGGAATAGCCCAGTGTTCTTTATCACATGCCTTAATATATCATACTCCCTAGCATTGTGAGCCCTCCAAGAGATACTGCTCAGGACGAGCAAGTGTAGCACTGTATGCTGACCAACCTTCAAGCAGCATCTGTACACAATGCGCATTAGTTTTCTATGCTTCCTTTTATGCTTATTTTCATTTATATCCTTTCACATACAAAAAAAAATTCTACTATGGGGTCTATTCAATTGGTGCCGGATTTTCCGACAGTTGGAAAAACCGGCACTTTTCTACAGAAATAGGTAGATTTTGCATTCAACCTATTCAATGACGGTGCCGTTTTTGTGACAGTCGGAAAAAACTGCATTTGTCGAAAAACATGTGGAACGGCGGTTTAGCCGCAGATCCAAGTGTTTTGTCGAATTAGCGGCCAATTCTGACAGAATTTTGGCCCGTTTTCGACAATGCTGATTAATCTAAAAAAAAAAAAAAAAAAAGACGGATCAGTATAGTCGAAAATGGGCAAAACCTGTTGGAATTTGCCGCTAATTGAATACTGAACTGTCGGATCCTCTCCGACGGAGAGGATCCGACAGTCATTGAATAGACCCTTATGTATCTAAAAAAGGACAGGTCCAATTTTAAGGTATTGTCATGAAAAATTATTTTGTGATTGGATATTCTAAGCATGGCATTACCCAGTTTGAGGTGTAATGGTAGGAGTAATAAGCCTTTGTATGTGTTTTTAATGTAAAATCAAGTTGAATGCATGTTAGTGTTAAATACATGTTTTGTAGACCATTACATACAAACGTGGGACTGTCAGGACTGTTGGGTTTTGTGTTCCTGGGTTCGGTGCTACGGCTGGAACTGAGGTATGCAGGAAATGAGGAGGTCTAATATAGTTCCTTCGCATGAGATGTTAACGGAGACTTGAGGAGCCTAGTGTGAACTGAACTAGGCCAGAGAGGCAGTAAGATGATGGATACTAGTAGTAGGTTGGATTGGTACTGCCTTAACTGTAAACCAGACTGGAACAGTTTAAACTAGATGCCAGGCTGGGACCAGCTGGGCGCCGGCCTGGTATTACTGTCTGGATTGATGATGATATTGTAAATGCCAGTCTTGAGCTTGATTCTCTGGCTGCTAAACTGGGACCTGTAGTGCTACGGTTAGGATTGGCACTAGTAACAGGAGTGAACAGGCAGGGACTGTAGTGTCTGATTAGTGAGTTGGCCAGTAAGAGCTGCTGACCGGATTTGAGCTGCTATCAGGCGACGGTAGTACAGAGTCTGTATGCAGGCAAGGGTGCCCTGGAGTCAAAGGATGCTGGTAATCTAAAACATTGCACTGGCAGCTTGTTAGTGCACTTGGACAGCCTTTTATACCCCTTGCTATACTTGTATTGGTGACCTGGTTCACACGGCTAAATCCTGTTATGCTGTCAGCTGACCGGACCCAAGATGGCGTCACCCAGCAGGGGCAGATTTAGGAATCAGGGCACCCCTAGGCACAACAGTGATGGCCGCCCCTTCTACCACCCTCACTATGTACTTATAAGAAAAAAATCAAATTACTATATACATTTCATTTTTTTTATTTAGTGAGTAGGGTAGCTTACAGGGGCAGTCTGTTCATTTACACTCCACTCAAGGTGGTGTATGGTACAGTAGAGTGAAATATTTTGTAGTTACTGGTAAATTTCAGACTGACCATACTGAAACAAGCAGCTGCCAAGTGCTGCCCACCCAACGAGTGTCACCCCGGAAGCACGTTCCTTACATGCCTGATAGGAAATTCACCCCTGATTGCCCAGTGCACAGAGCTGAAGAGAAAAGTGCTGGAGACCGAGAAGGCCTGAACTCTGGACCAATGTGCAGCTGCCAGAGAGCTGCAGGAATGCCGGGACTTCCGCTGGAGGAGAGTCACCCATCTTTACAGGTAAGTGACGGGGAGCCAGCTGCCGAGTCCTGAGAATAGCACTAGCATTTGCCTCCCCTCCTGCCCCCCCCCAAATATTTTATTCTGATCATTTATATGCTCACATCGATTTTGTTGATTGATAAGTTTGCAGTGTGTATACAGCTTGCAATGCCGATGTGCAGTCCTGTGGGGTCGACATCGTACGGGAAAATAGACTTTGCAGGCTCGCCAATATTGACTATATCAGAGTTCATGCCTCCGGCAAGATCGCATAGTAAATATTGGCCGTAGCCTGCAACGCACCGTGTGTATGCTGCTTAATACCTGGTCATCAGATGTTCACTTCTGAACCAACTCCGAAAAAGAGAGAATGAAATGGCTAGGTGTCAGCCAAGTGGAGACGTTGCCCATATCAACTAATCTACCTCTAGATATAATTTATTAAATGCATACTGTAAAATGTTAGAGAAAAGCTGATTGGTTACGATTACTCTATCACTTTTCCTCTTTAGAAGGAGTGCTACGTCTATCCCCAGGGGATATTCATTTAAGTGCGAGGTGACCGTGGTAGCCCCGTGCCGCATCTCCTTGGGATGTAACTGGTACAAAACATTCCTAATTTCTCTGACGTCCTAGTGGATGCTGGGGACTCCGTCAGGACCATGGGGATTAGCGGCTCCGCAGGAGACAGGGCACAAAAATAAAGCTTTAGGATCAGGTGGTGTGCACTGGCTCCTCCCCCCATGACCCTCCTCCAAGCCTCAGTTAGGTTTTTGTGCCCGTCCGAGCATGGTGCAATCTAGGTGGCTCTCCTAAAGAGCTGCTTAGAAAAAGTTTTTAGGTTTTTTATTTTACAGTGAGTCCTGCTGGCAACAGGCTCACTGCAACGAGGGACTTAGGGGAGAAGAAGTGAACTCACCTGCGTGCAGGATGGATTGGCTTCTTAGGCTACTGGACACCATTAGCTCCAGAGGGATCGAACACAGGCCCAGCCATGGAGTCCGGTCCCGGAGCCGCGCCGCCGACCCCCTTGCAGATGCCGAAAAGTGAAGAGGTCCAGAAACCGGCGGCAGAAGACTTTTCAGTCTTCATGAGGTAGCGCACAGCACTGCAGCTGTGCGCCATTGTTGTCACACACTTCACACCAGCGGTCACGGAGGGTGCAGGGCGCTGCGGGGGGCGCCCTGGGCAGCAATGAAATACCTATACTGGCTAAAAGATACATCACATATAGCCCCTGGGGCTATATGGATGTATTTAACCCCTGCCAGGTCTCAGAAAAACGGGAGAAGAAGCCCACCGAAAAGGGGGCGGGGCCTATTCTCCTCAGCACACAGCGCCATTTTCCCTCACAGAAATGCTGGTGGGAAGGCTCCCAGGCTCTCCCCTGCACTGCACTACAGAAACAGGGTTAAAACAGAGAGGGGGGGCACTTATTTGGCGATATGATTATATATATATATATTAAGATGCTATAAGGGAAAAACACTTTTATAAAGGTTGTCCCTGTATAATTATAGCGTTTTGGTGTGTGCTGGCAAACTCTCCCTCTGTCTCTCCAAAGGGCTAGTGGGGTCCTGTCCTCTATCAGAGCATTCCCTGTGTGTGTGCTGTGTGTCGGTACGTGTGTGTCGACATGTATGAGGACGATGTTGGTGAGGAGGCGGAGCAATTGCCTGTAATGGTGATGTCACTCTCTAGGGAGTCGACACCGGAATGGATGGCTTATTTAAGGAATTACGTGATAATGTCAACACGCTGCAAGGTCGGTTGACGACATGAGACGGCCGGCAAACCAATTAGTACCTGTCCAGGCGTCTCAAACACCGTCAGGGGCGTTAAAACGTCCTTTTACCTCAGTCGGTCGACACAGACACGGACACTGACTCCAGTGTCGACGGTGAAGAAACAAACGTATTTTCCTTTAGGGCCACACGTTACTTGTTAAGGGCAATGAAGGAGGTGTTACATATTTCTGATACTACAAGTACCACAAAAAAGGGTATTATGTGGAGTGTGAAAAAACTACCTGTAGTTTTTCCTGAATCAGATAAATTAAATGAAGTGTGTGATGATGCGTGGGTTTCCCCCGATAGAAAATTATTGGCGGTATACCCTTTCCCGCCAGAAGTTAGGGCGCGTTGGGAAACACCCCTTAGGGTGGATAAGGCGCTCACACGCTTATCAAAACAAGTGGCGGTACCGTCTCCAGATAGGGCCGCCCTCAAGGAGCCAGCTGATAGGAGGCTGGAAAATATCCTAAAAAGTATATACACACATACTGGTGTTATACTGCGACCAGCGATCGCCTCAACCTGGATGTGCAGCGCTGGGGTGGCTTGGTCGGATTCCCTGACTGAAAATATTGATACCCTTGACAGGGACAGTATTTTATTGACTATAGAGCATTTAAAGGATGCATTTCTATATATGCGAGATGCACAGAGGGATATTTGCACTCTGGCATCAAGAGTAAGTGCGATGTCCATATCTGCCAGAAGTTGTTTATGGACACGACAGTGGTCAGGTGATGCAGATTCCAAACGGCACATGGAAGTATTGCCGTATAAAGGAGAAAAAGACAACGTCTTTTCAGCCTCAGTCCTTTCGTCCCCATAAGGGCAAGCGGGCAAAAGGCCAGTCATATCTGCCATGGGATAGAGGAAAGGGAAGAAGACTGCAGCAGGCAGCCCATTCCCAGGAACAGAAGCCATCCACCGCTTCTGCCAAGTCCTCAGCATGACGCTGGGGCCGTACAAGCGGACTCAGGTGCGGTGGGGGGTCGTCTCAAGAGTTTCAGCACGCAGTGGGCTCACTCGCAAGTGGACCCCTGGATCCTACAAGTAGTATCCCAGGGGTACAGATTGGAGATTCGAGACGTCTCCCCCTCGCAGGTTCCTGAAGTCTGCTTTACCAACGTCTCCCTCCGACAGGGAGGCAGTAGTGGAAACAATTCACAAGCTGTATTCCCAGCAGGTGATAATCAAAGTACCCCTCCTACAACAAGGAAAGGGGTATTATTCCACACTATAATGTGGTACTGAAGCCAGACGGCTCGGTGAGACCTATTCTAAATCTGAAATATTTGAACACTTACATACAAAGGTTCAAATCAAGATGGAGTCACTCAGAGCAGTGATAGCGAACCAGGAAGAAGGGGACTATATGGTGTCCCGGGACATCAGGGATGCTTACCTCCATGTCCAAATTTGCCCTTCTCACCAAGGGTACCTCAGGTTCGTGGTACAGAACTGTCACTATCAGTTTCAGACGCTGCCGGTTGGATTGTCCACGGCACCCCGGGTCCTTACCAAGGTAATGGCCGAAATGATGATTCTTCTTCAAAGAAAATGTACGATCTCCTGATAAGGGCAAGGTCCAGAGAACAGTTGGAGGTCGGAGTAGCACTATCTCAAGTAGTTCTACGACAGCACGGGTGGATTCTAAATATTCCAAAACCGCAGCTGTTTCCGACGACACGTCTGCTGTTCCTAGGGATGATTCTGGACACAGTCCAGAAAAAGGTGTTTCTCCCGGAGAAGAAAGCCAGGGAGTTATCCGAGCTAGTCAGGAACCTCCTAAAACCAGGAAAAGTGTCAGTGCATCATTGCACAAGGGTCCTGGGAAAAATGGTGGCTTCTTACGAAGCGATTCCATTCGGCAGATTTCACGCAAGAACTTTTCAGTGGGATCTGCTGGAAAAATGGTCCGGATCGCATCTTCAGATACATCAGCGGATAACCCTGTCTCCAAGGACAAGGGTGTTTCTTCTGCGGTGGCTGCAGAGTGCTCATCTACTAAAGGGCCGCAGATTCGGCATTCAGGACTGGGTCCTGGTGACCACGGATGCCAGCCTGAGAGGCTGGGGAGCAGTCACACAGGGAAAAAATTTCCAGGGAGTGTGATCAAGTCTGGAGACTTCTCTCCACATAAATATACTGGAGCTAAGGGCAATTTACAATGTTCTAAGCTTAGCAAGACCTCTGCTTCAAGGTCAGCCGGTATTGATCCAGTGGGACAACATCACGGCAGTCGCCCACGTAAACAGACAGGGCGGCACAAGAAGCAGGAGGGCAATGGCAGAAACTGCAAGGATTCTTCGCTGGGCGAAAAATCATGTGATAGCACTGTCAGCAGTGTTCATTCCGGGAGTGGACAACTGGGAAGCAGACTTCCTCAGCAGGCACGACCTCCACCCGGGAGAGTGGGGACTTCATCCAGAAGTCTTACACATGATTGTGAACCGTTGGGAAAAACCAAAGGTGGATATGATGGCGTCTCGCCTCAACAAAAAACTGGACAGGTATTGCGCCAGGTCAAGAGACCCTCAGGCAATAGCTGTGGACGCTCTGGTAACACCGTGGGTGTTCCAGTCAGTGTATGTGTTTCCTCCTCTGCCTCTCATACCAAAAGTACTGAGAATTATACGGCAAAGGGGAGTAAGAACGATACTCGTGGCTCCGGATTGGCCAAGAAGAACTTGGTACCCGGAACTTCAGGAGATGCTCACGGAAGATCCGTGGCCTCTACCTCTAAGACGGGACCTGCTTCAGCAGGGACCGTGTCTATTCCAAGACTTACCGCGGCTGCGTTTGACGGCATGGCGGTTGAACGCCGAATTCTAAGGGAAAAAGGCATTCCGGAAGAGGTCATTCCTACACTGGTAAAAGCCAGGAAGGAGGTGACTGCACAACATTATCACCGCATTTGGAGAAAATATGTTGCGTGGTGTGAGGCCAGGAAGGCCCCCACGGAGGAATTTCAATTGGGTCGATTCCTACATTTCCTGCAAACAGGATTGTCTATGGGCCTCAAATTGGGGTCCATTAAGGTTCAAATTTCGGCCCTGTCGATTTTCTTCCAGAAAGAATTGGCTTCAGTTCCTGAAGTCCAAACTTTTGTAAAAGGAGTACTACTTATACAGCCCCCGGTTGTGCCCCCAGTGGCTCCGTGGGACCTTAATGTAGTTTTGGATTTTCTCAAATCCCATTGGTTTGAGCCACTCAAATCGATGGATTTGAAATATCTTACATGGAAAGTAACCATGCTACTGGCCCTGGCTTCAGCCAGGAGAGTGTCAGAATTGGCGGCTTTATCGTATAAAAGCCCATATCTGATTTTCCATTCGGACAGGGCAGAACTGCGGACGCGTCCTCAGTTTCTGCCTAAGGTGGTGTCAGCGTTTCACCTGAACCAGCCTATTGTGGTGCCTGCGGCTACTAGCAATTTGGAGGATTCCAAGTTGCTGGACGTTGTCAGGGCATTGAAAATATATATTTCAAGGACGGCTGGAGTCAGAAAATCTGACTCGCTGTTTATACTGTATGCACCCAACAAGCTGGGTGCTCCTGCTTCTAAGCAGACGATTGCTCGTTGGATTTGTAGCACAATTCAACTTGCACATTCTGTGGCAGGCCTGCCACAGCCTAAATCTGTCTAGGCCCATTCCACAAGGAAGGTGGGCTCATCCTGGGCGGCTGCCCGAGGGGTCTCGGCATTACAACTCTGCCGAGCAACTAGGTGGTCGGGGGAGAACACGTTTGTAAAATTCTACAAATTTGATACCCTGGCTAAAGAGGACCTGGAGTTCTCTCATTCGGTGCTGCAGAGTCATCCGCACTCTCCCGCCCGTTTGGGAGCTTTGGTATAATCCCCATGGTCCTGACGGAGTCCCCAGCATCCACTAGGACGTCAGAGAAAATAAGATTTTACTTACCGATAAATCTATTTCTCGTAGTCCGTAGTGGATGCTGGGCGCCCATCCCAAGTGCGGATTGTCTGCAATACTTGTACATAGTTATTGTTACAAAAAAATCGGGTTGTTATTGTTGTGAACCGTCTGTTCAGAGGCTCCTACGTTTGTCATACTGTTAACTGGGTTCAGATCACAAGTTGTACGGTGTGATTGGTGTGGCTGGTATGAGTCTTGCCCGGGATTCAAAATCCTTCCTTATTGTGTACGCTCGTCCGGGCACAGTATCCTAACTGAGGCTTGGAGGAGGGTCATGGGGGGAGGAGCCAGTGCACACCACCTGATCCTAAAGCTTTATTTTTGTGCCCTGTCTCCTGCGGAGCCGCTAATCCCCATGGTCCTGACGGAGTCCCCAGCATCCACTACGGACTACGAGAAATAGATTTATCGGTAAGTAAAATCTTATTTTTTCCACATACCTAATATCCGTAAATGTGGGCAGAAGCACATTGATTGAGGCTTACCCAGGACTAGTCACATAATTGAATCTGCCCTATAGACAAAGGAAAATGTAAAACTACAAACGTATTGTGAAAACTGCTATTCTGTTTTCATTCTTTGAAGTAATGAATGGTGTACACTAGTGTCCTTCAATGAACGGAAAAAGTCTGGTGTGATAAATAAAACTGAAACTTTTATTTATACATACTGCTATATAAATTAAGCTTTACCAGTCACACCAACATATGTTGTATACAATTTTGATAATTTAAGATATTGTATGCAGTTGCTTTAGTAGTGCTAAATGCCATTATTATAAAACCATATGTTCTATGCTTGTTGACATGGGCTAGGATCTAATGAAGAATGTTGCAAAATATCGGAAGTTATTGTCTGTTTTTCTGCACGTGGTAATGCTGTGTATCCATTCCTATGGTGTTTCTACAAGAGTGTTTCACCACAGTCCATGTCTGTCATCTCTTCCACCATTTGTTTGAACAGGTCAGCTTTGCTATATAAAACACGATCAGTTGATTATTCATGATATAGCAACGTATTTGCAGAGAAAATGAGGAGTCCTCGAACACTAGGTGGTAAATTAGGGTCCAAAGGGCAGAGTTCCGGTGGCAACGGCATATAAATGCTGGCATCGGAACTTGAGCAATCTTGCCCAGGACTCGTTGATTTTTGTACACAGTCCTAAAGGCTGCAAACAGAAATTGGCAAGTATGGAGCAACTGCAAGTACGGCATACACTGACTGGTGCAGCATAATCTTGCCTAACTGAATTAAGCCCTAGTTTTTGTGTTGCGTTGTTGAATAAGTGCCTAGATACAATATTTGCAGGAGTTTATCACGTTATTTTTACAAACTGTGATTTTGGCCACTGATGCTGCAGTATCATGATATGACGTCATTGTTGGTATGGCTGCATTGTAACCCATTAAAGTAGTCACTTTATTAAAGTAACATCACTCTGTAGTCTTACTCGTATGACTTTCCCCTCTTGGCAATAATAGGGCCTTCCCTCTAAACTCTCCACTCACTGCTTGTATGTTGTTCGCAACCCCAACTGAAGTATGGCTTTTGATGATGAAGGCTGTCTAGACATAGACTAAAAAATTAAGGGCAGTATCCTATTAGCCGCAGTAACGCTGTTTCACAATAAATCTTCACAAATGCGTTAATTCGGTATCCTATTAGCGAGGATAAATCTCCATAGAGTTTATCGTGGATTTCTCTTCACCTGAGCTGGTGATAAGTGGTGCAAAATCCCTATTTTAAGGTAAAATGTTGGGATTTGGATCAGAACCCCTGGGACATCCCCCTGAATGACTAATTAGGTACATAGAAGTTTTTCATTATTTCTCTAACGTCCTGGAGGATGCTGGGGACTCCATAAGGACCATGGGGAATAGACTGGCTCCATAGGAGACATGGGCACTTTAAGAAAGACTTTAGACTCTGGGTGTGCACTGGCTCCTCCCTCTATGCCCCTCCTCCAGACCTCAGTTTTAGACTGTGCCCAGAGGTAGATGGGTGCACTGCAGGGAACTCTCCTGAGTTTCCTGCTAAGAAAGCATTTTGTTAGGTTTTTTCTTATTTTCAGGGAGCTCTGCTGGCAACACTCCCTGCATCGAGGGACTGAGGAGAGAGGAGCAGACCTACTTAAATGATAGGCTCTGCTTCTCGGCTACTGGACACCATTAGCTCCAGAGGGAGTGGAACACAGGTTCGTCCTGGGCGTTCATCCCAGAGCCGCTCCACCGTTCTCCCCACAGAGCCAGAAGAAACGAAGAAAGAAGATACTGAGGCGGCAGAATCCCTCGGGTGCTTCACTGAGGTAACGCACAGCACTGCAGCTGTGCGTCATTGCTCCCATACACCTCACACACTCTGGTCACTGTACGGGTGCAGGGCGCAGCACCCTGGGCAGCAATAGAATACCTCTCCTATGGCAAATTACTATAAACATGTACAGGCGGGCACTGTACATGTATATAAATGAGCCCCCGCCATATTTTATTAAGTTTGAGCGGGACAGAAGCCTGCCGCTGAGGGGGCGGGGCTTCTCCCTCAGCACTCACCAGCGCCATTTTCTCTCCACAGCTCCGCTGAGAGGAAGCTCCCCGGACTCTCCCCTGCTTGACACACGGTGAAAGGGGGTTTTAAAGTAGAGGGGGGGCACATAATTGGCGATGATACAATACAGCAGCGCTACTGGGTAAACATTGTGTTTTTCTCCGGGGTCATATAGCGCTGGGGTGTGTGCTGGTATACTCTCTCTCTGTCTCTCCAAAGGGCCTAAAGGGGAACCTGTCTTCAGAAAAGAGTTTCCCTGTGTATGTGTGTGGGGTGTGTCGGTACGCGTGTGTCGACATGTTTGACGATGAAGGCTTGCCTAAGGAGGAGGGGGAGTGCATGATTGTCAGGTTGGCAACGCCGACACCGGACTGGATGGATATGTGGAATGTCTTGAATGCTAATGTAAATTTATTGCATAAGAGATTAGACAAGACTGAGGCTAGGGATCAGTCAGGTAGTCAGACCATGCCTGTCCCAGTGGCACCGGGACCTTCTGGGTCTCAGAAACGCACATTATCCCAGATCACTGAAACAGATACCGACACGGATTCAGATTCCAGTGTCGACTATGAGGATGCAAAATTACAGCCAAAAGTGGCTAAAGGTATTCGTTACATGATCATTGCTATTAAAGAGGTTTTGCATATTACTGAGGAACCCCCTGTCCCTGACACGAGGGTACACATGTATAAAGAGAAAAAGCCTGAGATCACCATTCCGTCCTCATTTGAGCTAAGCGAATTGTGCGAAAAGGCTTGGGAATCTCCAGACAGGAGGCTACAAGTTCCCAAATGGATTCTTATGGCGTATCCCTTCCCACAAAAGGACAGGATACGATGGGAATCTTCGCCTAAAGTAGACAAGGCGTTGACGCGCTTATCCAAGAAGGTGGCGCTGCCTTCCCAGGATACTGCTACCCTCAAGGATCCTGCGGATCGTAAGCAGGAAGTTACCATGAAGTACATTTACACACATTCTGGTACTATTGTTAGGCCGGCTATGGCGTCGGCCTCGGTTTGTAGTGCTGTCGCAGCATGGACAGATTCCTTGTCTACGGAGATTGAGACCCTAGACAAGGATACCATTCTAATGACCCTAGAGCATATCAAGGATGCTGCATTATATATGAGGGATGCTCAAAGAGACATTTGTTTACTAAGCTCCAGAATAAATGCTATGTCTATTTCTGCTAGGCAACTCTTGTTGACCCGAAAGTGGACGGGGGATGCCGACTCGAAGCGGCATATGGAGTCGTTGCCTTACAAGGGGGAGGAGTTGTTTGGAGAAGGCCTCTCGGACCTTGTCTCTACTGCTACGGCTGGTAAATCGAATTTTTTACCTTATGTTCCCCCACAACATACTAAGAAGGCACCTCATTACCAGATGCAGTCCTTTCGTTCAAATAAAAGCAAAAAGGTACGGGGATCGTCCTTTCTTGCCAGAGGTAAGGGCAAGGGAAAAAAGCTGCACACAGCTAGTTCCCAGGAGCAGAAGTCCCTCCCCCCCTCCCCCCCCCCCTACGTCTGCAAAATCCACCGCATGACACTGGGGCTTCCCTCGGGGGGCCAGATCAAGTGGGGGCACGTCTTCGTTTTTTCAGCCACGTCTGTGTTCACTCACAGGTGGAACCCTGGGCAATAGAGATTGTTTCTCAGGGATACAGGCTGGAATTCGAAGAGATACCTCCTCGACGGTTTTTCAAATCGGCTCTCCCGGCTTCTCCCTCAGAAAGGGAGTTAGTGTGAACTGCAATTCAAAAATTGTACCTGCAACAGGTGATAGTCAAGGTTCCTCTTCTCCAGCAAGGAAAGGGGTATTACTCGACCCTGTTTGTGGTTCCGAAACCAGACTGTTCGGTCAGACCCATTTTGAATCTAAAATCCCTGAACCTGTACTTGAAAAAGTTCAAGATGGAATCACTCAGATCGGTCATCGCCAGCCTGGAGGGGGGGGGGATTGGATGGTTTCCCTGGACATAAAGGATGCTTACCTTCATGTTCCGGTCTTTCTTCCTCACCAGGCGTTCCTGAGATTTGCGGTGCAGGACTGTCATTACCAATTTCAGACTTTGCCGTTTGGGCTTTCCACGGCCCCAAGAATTTTCACCAAGGTAATGGCGGAAATGATGGTGCTCCTGCGCAAGCAGGGTGTCACAATTATCCCATATTTGGACGATCTCCTCATAAAGGCGAGATCTCGAGAGAAGTTACTGGACAATGTGTCACTGTCAGTGAGGACGTTACAACAGCACGGCTGGATTCTCAATATTCTGAAGTCCCAGCTGGTTCCTACAACGCGTCTGACCTTTGTGGGCCTGATTCTGGACACAGAACAGAAAAAGGTGTTTCTTCCGATGGAAAAGGCTCAGGAGCTCATAGCTCTGGTCAGGAACCTATTAAAGCCAAAAAAGGTTTCAGTGCTTCACTGCGCCCGTGTCCTGGTGAAGATGGTGGCATCGTACGAGGCCATCCCCTTCGGCAGGTTCCATGAGAGGACCTTTCAATGGGACCTACTGGACAAATGGTCCGGGTCTCATTTACAAATGCATCAAAGGATCACCCTGTCTCCCAGAGCCAGGATATCTCTCCTGTGGTGGCTGCACAGTGCTCACCTCCTGGAAGGCCGCAGGTTCGGCATTCAGGACTGGATCCTGGTGACCACGGACGCGAGCCTCCGAGGTTGGGGAGCAGTCACACAGGGAAGAAATTTCCAAGGACTTTGGTTAAGTCAAGAGACTTGTTTTCACATCAACATCCTGGAACTAAGGGCCATATACAACGCCCTACGTCAAGCGGAGATCTTACTTTGCAATCGACCAGTTCTGATCCAGTCAGACAACATCACCGCAGTAGCTCATGTAAACCGCCAAGGCGGCACAAGGAGCAGAGTGGCAATGGCGGAAGTCACCAGAATTCTTCGCTGGGCGGAGAATCATGTAAGCGCTCTGTCAGCAGTGTTCATTCCGGGTGTGGACAACTGGGAAGCGGACTTCCTCAGCGGACACGATCTGCATCCGGGAGAGTGGGAACTTCATCAGGAAGTCTTCGAGCACATTGCAAGTCGGTGGGGACTACCCCAAATAGACATGATGGCATCCCGTCTCAACAAAAAGCTACAACGGTATTGCGCCAGGTCAAGAGACCCTCAGGTGGTAGCGGTGGACGCCCTGGTGACACCGTGGGTGTTCCAGTCGGTCTATGTGTTTCCTCCTCTCCTTCTCATACCCAAGGTGTTGAGGATAATAAGAAGAGGAGTGAGAACAATTCTCATTGTTCCAGATTGGCCACGAAGGACCTGGTATCCGGATCTGCAAGAAATGCTCACAGAAGATCCGTGGCCTCTTCCTCTAAGTCAGGACCTGTTACAACAAGGTCCCTGTCTGTTCCAAGACTAACCGCGGCTGCGTTTGATGGCATGGAGGTTGAACGCCGGATCTTAGCGGAAAAGGGCGTTCCGGATGAGGTCATTCCTACTCTGATAAAGGCTAGGAAGGACGTGACAGCAAAACATTATCACCGAATATGGCGAAAATATGTTTCTTGGTGTGAGGCCAGGAATGCTCCTACGGAAGAATTCCATCTAGGCCGTTTTCTTCACTTCCTACAAACTGGAGTGACTTTGGGCCTTAAATTAGGCTCCATTAAAGTTCAGATTTCGGCCTTATCCATTTTCTTTCAAAGGGAATTGGCCTCTTTACCTGAAGTATAGACTTTTGTGAAGGGAGTACAGGTGGAATATCCCTTATCCAAAATGCTTGGGACCAGAGGTATTTTGGATATCGGATTTTTCCGTATTTTGGAATAATTAGATACCATAATGAGATATCATGGTGATGGGATCTAAATCTAAGCACAGAATGCATTTATGTATCATATACACCTTATACAAACAGCCTGAAGGTAATTTTAGCCAATATTTTTTATAACTTTGTGCATTAAACAAAGTGTGTGTACATACACACAATTCATTTATGTTTCATATAAACCTTATATACACAGCCTGAAGGTCATTTAATCCAATATTATTAATAACTTTGTGTATTAAACAAAGTTTGTGTACATTGAGCCATCAAAAAACAAAGGTTTCACTATCTCACTCTCACTCAAAAAAGTCCGTATTTCGGAATATTCCGTATTTCGGAATATATGGATATGGGATACTCAACCTGTACTGCATATTCAGCCTCCTTTTGTACCTCCGGTGGCGCCTTGGGACCTTAACGTGGTGTTAAGTTTCCTTAAGTCGCATTGGTTTGAACCACTCAAAACAGTGGAGTTGAAATATCTCACTTGGAAGGTGGTCATGTTGTTAGCCTTGGCTTCGGCTAGGCGAGTTTCGGAATTGGCGGCTTTATCACATAAAAGCCCCTATCTGGTTTTCCATATGGATAGAGCGGAGTTGCGGACCCGTCCTCACTTCCTACCTAAGGTGGTCTTATCCTTTCATATGAACCAACCTATTGTCGTGCCTGTGGCTACACGTGACTTGGAGGATTCCGAGTCCCTTGATGTGGTCAGGGCTTTGAAAATTTACGTGGCCAGAATGGCTAGGATTAGAAAAACAGAAGCACTGTTTGTCCTGTATGCAGCCAACAAAGTTGGCGGCCCTGCTACAAAGCAGACTATTGCTCGCTGGATCTGTGACACGATTCAGCAGGCGCATTCTACGGCAGGATTGCCGTTACCGAAATTGGTTAAGGCCCATTCCACTAGGAAGGTGGGCTCGTCTTGGGCGGCTGCCCGAGGGGTCTCGGCACTACAGCTGTGCCGAGCTGCTACTTGGTCGGGGTCAAACACCTTTGCAAAGTTCTATAAATTTGATACCCTGGCTGAGGAGGACCTCCTGTTTGCTCAATCGGTGCTGCAGAGTCATCCGCACTCTCCCGCCCGTTTGGGAGCTTTGGTATAATCCCCACGGTCCTTACGGAGTCCCCAGCATCCTCTAGGACGTTAGAGAAAATAAGATTTTACACTTACTGGTAAATCTATTTCTCGTAGTCCGTAGAGTATGCCGGGCGCCCGTTCCAAGTGCGGACTTCTTCTGCAAGACTTGTATATAGTTATTGATTACATAAGGGTTATATTATAGTTCATCGGTTTGGACCGAGACTTTGTTGTTTGTTCATACTGTTAACTGGGTAGTTTATCACAAGTTATACGGTGTGATTGGTGTGGCTGGTATGAATCTTGCCCTTGGATTACCAAAATCCTTTCCTCGTACTGTCCATCTCCTCTGGGCACAGTTTCTCTAACTGAGGTCTGGAGGAGGGGCATAGAGGGAGGAGCCAGTGCACACCCAGAGTCTAAAGTCTTTCTTAAAGTGCCCATGTCTCCTGTGGAGCCTGTCTATTCCCCATGGTCCTTATGGAGTCCCCAGCATCCTCTACGGACTACGAGAAATAGATTTACCGGTAAGTGTAAAATCTTATTTTTTAATTGGCCAATGTCATTTTTGGGGTCACAAAATGTAAAGTTATGGAAGTTGGGGTACAAGGTATGGGACGGGTATATTGGGATGCTTTATGAGTGGTACGAGTGTTTTTAGGCTTGCAGGTGGGAGTAATCTGTCAGTTCCCACTCTTTTTTTTTTAAATGCCCGTATATATGACCCAAATATATTTACACATTTTTACGTGTTACATATTTATTGAGGGCACTTATTTTCTCATACGTCCTAGAGGATGCTGGGGTCACCATAGAACCATGGGGTATAGACGGGATCCGCAGGAGACATGGGCACTTTAAGACTTTTTCAAAGGGTGTGAACTGGCTCCTCCCTCTATGCCCCTCCTCCAGACTCCAGTTTTAGAATTGTCCCCAGTGAGACTGGACGCACTACAGGGGAGCTCTACTGAGTTTCTCTGAAAAAGACTTATGTTAGGTTTTTTTTGTTCAGGGAAGCTGCTGGCAACAGTCTCCCTGCTTCGTGGGACTTAGGGGAGAGAAGTATGACCAACTTCTAGTGAGTTCAGTGGCTCTGCTTCTGGCTGCAGGACACCATTAGCTCCTGATGGTGTGGGTACGGATGCTGATTCCATTAAGAATATGGAGTCTCTACCATATAAAGGTGGTGTCTTGTTTGGTGACGGCATCGCAGATTTGGTATCTACGGCTACCTCGGGTAAGTCATCCTTTTTACCTTATGTTCCTTCACAACAAAAGAAAACACACCACTATCAAATGCAGTCCTTTCGGCCCCATAAATACAGAAAAGTACGAGGTACTTCCTTCTTTGCCACTAGAGGGAAGGGGAAAGGGTAAAAGATCACCAGCTGTGGCGGGTTCCCAGGAGCAGAAGTCCTCCCCGACTTCTGCCAAATCCAGCGCATGACGCTGGGGATCCTCTGCGGGAGTCCGCACCGGTGGGGGCACGTCTCAAACTCTTCAGTCAGTTCTGGGTTCGTTCGGACCTGGACCCATGGGTTTTAGAAATAGTATCCCAAGGGTACAAACTGGAGTTTCAAGACGTTCCGACCCCCCCCCCAGGGGTTTTTTCAAATCGGCCTTACCAGCTTCTCTTCCGGACAGGGAGGTAGTTTGCGACGCAATACAAAAGTTCTGTCAAAATCAGGTCATCGTCAGGGTTCCCCAGTCACAACAGGGAGAAGGCTTTTATTCGAGCCTGTTTGTGGTCCCGAAGCCGGACGGCTCGGTCAGACCAATCCTAAACCTGAAATCCCTAAACTTCTACCTAAAGAAATTCAAATTCAAGATGGAGTCTCTCCGAGCAGTGATCTCCAGTCTGGAGGAAGGGGATTTTATGGTGTCAGTGGACATAAAAGATGCCTACCTGCATGTTCCCATTTATCCTCCGCATCAGGCTTACCTGAGATTTGCAATTCAGGATTGTTATTACCAATTTCAGATGTTGCCGTTTGGTCTGTCCACGGCTCCGAGGATTTTCACCAAAAAGTGATGGCGGAGATGATGGTTCTCCTTCGCAAGCAAGGAGTCACGATTATCCCGTACTTGGACGATCTCCTGATAAAGGCGAGATCCAGGGACCAGTTGGTGCAAAACGTGGCACTCTCCCTGACAGTTCTTCAGCAACATGGTTGACTCCTAAACTTGCCAAAATCACAGTTGATTCCGACGACGCGGTTGTCTTTTTTGGGAATGATACTGGACACAGAGCTACAGAGTTTCTTCCAGTGGAAAAGGCTCTGGAACTTCAGAGTCTGGTCAAACAAATTCTGAAACCAGTAAGAGTGTCAATCCATCAATGCACTCGGTTGCTGGGGAAGATGGTTGCGGCCTACGAGGCCATTCAGTTTGGCAGATTTCATGCCAGAGTGTTTCAGTGGGACTTGCTGGACAAGTGGTCCGGATCCCACCTGCACATGCACCGAAGGATAATCCTGTCATCCGAGACCAGAATATCACTCCTGTGGTGGCTGCACAGCTCTCACCTCCTAGAGGGACGCAGGTTCGGGATCCAGGACTGGATCCTAGTGACCATGGATGCAAGTATCAGAGGCTGGGGAGCAGTCACACAGGGGGAATACTTCCAAGGAAGATGGTCAAGCCAGGAAACTTGTCTCCACATAAACGTTCTGGAGTTAAGGGCCATTTACAACGGCCTTGTACAAGCGGAACATCTTCTTCGCAATCGGCCCGTACTGATCCAGTCGGACAATATTACTGCAGTAGCACACACAAACCGCCAGGGCGGAATAAAAAGCAGAGCGGCAATGGCAGAAGCCACAAAGGTTCTCCGCTGGGCTGAAAAGCATACAAGTGCTCTGTCAGCGATCTTCATTCCAGGAGTGGATAACTGGGAAACAGACTTCCTCAGCAGACACGATCTCCATACAGTAGAGTGGGGACTCCATCAAGAAGTCTTCACAGAAGTGACAAGTCATTGGGGAATTCCTCAAATAGACATGATGGCCTCTCGGCTCAACAAGAAGCTTCCGAGATATTGTTCCAGGTCGAGGGAATCTCGAGCAATAGCAGTGGATGCTTTGGTGACACCATGGGTGTTTCAGTCGGTGTATGTATTCCCTCCACTTCCACTCATTCCAAACGTTCTGAAGATCATAAGAAGAACAAAGATTCAAGCGATCCTCATTGTCCCAGACTGGCCAAGGAGGGCTTGGTATCCAGATCTTCAGGAATTACTCATAGGAGATTCCTGGCCTCTTCCTCTACGCGAGGACCTGTTACAACAGGGGCCGTGCGTGTATCAAGACTTAACGCAGCTACGTTTGACGGCATGTCGGTTGAACGCCAAATCCTAGCTCGAAAAGGTATTCCCAGAGAAGTCATTCCCACACTTCTTCAGGCCAGGAAAGGAGTAACGTCGAAACATTACCACCGTATTTGGAGAAAATGTGTCTTGGTGCGAATCCAAGAAGGCTCCTACGGAGAAATTTCAGCTAGGGCGTTTTCTCCATTTTCTACAGGCTGGAGTGGATGCGGGCCTAAAGTTGGGCTCAATTAAAGTACAGATTTCAGCCTTATCTGTTTTCTTTCAAAAACAATTGGCCTCCCTTCCAGAAGTTCAGACTTTCGTGAAAGGTGTGTTGCACATCCAACCCCCTTTTGTGTCCCCTGTGACACCATGGGATCTTAACGTGCTGTTGCAGTTCCTTCAATCACATTGGTTTGAATCTTTTACAGAAGGTGGAGTTGAAGTTCCTCACTTGGAAAGTGGTCATGCTGTTGGCTTTGGCATCTGCAAAGCGGGTGTCTGAGTTAGCGGCTTTGTCTCACAAGAGCCATTATTTGATCTTCCATGAAGATAGAGCGGAATTGAGGACTCGTCAGCAATTTCTGCCGAAGGTGGTTTCATCTTTCCACATGAACCAACCTATTGTGGTACCAGTGGCTACTGACGCCTTGCTCGAGTCGAAGTTTCTGGACGTGGTCAGAGCTTTGAAAATGTATGTCGCCAGAACGGCTCAGGTTAGGAAAACGAAAGCTCTGTTTGTCCTGTATGCTCCCAACAAGATTGGGTATCCTGCTTCCAAGCAGACCATTGCACGCTGGATCTGTAATACGATTCAGCATGCTCATTCCACGGCTGGATTGCCGTTGCCGAAATCGGTGAAGGCCCATTCTACTAGAAAGGTGGGCTCGTCCTGGGCGGCTGCCCGGGGGGTCTCGGCATTGCAACTATGCCGAGCTGCTACTTGGTCGGGTTCAAAAACTTTTGCAAAGTTTTACAAATTTGATACCCTGGCCGCCGATGACCTCAAGTTTGGTCAGTCGGTGCTGCAGAGTCATCCGCGCTCTCCCGCCCATTCTAAAGCTTTGGTATAACCCCATGGTTCTATGGTGACCCCAGCATCCTCTAGGACGTATGAGAAAATAGGATTTTAATACCTACTGGTAAATCCTTTTCTCTTAGTCCGTAGAGGATGCTGGGCGCCCCTCCCAGTGCGTACTGTATCTGCAGTTAGTAGTTGTAGTTACACACATGTTGTATTACGTTTATGATCAGCCTGTTGCTGAAATTGTTCATGCCATTGGCTTGTCTTCTGTTGAATGTCACGTGGTGCGGCATGCTTGTGGTGTGAGCTGGTATGAATCTCACCTTAGTTTAACAATAAGTCCTTTCCTGGAAATGTCCGTCTCCCTGGGCACAGTTCCTATAACTGGAGTTTGAAGGAGGGGCATAGAGGGAGGAGCCAGTTCACACCCTTTGAAAGTCTTAAAGTGCCCATGTCTCCTGCGGATCCCGTCTATACCCCATGGTTCTATGGTAACCCCAACATCCTTTATGGACTAAGAGAAAAGGATTATTTTTTAATGGGCATTAATAGACTTTAATTTTTTCCTATATTGGTTTGACTTTTTTGGGGGTTACAGACAGATTACCCCATTTTCTCCTATACGTATCTCTACTATTCCGGATAGAATTATCGCACAAGTCCCGTTATCGTCATTTTGGAATAGGAAAGGTGCAATAAATTTTACCGCAATAGTGGATCACGTTATCGCGGCTAATAGGATAGTTTTGTTGCCACAATGGTTGGCCCATAATAGCATTTAAAGGAATAGGTTGTTCACTTACTAGAAAATGAATGCAAAACAAACTATATATTATTTTCCCGTTAAAATAAAAAAAACTCAAGCACTTCAATTTTTTTTGATGTCATTAAAGTTTTTTTTTAATGTTCTTTACATATTGAACCCTTAAAAAAAATGTGAGAATTTGTCCTGCAGAGAGGCAGCATAACATATTTCACATATGCTTGATTTTAAAAGTATGAGTGACTGTAAAGTATTACTATAAAGTGTCTTAAGTTCTGCAAACCTTTCATTCTATTGTAGGGGTGGGCAACATGCGGCCTGCGGGCTGGATGCGTCTCGCGAACCGATCCTGCCTAGCCCGCTGTCCCCCATCAGTGTGCAATGACAAGCGGCCCGACTGGCTGAGCCGCTTGTCATTGCGCTACACTGCTCCCAGATGCAGCGCTGCTAAGGAAATCCTGGTCACGTCACAGGGTCTGCTGACCAGGATTTCCTCTGTGACGTCATACGCTGGGCAGCACGGGGGGGGGGGGGGGTGTGGAGCCACAGCAGGAGCGGACAGCAGCAGTGACTCCAGGCAGCAGCGACTCAGTGAAGCAGGGGCAGCGCGGATCATCTGGCAGCGGGGATCGGGCAGCGGATCATCTGCCCCTGTGAAAAAAAAAAATTAAGTAAACTCCCGGCCCAGCCAGCCCCTGAAAGGGATCTGTACTTAAGCTGCTATATGGGTTCAGGGGAGGGGGGTTAAAAACTGCTATATAGGTTCAGGGGAAGGGGGGTAGGGACTGCTATATGGGTTCAGGGCAGAGGGGGGAAAGGGGGGTAGGGACTGCTATATAGGTTCAGGGGAGGGGGGGGGGGGGACTGCTAGATAGGTTCAGGGGGGGGGGGGGGGGGGGCTAATAACTATGCCCAGGGAGAGACGAGCTGTGAATAACAGCATTTCACAGGATGCTGTTTGTTTGCTTTCAGCACTGTTTTTTATTTTTTGTTCTTTTATTACTGGATTACTGTGGGTTTAAAAACAAACAAAAAAAAACAACTATGTATGCAACGTAATGTATATTGTGGTGTGTGTTATATATATATATATATATATATATATATATATATATATATATATATATACACTATGTTTTTATAGTTACATAAATAACTATGAGCCTAATTCAGACCTGATCGCTAGCAGGCGATTTTTGCACTGCTGCGATCAGGTAGTCGCCGCCTGCAGGGGAGGGGGAAATCGCTGTGCAGGGGTGCTATCGTATCTGCAGAGAGCTGCACAAACAAAAGTTTGTGCAGTCTCTGCTCAGCCCAGGACTTACTCTTCCAGTGCGGTGATCGAGGCCGGAGCGGACGTCAGAACCCTCCCTCCAAACGCCTGGTCCCTCCTGCGTTTTTCCAGACACTCATCTAAAACGGTCAATTGCCACCCACAAATGTCCTATTCCTGTCAATCACCTTGCGATCGTCCATGCAATCGCTTTGTTCGCACCATCCCGGCGCTGTGTACCTACGTGCCTGCACATTGCGGTGTATGCACATTTCAGACCCGATCACCTGCTGTGCGAAAATGCACTGTTTGCTTTGTATAATAAAAGTATTACAGCATTTTTGTGATAGGTATTGTATACACAATATATTTTGTGTGTGGCCCTCGAATATTCCCTGGAAGTGTTAAGCGGCCCCCCCATCTGAAATAATTAACCACCCCTGTTCTGTTGGGTACTGTATTTTATAGGCTACCTTAATTGCCAAAACAATAGTGAATGGTTTTTCATTTCAATGTGATTTAATTACAATCACCGTCAGCAACAGGTAGTGCTGCCTTCAAAAACATTTGCAGAATGAAGCCCATGGGTGTTAATTAGACTCATAATTTAATATATGTATTTGTGTTTGTGTATAATGTTAATATATTTATCTTTAACCCCTCTCTTAGAGGTTCCAGGGTGCAAACATTATGCCGTCATTTGAAGCTGTTCTATATTGCAAAACTGCCAGTAGGTGGCATTGTTGTCATACAGAAACACACTAAAACAAATAAGTGCTGTTTTAAATTAACATTGAAGTAATCTATGTGCCTATTTGAGTTAAGAAAGATTGAAAGCACTAGGGGGATTAATGACATGCTTGCTGTATGTATAGATGAAATGTATACATACACTGGCAATTCAGACAAATATATTAATGCAACAGTAATGCAGATTATGTTTCAGTGTTGTGATGTTGAGTAAATGGTTTTTTCCTTTCCATAGCAATTACGAATGTTAAGTAAAATGGATTGTTTATATCCAGCTGTAAAGAATAGTACGTTCTGCGTACCAATTTATTGCTATTTCTGTCTCTTGACTATATTATATAATGCATGTTAAATGTAGATTTATACAATGTAATAGTTGTAATCAGGTTTATGTTTCATGTGGACAATTTTTATGTACTTACAGTATAGTGCACACAAGTAAATTCAATTTTAGTGTGACTAATAATTTGAAACGAATATTATTGTTTAAATTATAAGCTACTGAAAAGATCAGGTTATATCTATTGACCTATTATACTGTGTGTAAAGCACTTCTAATCTGGAATAATTGAATCTGTTTAGAAATTAACATTTGCTTTTCCATTGCGATGTTTCAAATGAATTATGTTAAACTTATAGTTTTTTCCTTGTGTTCTTCTAGTGCCTGTTAATCACTCAGTAGTTTTACCTTGGTATTTTAGGTGTGCTGTGGCATTGAGCAAGTTTGAGGAGTATTGTTTTGTGAAGAAGTTATTTACACAGCAGTCCGCATTATCTTCTAATTTGTGTCCGCAAGATTTATTGTGAAGTACCAAACACCCTTTCAGATGTTTTACTGAATTTCTGGGGATTTTTTTTTCTCTGTACAGTGAATAGCATTCTATGTACACAGTGATGATGTACATTTCTGATGTTTGTGATGCTGTTAAACATTATTTTCACAATTTTGCTGTTTTAGGTGTGTGGTAATGGTGAATCTAGTACATGCACAGCTGTGTTTAGGGTTACTGTACATTACCTTTTTTTCTATGCCGTTTTCATCCCAAATGAAACTTTATTTTCTAGACAAACTCTGAAGTGTTTCCTGAACTTCCCACAGAAAAGGAAGTATTTGTTCAGTACAAACTCTGTTTCATGATGGAAGGAGACAGGATGTTCATAAGCAGTGAGGCAAGAGGCCAAATTCAGCAGAAAGTGAGAGTCCTAGGCAGAATGACATTTTTAGTGAGTGGTCAAGAAGGAAACTTCTGAACACCTTCCTACTTATATAATGTCACACACGTGCAATTGGTCTTAATGCTCATGTCTATTGCACATATATTGCAGATATTCCGCAGATTTGGTACATTTGGGAGACTTTGGGGCTCTTAACATTACCTTTAGTTGTGGAACAAGTAGATAGGTTCCATAGTTTTACGCATCTGACTAGACAACAAACTATTACATTACGTTTATGACTTTGCTTAAGTACTGTATGTCTTGTATCCACGGAGAATTTTCAAGCTCATGAATTATGTGCCACTTTATTGTAATTTCAGGCCGAGCAAGACACTGAACTGTGTTTTTTAGTGCAATTTTATTGTGTGCCTTTTTTGTCCATGGTTTATGACTAACAGAAGAGCTGTGTTGGATTACATGCCAGGGAAGTGGTATATGTAGATGAGACAGGACGCTAGTTTCATCATGTGACAGGTCATTACTTTTATTATTGAACATATAGATGTGCAGTACATGGGATCTTGAGGGTGGAAAGCTTTGTGTGTGTTTTTTTTTGTTTTATACACCTTCCTATTAAATGAAAGTAACTCGTAGGGTAATTCTTCAGTTGAGAGTTTGAAAGTGCTTGTAGCATGATTCCCCCCACCACCTATAAAAAGTAAATTTTACAATTTCTGTCAGTGTATCGGAGTATAATTTTGGGGTGAATTATAATTTTTACTCCTATTACGTAGTTGCTTCCTCTTTAACTTGTAGTTTATAGGGTACATGCGTAGAATATAGACATGCATGATCTGATATGCCACCATCTCCACAAATTAGAAACTTTTACATTGTGTTCCTGATTGTCCACAAAATATATTGTCATTGTATTAAGTGCTAATAAGAATGATACAGATCATGAGCGGTTCATTTTATTTAATCCACGTTCTCCTCTTTTCCTGAAAAATGGACTTCAACTTGTGTTAACTGTAACCTCAAATGAAAACTTGCCGCAGTAACTGAAACTGTAGCATTGAGACAGAACAGGCTCTGAAGTAAGGATTTCTTAGATGTGAATTTATTTGGTAAGTGTTAAGGTCATCAGGTTGTTCTGTGTTTTTAGTTTCGTCTTACATAGTTATGAACTGTTATGAAATTGATGCAATGGGAAGTAATGCGATTAAAGTAAAGGCTTGCCTGAACCTAAACAGGCATAAAAGGTCAGCCCCTTTAATCTACTGTTTTCAACAGATCTTCTCTCTTTTGGAAACACTTTTTGCTGCGAGCTTTGCAGTAGTAACCCCTGGTGGAGGAGTTCTATAATAGGGAGCAGTTGCCTTTAGCGCTAAGGGAGAAAGTATAAAATCAGGGAACAAAATATTGCAAACACTTAAGGTAATAAATTAATGAGTCTCTGCAGTGGAAACTTTACACTACTGTCAGTGCTCAGAATTCCCACAGAGATCTGTTTAACTGGGAATTGTCCATGAAATGCATTAACAAGCCTGGCAGGGTTGCTGCTTGACCACCAACAATCTTTTGAAAAGAACCCCAGTAAAGGGTTTATCTTCATACAAGGGGCCCCTTTTTATAGATCAAGTCACTTTTTTTTTTTTTTTAATAAACAAGGGGCGACCTTTCCGACTCTTAAGAGTGTCAAATAGCAAGAGGAATACTATCGGCATCCTGATATTTTTAGGATCTACAGCAAGATGTATTGGATGTTCGAAAATCAGCAGGAACATTATTGGGCATGTTAAATGCATTTGATTTGTCAATATTGGCCAATACGTGCAGTCTGTATCCCATCTCATTAACAGGCCTGGTAACTCTTGAGTTGTTTTGGCTACTGGTCCCAACAGGCAAATGTTTGGCCACCTAAATGTGCAGTTACTGGGATGTATCAAAGTTTATTGTAAACCCACGTTTGATACAATTATTTATCTTAAGATGTCTTTTATTGGATGCATAAAGAGCAAATGATTCTCTTACTCTGGGTAAAGTTAATTATATAAAAAAGCATGTATAAATTCTTAGGTTTCCTTTATGAGTTATCCTGTGAGATTTTATTTCACATTACTTATTATAGTGTTCTATGGCTAATATAAGCATTTGTTTGTTCCTCCCTGGCCTACATGTGTTTTCATCAAAAGTCTCTCTTCACAGTTCTGCGAGTTGCTAGGGTAAAATAGTTATAGCTTGCTTCCTAGGGAATGTCAATAATAAGTGTAAAAAAACCCTTCTTCCTAACATGGTTTATATGGCTTTCTAAACCCTTGCATTGAGTTGTAAGACCTTTACGGAGCTGCTTCAGTGAAAGTGAAATCTACAAAGTATGTTGTGGACATCAGATCTATTATGTCCCCCAAATATTTGTGTGTGGTATTGTCAACATTCATAATGTCTACATGCGGCATGTTGACAAAGCGTCCCTGGTGGTCTAGTGGTGACTTATATAGATGGGTGGCTCCAGCGATGTCCACTGATGAGCACGTCCAGTAGATCCAGAGTTGCTTGCGGTGGCGAGTATAGCCTAAACCTGACTTCCCCTCCCGTAGCCAACGTTCAACTAGTGCTTAGCCCTCCCCCTCTGGTCTGTGCAGACTGTTGGCGTTTAACAAGCAGACATTCTGCAGAGGACTACATGTTAAATCAGTGATGGGGAACCTTTGACACTCCAGCTGTTGTTGAACTACACATCCCAGCATGCCCTGCTACAGTTTTGCTATTTGGCCATGCTAAAACTGTATACAATAGAAAGGAGAGAGATCCAGTGGCTCAGTGGGAAAAAATAATGGAAATTGATACAATACAATTCCCTTTTTTTTATAAGGGAAAAAAAAGAGTTCGTTCCAGGTTTTTCGTTTTCCTTTCAAGAGTTCCACCTCGGGGAGAATACCTCAAACAGGGAAGAGAGAGAATCCTTAGCGCAACACTGTTTTCTATGAATAGTCACACTCTTATCCTATAGTTATCCACTCACATTATTTAAATGTAATGTGTGCTCATCATCCTCCACATTAGTTTTCTTCCTTCACCGCAGTATATGAAACTCAGAAGGAAAATATATTTAGTGCAACACTGTTTTTTTAAAAACAGAAAGGTTTATTACAGAATAACACTCACAATAGTTAAAAAGAAACAAGGCATATAGGACCTCCTTAGAGGACAGAATGACTCTCACGACAGAGGGATTCGGATCCAGCCGGTCCAACCGCAAAAGATGTCAACGTCCCCAAGATGTTTCCAGGAAAAAGTCCAAAGTCCTAACAACGGACGAAGGACCATAGTGTCCGAAACGCGTAAAGCAGGTGGACCGTTGTTAGGACTTTGGACTTTTTCCTGGAAACATCTTGGGGACGTTGACATCTTTTGCGGTTGGACCGGCTGGATCCGAATCCCTCTGTCGTGAGAGTCATTCTGTCCTCTAAGGAGGTCCTATATGCCTTGTTTCTTTTTAACTATTGTGAGTGTTATTCTGTAATAAACCTTTCTGTTTTTAAAAAAAACAGTGTTGCACTAAATATATTTTCCTTCTGAGTTTCATATACTGCGTTGAAGGAAGAAAACTAATGTGGAGGATGATGAGCACACATTACATTTAAATAATGTGAGTGTGCGTAACTATAGGATAAGAGTGTGACTATTCATAGAAAACAGTGTTGCACTAAGGATTCTCTCTCTTCCCTGTTTGAGGTATTCTCCCCGAGGTGGAACTCTTGAAAGGAAAACTAAAAACCTGGAACGAACTCTTTTTTTTCCCTTATAAAAAACAAAGGGAATTGTATTGTATCAATTTCCATTATTTTTTCCCACTGCGCCACTGGGTCTCTCTCCTTTCTATTGTATCCATTTGTCATGGTGTGGTGAACCTGTTTTGAGTTGATCTGGGCTGCACGTGTGGTATATGCGCAATTGTTTTTTGGTTTTTCCTCTATTCATGCTAAAACACTAGCAGAGCATGCTGGGATGTGTAGTTCAACAACAGCTGGAGAGCCAAAGGTTCCCCATCACTGTGTTAAATGTCTGCATCATAACTATCGACATTGTGAAGGCCTAAATGTAGTGTTCTACTCCTAGTAACATGGACTTAAAAAAAAACAAAAAAAAAAACACAAATCCTCCTAAAGGTTGGTTATTAATACTATAATGTGAGGCATAACTTTAGCGATTTCCTGTCAATACATCTCTCCCCCCTCAATTGCTATGTAAGCCAAGTAATCCTTCTTGCTGTGTGTGGGATTCTTGTTTATTTTCATTGTACTAATCTTAAGTAATCACCACAAATAATTACACTTCATTTCTACTACTGTTTTTAGCCATCAATAGGTTGCGGATACAAAATATAATCTTACGCCTCAAGTGCCTTATTTTACAGCCCTAGACTACAGCCTCCACTGTTTTGGACATTTCTTCATAATGTGTCATTTTATTTTCCCTTGTAGATCTCCTGGCTGGTTACTTAGAGAAATATTAAGCAGAACTGGACCTACTGAGCTCTAATACCTATGTAAACCACTGACTATTCAATCATTTATTTAACTAGTGAATTGTGGTCTTTGTGGTAAGGATATTTTTATCAAATCTAGAATAAACTATGTTGACAATTCCACCATTAAATCTAATGAGCGAGAAATGTACCTGTTTCTAAAATCTCCCAGAAAATTGTAATCGGTCATATAGGGAGGTACTTGGAGTAGACTTAACAACGGTTTTATGAACTATAGTTTGTCGTAGAGATCCCCATTTAATATATTTATCTGCTCTGCCTATCAAAGCATGAATCGTGATCTGAATGGATGTTTTTTGATTTTAAGTAGACATTCAAAAAAAATATAGTGAATAGTGCGGACTGTTTTGATTGTTTCTTTTTACTGACTAACATTAGCTTTCACAGAGCTAACACTCCCTTACTTTGTAACTTCTAGTTTTAGTGTCAACAACCACAGATATTAAAGAAAAGTATATATGTTCGTTACATTGCTAAAATGAGTTGTAATCGCTCTACCAAAACTTCCCACTACAAGAGGGGAAAGCCTGTATATATTTTTTATACTTGCAGTGACTGGAGGTGTTGGTGGCCTTTGTATATACTGCGTTGTGCTGTGAGATGGAGACAATAACTATCTATCCCCGTTTTCTAAAACTCCCTCATGGTACAAAGGTTCAGAGGCAGTGGTCGAAGTGGGCCTGATATGCAACGGTATGGCATATCGGCACTTCGCCACTGACTCGGAAGTTTTTTTAAACTAATAGCAGTGTGCAGACTCGAGTCTGCACACTGCTATTAGTAGAGGCTGTCTCAGCAGCAGGAGGATGGGAGAGTGGCCAGCCTTACATCATTAGGAGCCGAGCGCCCACGTGGATTGCGCTCGGTGCCACTGGAGCTCTCTGGGTTCCCTTTTAGCAGCCGCTGGAGCCTGAGCCCAGACACTGCAACCTCCCTCTCCTCTACCCCCGCCATGTCCCTGCTATAAGGGAGTGGTGAGTGTTTTTTCCGGGTGGAAGGGGGGGATTATAACTTGTGTCAAGGGTTCTTGCCCTGGCGTAATGTGTGTCAAGGGGCAGCCCCTGGCATAATGTGTTTAAGCGGCCATTGGCATCATGTGAATTTTGGCTCATTTCGTGGGAATTTTGGCTCTTTCCGTGTGGCATAATGTGTAAGGGGCACCAGCACTAGATAATATAAGGGGTCCTACTATTGTGGTGCATAATGTGTATAAGGGGTATATGGTGAGGTACACTACACTTAAGACCCCTCCCTTTTTTTAGTGGCCATGCCCCTTTTGGTGGCCACACCCACTTTTCCAGAGTGCACGTGCGCCTTCGGCACGCACATAATTACAACATGCACTTTTCCATACCCCCACTTCAAAATTTCCACTTTGACCACTGGTCAGAGGAATATACACTCAGGGGTAGATTTACTAAAGTTTCTAAAAATGAAAAGTAGCTGTATTGCACAAAGCAACTAAACAGATTATATCCTTTTCTAGAATGCAACAGAACAGGCATTCCCAACCTCAGTCCTATACAATTATCTGGCTGATTGGAATGAAAATCTGGTAATGGATGAGAGCAAATGACAATCGACCATTTGCTCCCAAACACTGAAAAATGGACGAAATATTTTCATGCAGATTAGTTAAAGCTGCAATTAAAACCAATTTGTCTGAATGACTGTTTTTGTCCATTGCGCATTACCAGATTTTCATTCCAACCAGCCAGATAATTGTATAGTGTATGCCCAGTTTATCTTCAGGACAAAGGTTGGGAATGCCTGCTCTATTGCATTCTCTTAATGATAGAATCTGGTCTGTTTAAGAATTTTTAGTAAATCTACTCCTCAGTGGCCAAATTATTATGACACTGTATTATTACTATGTTTGGACACCTTTTGCCCTTAATACAGTTTAGGGTCTTCTAGACAGTTCTTACTAACTGTTGGTATGTTTTGTGGGGAATATGAGCCAAAATGGGAGTAACTGTATCTCCATAACGTTGCCTCCGCCAGACTGAAAAGTTGTGATGATGCACGAAGGTGTAATTGAAAATGATTCGTCATACTACATGACTCGTTTACAATGGTTTATCGTTCTATTCCTGTGTTACTGAGCAAACTGAAGATGTTTCACTTTGTTTACAGCAGATTGCAGTGGAATACGGACAGGTTTTCTGCTTCTATAGCCCATAAGATGTAATGTATAGCGTACTGTTTGTTGAGGGGCCTTCTGAATTGGTCCCTGATTAAGATTTTCCGTAATCTAATGCAGCGTTGCTTATCATTGGGACTGAACACTTCGGCCCACTCTCCATTCCACTTGAGCATGCAGTAGCAGTTTACGACCTCAGGCCTCACGCTCAGGCATTTTTCTGTCTGCTGATGTACTCTCTACTACTGCTGCCATCAAACGATTCACCATTCCAACAGTTTTACTAATGCTCGCACTGCTGCTGCGAATGTCATCATTCCACATTCAAAGGCCGTAGGGATTCGTCATTTAAACATTATTTCTCTGACGTCCTAAGTGGATGCTGGGACTCCGTAAGGACCATGGGGAATAGCGGCTCCGCAGGAGACTGGGCACAACTAAAAGAAAACTTTAGGTCTACCTGGTGTGCACTGGCTCCTCCCTCTGACCCTCCTCCAGACCTCAGTTAGAATCTTGTGCCCGGCTGAGCTGGATGCACACTAGGGGCTCTCCTGAGCTCCTAGAAAAGAAAGTATATTTTAGGTTTTTTTATTTTCAGTGAGATCTGCTGGCAACAGACTCACTGCTACGAGGGACTAAGGGGAGAAGAAGCGAACCTACCTGCTTGCAGCTAGCTTGGGCTTCTTAGGCTACTGGACACCATTAGCTCCAGAGGGATCGAACACAGGGCCCGACCTCGATCGTCTGGTCCCGGAGCCGCGCCGCCGTCCCCCTTACAGAGCCAGAAGCAAGAAGATGGTCCTGAAAATCGGCGGCAGAAGACTTCGGTCTTCAACAAGGTAGCGCACAGCACTGCAGCTGTGCGCCATTGCTCCTCATGCACACCTCACACTCCGGTCACTGATGGGTGCAGGGCGCTGGGGGGGGGGGCGCCCTGAGCAGCAATATGAACACCTTGGCTGCCAAAAAAGTCACAATATATAGTCCTAGAGGCTATATATGTGAAAAATACCCCTGCCAGAGATCCATAAAAAAGCGTGAGAAAGTCCGCCGAAAAAGGGGCGGGGCTATCTCCTTCAGCACACTGGCGCCATTTTTCCCTCACAGCTCCGCTGGAAGGATCGCTCCCAGGCTCTCCCCTGCAGTTTTCAAGACTACAAAGGGTAAAAAAGAGAGGGGGGGCACTAAATTTAGGCGCAGCAGTATATATATAAGCAGCTATAAGGGAAAATCACTCAGTTATAGTGTTCATCCCTGTGTTATATAGCGCTCTGGTGTGTGCTGGCATACTCTCTCTCTGTCTCCCCAAAGGGCTTTGTGGGGTCCTGTCCTCTGTCAGAGCATTCCCTGTGTGTGTGCGGTGTGTCGGTACGGCTGTGTCGACATGTTTGATGAGGAGGCTTATGTGGAGGCGGAGCAGATGCCGATAAATGTGATCTCACCCCCTGCGGGGCCGACACCTGAGTGGATGGACTTGTGGAAGGAATTACGTGAAAGTGTCAACTCCTTACATAAAAGGTTTGACGACATACCAAATATGGGACAGCCGGCTTCTCAGCCTGTGCCTGCCCAGGCGTCTCAAAAGCCATCAGGGGCTCTAAAACACCCGCTACCTCAGATGGCAGTCACAGATGTCGACACGGATACTGACTCCAGTGTCGACGACGATGAGACTAATGTAACTTCCAATAGGGCCACACGTTACATGATTGAGGCAATGAAAAATGTGTTGCACATTTCTGATGTTACCCCAGGAACCACAAAAAAAGGTATTATGTTTGGAGAGAAAAAACTACCAGTAGTTTCTCTAACGTCCTAAGTGGATGCTGGGGACTCCGTAAGGACCATGGGGAATAGCGGCTCCGCAGGAGACTGGGCACATCTAAAGAAAGCTTTAGGACTATCTGGTGTGCACTGGCTCCTCCCCCTATGACCCTCCTCCAAGCCTCAGTTAGATCTCTGTGCCCGAACGAGAAGGGTGCACACTAGGGGCTCTCCTGAGCTTCTTAGTGAAAGTTTTAGTTTAGGTTTTTTATTTTCAGGGAGACCTGCTGGCAACAGGCTCACTGCATCGAGGGACTAAGGGGAGAAGAAGCGAACTCACCTGCGTGCAGAGTGGATTGGGCTTCTTAGGCTACTGGACATTAGCTCCAGAGGGACGATCACAGGCCCAGCTTGGATGGGTCCCAGAGCCGCGCCGCCGGCCCCCTTACAGAGCCAGAAGGCAGAAGAGGTCCGGAAAATCGGCGGCAGAAGACGTCCTGTCTTCAACAAGGTAGCGCACAGCACTGCAGCTGTGCGCCATTGCTCTCAGCACACTTCACACTCCGGTCACTGAGGGTGCAGGGCGCTGGGGGGGGGCGCCCTGAGACGCAATAAAAACACCTTGGATGGCAAAAAAATGCATCACATATAGCTCCTGGGCTATATAGATGCATTTAACCCCTGCCAGAATACATAGAAAAACGGGAGATAGGCTCCGCCCCCTTATCGGCGGCCTTATCTCCTCAGCACACTGGCGCCATTTTCCCTCACAGCTCCGTTGGAGGGAAGCTCCCTGGCTCTCCCCTGCAGTCACTACACTACAGAAAGGGTTAAAAAAGAGAGGGGGGCACTAATTAGGCGCAGTATTAACTATACAGCAGCTATAAGGGGAAAAACACTTATATAAGGTTATCCCTGTATATATATAGCGCTCTGGTGTGTGCTGGCAAACTCTCCCTCTGTCTCCCCAAAGGGCTAGTGGGGTCCTGTCCTCTATCAGAGCATTCCCTGTGTGTGTGCTGTATGTCGGTACTTTTGTGTCGACATGTATGAGGAGAAAAGTGATGTGGAGACGGAGCAGATTGCCTGTAATAGTGATGTCACCCCCTAGGGGGTCGACACCTGAGTGGATGAACTGTTGGAAGAAATTACGTGACAGTGTCAGCTCTGTATAAAAGACAGTGGTTGACATGAGACAGCCGGCTACTCAGCTTGTGCCTGTCCAGACGTCTCATAGGCCGTCAGGGGCTCTAAAGCGCCCGTTACCTCAGATGGCAGATATAGACGCCGACACGGATACTGACTCCAGTGTCGACGGTGAAGAGACAAATGTGACTTCCAGTAGGGCCACACGTTACATGATTGAGGCAATGAAAAATGTTTTACACATTTCTGATAATACGAGTACCACCAAAAAGGGGTATTATGTTCGGTGAGGAAAAACTACCTGTAGTTTTCCTGAATCTGAGAAATTAAATGAGGTGTGTGATGATGCGTGGTTTTCCCCCGATAACAACTGATAATTTCTGAAATGTTATTGGCATTATATCCTTTCCCGCCAGAGGTTAGGGTGCGTTGGGAAACACCCCCTAGGGTGGATAAAGCGCTCACACGCTTGTAAGGGCTCTACCCTCTCCTGAGATGGCCGCCCTTAAGGATCCTGCTGATAGAAAGCAGGAGGGTATCCTAAAATGTATTTACACACATACTGGTGTTATACTGCGACCAGCAATCGCCTCAGCCTGGATGTGCAGTGCTGGGTTGGCGTGGTCGGATTCCCTGACTGAAAATATTGATACCCTAGATAGGGACAGTATATTTTTGCCTATAGAGCATTTAAAAGATGCATTTCTATATATGCGTGATGCACAGCGGAATATTTGCCGACTGGCATCAAGTCTAAGTGCGTTGTCCATTTCTACCAGTAGAGGGTTATGGACACGTCAGTGGTCAGGTGATGCGTATTCCAAACGGCATTTGGAAGTATTGCCTTATTAAGGGGAGGAGTTATTTGGGGTCGGTCTTTCAGACCTGGTGGCCACGGCAACAGCTGGGAAATCCACGTTTGTACCCCAGGTCGCCTCTCAACATGAGAAGACGCCGTATTATCAGGCGCAGTCTTTTCGTGGACAAGCGGGCAAAAGGTTCCTCATTTCTGCCCCGTGACAGAGGGAGAGGAAAAAGGCTGCAGAAATCAGCCAGTTCCCAGGAACAGAAACCCTCTCCCGCCTCTGCCTAACCCTCAGTATACGCTGGGGCTTTACAAGCAGAATCAGGCACGGTGGGGGGCCCGTCTCAATGAATTTCAGCGTGCAGTGGGCTCACTCGCAAGTAGACCCCTGGATCCTTCAGGTGATATCTCAGGGGTACAAATTAGAATTCGAGACGTCTCCCCCTCGCCGTTTCCTAAAGTCGGCTTTACCGATGTCTCCTTCTGACAGGGAGACAGTTTTGGAAGCCATTCACAAGCTGTATTCCCAGCAGGTGATAATCAAGATACCCCTCCTGCAACAGGGAACGGGGTATTATTCCACACTGTTGTGGTACCGAAGCCGGACGGCTCGGTGAGACCGATTCTAAATCCAAAATCTTTGAACACTTACATACAGAGGTTCAAATTCAAGATTGAGTCACTCAGAGCAGTGATTGCGAACCTGGAAGAAGGGGACTACATGATGTCTCGGGACATCAAGGATGCTTACCTTCATGTCAAAATTTACCCTTCTCACCAAGGGTACCTCAGGTTTATGGTACAGAACTGTCACTATCAGTTCAGACGCTGCCGTATGGATGGTCCACGGCACCCCGGGTCTTTACCAAGGTAATGGCCGAAAGGATGATATTCCTTCGAAGGAAGGGAATTTTAGTTATCCCTTACTTGGACAATTCCCTGATAAGGGTAAGATCCAGGGAACAGTTGGAGGTCGGTGTAGCACTATCTCAGGTAGTGTTGCGGCAGCACGATTGGATTCTCAATATTCCAAAATCGCAGCTGGTTCCGACGACTTGTCTTCTGTTCCTAGGGATGATCCTGGACACAGTCCAGAAAAAGGTGTTTCTCCCGGAGGAGAAAGCCAGGGAGTTATCCGAGCTAGTCAGGAACCTCCTAAAACCGAGCCAAGTCTCAGTGCATCAATGCACAAGGGTTCTGGGTAAAATGGTGGCTTCCTACGAAGCAATCCCATTCGGCAGATTCCACGCAAGAACTTTCCGGTGGGACCTGCTGGACAAATGGTCCGGGTCGCATCTTCAGATGCATCAGCGGATAACCCTGTCACAAAGGACAAGGGTGTCCCTCCTGTGGTGGTTGCAGAGTGCTCATCTTCTAGAGGGCCGCAGATTCGGCATTCAGGACTGGGTCCTGGTGACCACGGATGCCAGCCTGCGAGGCTGGGGAGCAGTCACACAGGGAAGGAATATCCAGGGCTTATGGTCAAGCCTGGAGACATCACTTTACATAAATATCCTGAAGCTAAGGGACATTTACAATGCTCTAAGCTTAGCAAGACCTCTGCTTCAAGGTCAGCCGGTGTTGATCCAGTCGGACAACATCACGGCAGTCACCCACGTAAACACAGGGTGGCACAAGAAGCAGGAGGGCAATGGCAGAAGCTGCAAGGATTCTTCGCTGGGCGGAAAATCATGTGATAGCACTGTCGGCAGTATTCATTCCGGGAGTGGACAACTGGGAAGCAGACTTCCTCAGCACGACCTCCACCCGGGAGAGTGGGGACTTCATCCAGAAGTCTTCCACATGATTATAAACCGTTGGGAAAAACTCGACAGGTATTGCGCCAGGTCCAGGGACCTTCAGGCAATAGCTGTAGACGCTCTGGTAACACCGTGGGTGTACCAGTCAGGGTATGTGTTCCCTCCTCTGCCTCTCATACCCAAGGTACTGAGATTGATAAGATGGAGAGGAGTAAGCACTATATTCGTGGCTCCGGATTGGCCAAGAAGGACTTGGTAACCGGAACTTCAAGAGATGCTCACGGAGGATCCGTGGCCTCTACCTCTAAGAAGGGACCTGCTCCAGCAAGGACCCTGTCTGTTCCAAGACTTACCGCGGCTGCGTTTGACGGCATGGCGGTTGAACGCCGGATCCTGAAGGAAAAAAGGCATTCCGGATGAAGTCATTCCTATCCTGATCAAAGCCAGGAAGGATGTAACCGCAAAAACATTATCACCGCAATTGGCGAAAATATGTTGCGTGGTGCGAGGCCAGTAAGGCCCGACGGAGGAAATTCAACTGGGTCGATTCCTACATTTCCTGCAAACAGGAGTGTCTATGGGCCTGAAATTGGGGTCCATTAAGGTTCAAATTTCGGCCCTGTCAATTTTCTTCCAAAAAGAACTAGCTTCAGTCCCTGAAGTTCAGACGTTTGTAAAAGGGGTACTGCATATACAGCCTCCTTTTGTGCCTCCAGTGGCACTTTGGGATCTCAATGTAGTTTTGGGTTCCAAAAGTCACATTGGTTTGAACCATTTAAATCTGTGGAGTTAAAATATCTCACATGGAAAGTGGTCATGCTGTTGGCCCTGGCCTGGGCCAGGCGCGTGTCAGAATTGGCGGCTTTATCCTGAAAAAGCCCTTATCTGATTTTCCATTCGGACAGGGCGGAATTGAGGACTCGTCCTCAGTTTCTCCCTAAGGTGGTTTCAGCGTTTCACCTGAACCAACCTATTTGTGGTGCCTGCGGCTACTAGGGACTTGGAGGACTCCAAGTTGCTAGACGTTGTCAGGGCCCTGAAAATATATGTTTCCAGGACGGCTGGAGTCAGGAAATCTGACTCGCTGTTTATCCTGTATGCACCCAACAAGCTGGGTGCTCCTGCTTCTAAGCAGACTATTGCTCGTTGGATTTGTAGTACAATTCAGCTTGCACATTCTGTGGCAGGCCTGCCACAGCCAAAAATCTGTAAATGCCCACTCCACAAGGAAGGTGGGCTCATCTTGGGCGGCTGCCCGAGGGGTCTCGGCTTTACAACTTTGCCGAGCAGCTACTTGGTCAGGAGCAAATACGTTTGTAAAATTCTACAAAATTGATATCCTGGCTGAGGAGGACCTGGAGTTCTCTCATTTGGTGCTGCAGAGTCATCCGCACTCTCCCGCCCGTTTGGGAGCTTTGGTATAATCCCCATGGTCCTTACGGAGTCCCCAGCATCCACTAGGACGTTAGAGAAAAAAAGAATTTACTTACCGATAATTCTATTTCTCATAGTCCGTAGTGGATGCTGGGCGCCCATCCCAAGTGCGGATTGTCTGCAATACTGGTACATAGTTATTGTTACCAAAAAAAAAAAAAATCGGGTTATTGCTGTAGTGAGCCATCTTTTCTAGAGGCTCCTCTGTTATCATGCTGTTAACTGGGTTCAGATCACAAGTTGTACGGTGTGATTGGTGTGGCTGGTATGAGTCTTACCCGGGATTCAAAATCCTTCCTTATTGTGTACGCTCGTCCGGGCACAGTATCCTAACTGAGGCTTGGAGGAGGGTCATAGGGGGAGGAGCCAGTGCACACCAGATAGTCCTAAAGCTTTCTTTAGATGTGCCCAGTCTCCTGCGGAGCCGCTATTCCCCATGGTCCTTACGGAGTCCCCAGCATCCACTACGGACTATGAGAAATAGAATTATCGGTAAGTAAATTCTTATTTTTTCCCCCATCTGAGGAATTAAATGAAGTGTGTGAAGAAGCGTGGGCTTCCCCCGATAAGAAACTGGTAATTTCTAAAAGGTTACTAATGACGTACCCTTTCCCGCCAGAGGATTGGTCACGTTGGGAAACATCCCCTAGGGTGGATAAAGCGCTCACACGCTTGTCAAAGAAGGTGGCACTACCGTCTCCGGATACGGCCGCCCTAAAGGAGCCTGCTGATAGGAAGCAGGAGGCTATCCTGAAGTCTGTATATACACACACAGGTATTATACTGAGACCAGCTATTGCTTCAGCATGGATGTGCTGCAGCTGCGTGGTCAGATTCCCTGTCGGAAAATATTGATACCCTAGACAGGGACACTATATTGGTAACCGTAGAGCATATTAAAGACGCAGTCTTATACATGAGAGATGCACAGAGGGATATTTGCCGGCTGGCATCTAAAATAAGTGCAATGTCCATTTCTGCCAGGAGAGGGTTATGGACTCGGCAGTGGACAGGTGATGCAGATTCTAAAAGGCACATGGAAGTTTTGCCTTATAAGGGTGAGGAGTTGTTCGGGGATGGTCTCTCGGACCTCGTTTCCACAGCAACAGCTGGGAAGTCAGCATTTTTACCCCATGTTCCCTCACAGCCAAAGAAAGCACCGTATTATCAGGTACAGTCCTTTCGGCCCCATAAGGGCAAGCGGGTTAAAGGCGCGTCCTTTCTGCCCAGAGGTAGAGGGAAAAAGCTGCAGCATACAGCCAGTTCCCAGGAGCAAAAGTCCTCCCCCGCTTTCTCCAAGTCCGCCGCATGACGCTGGGGCTCCACAGGCGGAGCCAGGTACGGTGGGGGCCCGTCTCAAAAACTTCAGCAATCAGTGGGCTCGCTCACGGGTGGATCCCTGGATCCTTCAAGTAGTATCTCAGGGGTACAAGCTGGAATTAGAGACGTCTCCCCCCCGCCGTTTCCTCAAATCTGCCTTGCCCACAACTCCCTCCAGCAGGGAGGCAGTGTTAGAGGCAATACACAAGCTGTATTCCCAGCAGGTGATAGTCAAGGTGCCCCTCCATCAACAAGGATGGGGTTACTATTCCACAATGTTTGTGGTACCGAAACCGGACGGTTCGGTGAGACCCATTTTAAATTTGAAATCCTTGAACACATATATAAAAAAAATTCAAGTTCAAGATGGAATCGCTCAGGGCGGTTATTGCAAGCCTGGACGAGGGGGATTACATGGTATCACTGGACATCAAGGATGCTTACCTGCATGTCCCCATTTACCATCCTCACCAGGAGTACCTAAGATTTGTGGTACAGGATTGTCATTACCAATTCCAGACGTTGCCGTTTGGTCTGTCCACGGCACCGAGGGTATTTACCAAGGTAATGGCCGAAATTATGATACTCCTTCGAAAAAAGGGAGTTTTAATTATCCCGTACTTGGACGATCTCCTGATAAAGGCGAGGTCCAGGGAGCAGTTGTTGGTCGGGGTAGCACTATCTCGGGAGGTGCTACAACAGCACGGTTGGATTCTAAATATTCCAAAGTCACAGCTGGTCCCTACGACACGTCTACTGTTCCTGGGGATGGTTCTGGACACAGAACAGAAAAAGGTGTTTCTCCCGGAGGAGAAGGCCAAGGAGCTGTCATCTCTAGTCAGAGGCCTCCTAAAACCAAAACAGGTGTCGGTGCAACACTGCACGTGAGTCCTGGGGAAAATGGTAGCTTCCTACGAAGCAATTCCATTCGGCAGGTTCCATGCAAGGACTTTTCAGTGGGACCTCTTTTACAAGTGGTCCGGATCGCATCTTCAGATGCATCGGCTGATAATCCTGTCTCCAAGGACCAGGGTGTCTTTGCTGTGGTGGCTGCAAAGTGCTCATCTTCAAGAGGGCCGCAGATTCGGCATACAGGACTTGGTCCTGGTGACCACGGATGCCAGCCTTCGAGGCTGGGGGGCAGTCACACAGGGAAGAAACTTCCAAGGACTATGGTCAAGTCAGGAGACTTCCCTACACATAAATATTCTGGAACTGAGGGCCATTTACAATGCCCTAAGTCAGGCAAAACCCCTGCTTCAAAACCAGCCGGTACTGATCCAGTCAGACAACATCACGGCAGTCGCCCATGTAAACCGACAGGGCGGCACAAGAAGCAGGACGGCGATGGCAGAAGCCACAAGGATTCTCCGATGGGCGGAAAATCACGTGTTAGCACTGTCAGCAGTGTTCATTCCGGGAGTGGACAACTGGGAAGCGGACTTCCTCAGCAGGCACGACCTCCACCCGGGAGAGTGGGGACTTCATCCAGAAGTCTTCCAAATGATTGTACACCGTTGGGAAAGGCCACAGGTGGACATGATGGCGTCCCGCCTAAACAAAAAGCTAGAAAGATATTGCGCCAGGTCGAGAGACCCTCAGGCAATAGCTGTGGACGCTCTAGTGACACCGTGGGTGTACCGGTCGGTTTATGTGTTCCCTCCTCTTCCTCTCATACCCAAGGTACTGAGGATAATAATGAGAAGAGGAGTAAGAACTATACTCATTGTTCCGGATTGGCCAAGAAGAGCTTGGTACCCGGAACTTCAAGAGATGATCTCAGAGGACCCATGGCCTCTGCCGCTCAGACAGGACCTGCTGCAGCAGGGGCCCTGTCTGTTCCAAGACTTACCGCGGCTGCGTTTGACGGCATGGCGGTTGAACGCCGGATCCTGAAGGAAAAGGGCATTCCGGAGGAAGTCATTCCTACGCTGATTAAAGCTAGGAAAGAAGTGACCGCAAACCATTATCACCGCATTTGGCGAAAATATGTTGCGTGGTGTGAGGCCAGGAAGGCCCCAACGGAGGAATTTCAGCTGGGCCGTTTTCTGCACTTCCTACAGTCATGGGTGACTATGGGCCTAAAATTGGGTTCCATTAAGGTCCAGATTTCGGCTCTATCGATTTTCTTCCAGAGAGAACTGGCTTCACTACCTGAAGTTCAGACTTTTGTTAAGGGAGTGCTGCATATTCAACCCCCTTTTGTGCCTCCAGTGGCACCTTGGGATATCAACGTGGTGTTGGATTTCCTAAAGTCACATTGGTTTGAGCCACTTAAAACCGTGGAATTAAAATATCTCACGTGGAAAGTGGTCATGCTGTTGGCCTTGGCTTCGGCCAGGCGTGTGTCAGAATTGGCGGCTTTGTCATGTAAAAGCCCTTATCTGATTTTCCATATGGATAGGGCAGAATTGAGGACTCGTCCCCAGTTTCTCCCTAAGGTGGTATCAGCCTTTCATTTGAACCAACCTATCGTGGTGCCTGCGGCTACTAAAGACTGGAGGCTTCCAAGTTTTTGGACGTAGTCAGGGCCCTGAGAATTTATGTTTCCAGGACTGCTAGTGTCAGGAAAACTGACTCGTTGTTTATCCTGTATGCACCCAACAAGCTGGGTGCTCCTGCTTCAAAGCAGACTATTGCTCGCTGGATCTGTAGTACGATTCAGCTTGCACATTCTGCGGCTGGACTGCCGCATCCGAAATCAGTGAAAGCCCATTCCACGAGGAAGGTGGGCTCTTCTTGGGCGGCTGCCCGAGGGGTCTCGGCTCTATAACTTTGCCGAGCAGCTACTTGGTCGGGGTCAAACACATTTGCTAAATTCTACAAGTTTGACACCCTGGCTGAGGAGGACCTAGAGTTTGCCCATTCGGTGCTGCAGAGTCATCCGCACTCTCCCGCCCGTTTGGGAGCTTTGGTATAATCCCCATGGTCCTTACGGAGTCCCAGCATCCACTTAGGACGTCAGAGAAAATAAGATTTTACTCACCGGTAAATCTATTTCTCGTAGTCCGTAGTGGATGCTGGGCGCCCGTCCCAAGTGCGGATTGTCTGCAATACTTGTATATAGTTATTGTTTAACTAAAGGGTTATTGTTGAGCCATCTGTTGAGAGGCTCAGTTGTTGTTCATACTGTTAACTGGGTATAGTATCACGAGTTATACGGTGTGATTGGTGTGACTGGTATGAGTCTTACCCAGGATTCAAAATCCTTCCTTATTGTGTCAGCTCTTCCGGGCACAGTATCCTAACTGAGGTCTGGAGGAGGGTCATAGAGGGAGGAGCCAGTGCACACCAGGTAGACCTAAAGTTTTCTTTTAGTTGTGCCCAGTCTCCTGCGGAGCCGCTATTCCCCATGGTCCTTACGGAGTCCCAGCATCCACTACGGACTACGAGAAATAGATTTACCGGTGAGTAAAAATAAGAATTTACTTACCGATAATTCTATTTCTCGTAGTCCGTAGTGGATGCTGGGGACTCCGTAAGGACCATGGGGAATAGCGGCTCCGCAGGAGACTGGGCACAAAAGTAAAGCTTTAGAACTACCTGGTGTGCACTGGCTCCTCCCCCTATGACCCTCCTCCAAGCCTCAGTTAGGATACTGTGCCCGGACGAGCGTACACAATAAGGAAGGATTTTGAATCCCGGGTAAGACTCATACCAGCCACACCAATCACACCATATAACTTGTGATCTAAACCCAGTTAACAGCATGATAACAGAGGAGCCTCTAGAAAATATGGCTCACTACAGCAATAACCCGATTTTTTTGGTAACAATAACTATGTACCAGTATTGCAGACAATCCGCACTTGGGATGGGCGCCCAGCATCCACTACGGACTACGAGAAATAGAATTATCGGTAAGTAAATTCTTATTTTCTCTGACGTCCTAGTGGATGCTGGGGACTCCGTAAGGACCATGGGGATTATACCAAAGCTCCCAAACGGGCGGGAGAGTGCGGATGACTCTGCAGCACCAAATGAGAGAACTCCAGGTCCTCCTCAGCCAGGGTATCAAATTTGTAGAATTTTACAAACGTATTTGCTCCTGACCAAGTAGCTGCTCGGCAAAGTTGTAAAGCCGAGACCCCTCGGGCAGCCGCCCAAGATGAGCCCACCTTCCTTGTGGAATGGGCTTTTACAGATTTTGTCTGTGGCAGGCCTGCCACAGAATGTGCAAGCTGAATTGTACTACAAATCCAACGAGCAATAGTCTGCTTAGAAGCAGGAGCACCCAGCTTGTTGGTTGCATACAGAATAAACAACGAGTCAGATTTTCTGACTCCAGCCGTCCTGGAAACCTATGTTTCCAGGGCCCTGACAACGTCTAGCAACTTGGAGTCCTCCAAGTCCCTAGTAGCCGCAGGCACCACAATAGGTTGATTCAGGTGAAATGCTGAAAACCACCTTAGGGAGAAACTGAGGACAAGTCCTCAATTCCGCCCTGTCCGAATGGAAAATCAGATGAGGGCTTTTACAGGATAAAGCCGCCAATTCTGACACGCACCTAGCCCAGGCCAGGGCCAACAGCATGACCACTTTCCATGTGAGATATTTTAACTCCACATATTTAAGTGGTTCAAACCAATGTGACTTTTGGAACCCAACAACTACATTTAGATCCCAAGGTGCCACTGGAGGCACAAAAGGAGGCTGTATGTATATACAGTACCCCTTTCACAAACGTCTGAACTTCAGGGACTGAAGCTAGTTCTTTTTGGAAGAAAATTGACAGGGCCGAAATTTGAACCTTAATGGACCCCCATTTCAGGCCCATAGACACTCCTGTTTGCAGGAAATGTAGGAATCGACCTAGTTGAAAATTCCTCCGTCGGGGCCTTACTGGCCTCGCACCACGCAACATATTTTCGCCAAATGCGGTGATAATGTTTTGCGGTTATATCTTTCCTGGCTTTGATCAGGATAGGAATGACTTCATCCGGAATGCCTTTCTGCTTCAGGATCCGGCGTTCAACCGCCATGCCGTCAAACGCAGTCGCGGTAAGTCTTGGAACAGACAGGGTCCTTGCTGGAGCAGGTCCCTTCTTAGAGGTAGAGGCCACGGATCCTCCGTGAGCATCTCTTGAAGTTCCGGTTACCAAGTCCTTCTTGGCCAATCCGGAGCCCGAATATAGTGCTTACTCCTTTCCATCTTATAATTCTCAGTACCTTGGGTATGAGAGGCAGAGGAGGGAACACATACACTGACTGGTACACCCACTGTGTTACCAGAGCGTCTACAGCTATTGCCGGAGGGTCCCTTGACCCGGCGCAATACTTGTCGAGTTTTATAAACATGTGGAAGACTTCTGGGTGAAGTCCCCACTTGCTGACAGTGCTATCACATGATTTTCCGCCCAGCGAAGAATCCTTGCAGCTTCTGCCATTGCCCTCCTGCTTCTTGTGTCACCCTGTCTGTTTACGTGGGTGACTGCCGTGATGTTGTCCGAATGGATCAACTCCGGGTGACCTTGAAGCAGAGGTCTTGCTGAGCTTAGAGCATTGTAAATGGCCCTTAGCTTCAGGATATTTATGTGAAGTGATGTCTCCAGGCTTGACCATAAGCTCTGGAAATTCCTTCCCTGTGTGACTGCTCCCCAGCCTCGCAGGCTGGCATCCGTGGTCACCAGGACCCAGTCCTGAATGTCGAATCTGCGGCCCTCTAGAAGATGAGCACTCTGCAACCACCACAGGAGAGACACCCTTGTGCTTGGTGACAGGGTTATCCGCTGATGCATCTGAAGATGCGACCCGGACCATTTGTCCAGTAGGTCCCACTGGAAAGTTCTTGCGTGGAATCTGCCGAATGGGATTGCTTCGTAGGAAGCCACCATTTTTCCCAGAACCCTTTCATTGATGTACTGAGACTTGGCTCGGTTATAGGAGGTTCCCGACTAGCTCGGATAACTCCCTGACTTTCTCCTCCGGGAGAAACACCTTTTTCTGGACTGTGTCCAGGATCATCCCTAGGAACAGACGACGAGTCGTCGGAATCAGCTGCGATTTTGGAATATTGAGAATCCAATCGTGCTGCCGCAACACTACCTGAGATAGTGCTACACCGACCTCCAACTGTTCCCTGGATCTTACCCTTATCAGGGAATCGTCCAAGTAAGGGATAACTAAAATTCCCTTCCTTCGAAGGAGTATCATCATTTCGGCCATTACCTTGGTAAAGACCCGGGGTGCCGTGGACCATCCATACGGCAGCGTCTGAAACTGATAGTGACAGTTCTGTACCATAAACCTGAGGTACCCTTGGTGAGAAGGGTAAATTGGGACATGAAGGTAAGCATCCTTGATGTCCCGAGACATCATGTAGTCCCCTTCTTCCAGGTTCGCAATCACTGCTCTGAGTGACTCAATCTTGAATTTGAACATCCGTATGTAAGTGTTCAAGATTTTAGATTTAGAATCGGTCTCACCGAGCCGTCCGGCTTCGGTACCACAACAGTGTGGAATAATACCCCGTTCCCTGTTGCAGGAGGGGTACCTTGATTATCACCTGCTGGGAATACAGCTTGTGAATGGCTTCCAAAACTGCCTCCCTGTCAGAAGGAGACATCGGTAAAGCCGACTTTAGGAAACGGCGAGGGGGAGACGTCTCGAATTCCAATTTGTACCCCTGAGATATCACCTGAAGGATCCAGGGGTCTACTTGCGAGTGAGCCCACTGCGCACTGAAATTCATTGAGACGGGCCCCCACCGTGCCTGATTCTGCTTGTAAAGCCCCAGCGTCATACTGAGGGCTTGGCAGAGGCGGGAGAGGGCTCCTGTTCCTGGGAACTGGCTGATTTCTGCAGCCTTTTTCCTCTCCCTCTGTCACGGGGCAGAAATGAGGAACCTTTTGCCCCCTTGCCCACGAAAAGACTGCGCCTGATAATACGGCGTCTTCTTATGTTGAGAGGCGACCTGGGGTACAAACGTGGATTTCCCAGCTGTTGCCGTGGCCACCAGGTCTGAAAGACCGACCCCAAATAACTCCTCCCCTTAATAAGGCAATACTTCCAAATGCCGTTTGGAATCCGCATCACCTGACCACTGTCGTGTCCATAACCCTCTACTGGCAGAAATGGACAACGCACTTAGACTTGATGCCAGTCGGCAAATATTCCGCTGTGCATCACGCATATATAGAAATGCATCTTTTAAATGCTCTATAGGCAATAATATACTGTCCCTATCTAGGGTATCAATATTTTCAGTCAGGGAATCCGACCACGCCAACCCAGCACTGCACATCCAGGCTGAGGCGATTGCTGGTCGCAGTATAACACCAGTATGTGTGTAAATACATTTTAGGATACCCTCCTGCTTTCTATCAGCAGGATCCTTAAGGGCGGCCATCTCAGGAGAGGGTAGAGCCCTTGTTCTTACAAGCGTGTGAGCTCTTTATCCACCCTAGGGGGTGTTTCCCAACGCACCCTAACCTCTGGCGGGAAAGGATATAATGCCAATAACATTTTAGAAATTATCAGTTGTTATCGGGGGAAACCCACGCATCATCACACACCTCATTTAATTTCTCCGATTCAGGAAAACTACAGGTAGTTTTTCCTCACCGAACATAATACCCCTTTTTGGTGGTACTCGTATTATCAGAAATGTGTAAAACATTTTTCATTGCCTCAATCATGTAACGTGTGGCCCTACTGGAAGTCACATTTGTCTCTTCACCGTCGACACTGGAGTCAGTATCCGTGTCGGCGTCTATATCTGCCATCTGAGGTAACGGGCGCTTTAGAGCCCCTGACGGCCTATGAGACGTCTGGACAGGCACAAGCTGAGTAGCCGGCTGTCTCATGTCAACCACTGTCTTTTATACAGAGCTGACACTGTCACGTAATTCCTTCCAACAGTTCATCCACTCAGGTGTCGACCCCCTAGGGGGTGACATCACTATTACAGGCAATCTGCTCCGTCTCCACATCATTTTTCTCCTCATACATGTCGACACAAACGTACCGACACACAGCACACACACAGGGAATGCTCTGATAGAGGACAGGACCCCACTAGCCCTTTGGGGAGACAGAGGGAGAGTTTGCCAGCACACACCAGAGCGCTATATATATACAGGGATAACCTTATATAAGTGTTTTTCCCCTTATAGCTGCTGTATTTTTAATACTGCGCGTAATTAGTGCCCCCCTCTCTTTTTTAACCCTTTCTGTAGTGTAGTGACTGCAGGGGAGAGCCAGGGAGCTTCCCTCCAACGGAGCTGTGAGGGAAAATGGCGCCAGTGTGCTGAGGAGATAGGCTCCGCCCCCTTCTCGGCGGCCTTATCTCCCGTTTTTCTGTGTATTCTGGCAGGGGTTAAATTCATCCATATAGCCCAAGAGCTATATGTGATGCATTTTTTGCCATCCAAGGTGTTTTTATTGCGTCTCAGGGCGCCCCCCCCAGCGCCCTGCACCCTCAGTGACTGGAGTGTGAAGTGTGCTGAGAGCAATGGCGCACAGCTGCAGTGCTGTGCGCTACCTTGTTGAAGACAGGACGTCTTCTGCCGCCGATTTTCCGGACCTCTTCTGGCTCTGTAAGGGGGCCGGCGGCGCGGCTCTGGGACCTATCCATGGCTGGGCCTGTGATCGGTCCCTCTGGAGCTAATGTCCAGTAGCCTAAGAAGCCCAATCCACTCTGCACGCAGGTGAGTTCGCTTCTTCTCCCCTTAGTCCCTCGATGCAGTGAGCCTGTTGCCAGCAGGTCTCACTGAACATAAAAAACCTAAAACTAAACTTTTCACTAAGCAGCTCAGGAGAGCCACCTAGTGTGCACCCTTCTCGTTCGGGCACAAAAATCTAACTGAGGCTTGGAGGAGGGTCATAGGGGGAGGAGCCAGTGCACACCAGGTAGTTCTAAAGCTTTACTTTTGTGCCCAGTCTCCTGCGGAGCCGCTATTCCCCATGGTCCTTACGGAGTCCCCAGCATCCACTAGGACGTCAGAGAAATCTTATTTTCATGAGTTGTACAGTTCATTAGTTTCTGCATACTTTTGTCTTATACAGACGTCCTTCATTAGGTGTGAAATAGCTATTTTGCATGAAATCACCTGGTGGTCATAATAATTTGGCTGCTCAGTGTTACTTACCCCAGTAGCACTTCCTGGGTATTGCTGTGCTGTGATAGAAAAAGTATTCCTACATAAAATATTGCAGAGAATATATATCGATTATGTTTTTAGATGGCCGTGTAAACCTATAAACCATGATTCAGCAGACACTGGTGAGAAGAGAGGCGTAGATATAAATTTATGCTAGGTACGCACTACGCCAGAGGTTCCCAAACTGTGTGCCGTGGCTCCCTGGGGTGCCTCGGGACACTTGCAGGGGTGCCCTGGGTTGGTGGTCCAGGACCAATTAAAATTATTCATGGTCAATATAATAGGCAAAACCAGTGCTGGTGGCTGCCAGTCATAAAATATCTGGCCAAACAGAAGCAAATCTTGTCCTTCACCGCACAACTGACCCTAAGGATGACATATAAATGCAATCTACTTAATGTAATATTTCTTTCTAAATTTCTCAATAAGAAATTTTTGGCCTAGGGGTGCCGTGAAAAAAATTCTGATATTCTAGGGTGCCGTGATTCAAAAAAGTTTGGAAACCACTGCACTACGCACATCATTTGTTCTAGGCATGAACAATATATTTGTAATTTATCGGCAGGTATTACTGTAGGTCTGTGAAGTACATTGGTCACAACATACCAGTTCAGCCCTGCAGCACAGCCGATATCAATATTCATGTAAATTTAACTATGCATGTGTGTAGGGCGACCCATACACAGGCTGCAGAGACCTCCAGGACAGCACAGCGGGGCAGACAAATTTAAATGCTGGCCCGGCATATCGAGGAGTCAGTTGGTAAGTGTGTAGAGCTCGCCAAATTGATCACTCTGTCGGTGCGACAGTGTCGACAGATTAATCTTTTAGGTGTGCACTTAGCCTTAAACCGAATAATAAACGTTTTTGATGCATGTATGAAAGATTTTATATACAAACAATACAAAATAGGTATAAGAAGAGCTAGTACTTGTTGCAATGTACATGGGTGATTTGGTACCGAAACCAGTTGTATACAACATAACAGGTACAGAAGTTCACAATATGATGCCACAAGATTTAGTATGTACATTTTCAACTGTGAAGGATGTACTATACTGTATAAGGGTAATAACAATCTTTCCAGCAGTAGAAGCAAAATTCATATAGGAGTCTTAGCCATGGCATTGTTTTGATGGAGAATTCTCCGGAACATCAGTAGCAACTGGTAACTATGAAAATACTACATGAACCTGTGCCACCAGAAAAGCTTCAAAGGGTCTTGGCATATATTGTATAAAAGTTTGTAAGTCTATAATGTGATCCCATTCCTCAACAGGAGTTTCCAGAAATGGATTAATTGTTATATTCATCTGTTCCCTCAGATTTCCAGGCGGGTTATAATCTATCAAAAAAGCCAAGAGTAGAGGACTGCGCTTGTATGCTTCTCCTAATCAACTAAAGCTGCTAGGGAGTATAGATGAGGATATCCACTATCCCCACAAAAATACTGATAGAGAGAATAGAATGTCTCCCAGCGCTATTGTTATCAGGTATATAATAGTTATTTAGTGGTAATATTGTCTCAAGAATTGAAAGTATTCATAAAATCAATGTTGGTTAAAAGTATATAATGTTTTATTAACACAAGAAAAAATACTTTGCCAAGAATATCTTGTTCCCTAAAAGTGATCCTAATACCGGTATACACAAAACAGTCACATACAACATTTAACATATATAGACATACCAGTGATACGCTAAAATAGCGGTTTATTCACTAGGTAGGAGTTTAATTTTCCTCAGGTAAATGCAGGCATTTATATGTGGTGGTTATCACAGTCCCTTATCGTGTATGGAATTAGTCCAAAAAGGTCTTGATCAATGCCTGCTGTTTGCTATAGATCCTTTTCCAGAATGGAAATCAGCACATGCGACCAAAAATCCTCAACTCCTTAATAGGAAATGTCCAAAGTTATTAAAGACACTTACTTCAAGGTCGCAGGATGGTTACTGGAACAGGTGTCTGCCGGCAGACATATCAGATAGCTCCACAATCTACTAGTTTCGCCTGACACCGCAGGCTTCCTCAGGATGGCCGAGCTATACCAAAAACCGGGGGATCTATAGCAAACAGCAGGCATTGATCAAGACCTTTTTGGACTAATTCCATACACGATAAGGGACTGTGATAACCACCACATATAAATGCCTGCATTTACCTGAGGAAAATTAAACTCCTACCTAGTGAATAAACCGCTATTTTAGCGTATCACTGGTATGTCTATATATGTTAAATGTTGTATGTGACTGTTTTGTGTATACCGGTATTAGGATCACTTTTAGGGAACAAGATATTCTTGGAAAAGTATTTTTTCTTGTGTTAATAAAACATTATATACTTTTAACCAACATTGATTTTATGAATACTTTCAATTCTTGAGTCAATATTACCACTAAATAACTAATATATACCTGATAACAATAGCGCTGGGAGACATTCTATTCTCTCTATCAGGGTTATAATCTATACCACTGGAAAGTACAAGTTGTGTCATCTTTGGCTGTTCAACGATCCTCCCTTAATAAGTTGTTACTGTTGTGTGTGTGTGTGTGTGTGTGTGTGTGTGTATGTGTGTGTGTTTTTTTAAATAATTATTATTATCAGGGGGAAATAGTTGTTCGGTTATGGATGCAGGAGTGTTCATCAGATATACAGCGTTTGAAGTATGCATATGTTAATGTGCACTTGCTTTACAGTGCAAATACTAAAATCCAGACAAACACAAAAAAAGAGAAATATACTTGTACATTTCCCTATCTAACATTAACTATTTTTCTTCAATATTTTTTTGTACTTTGCTTATATATGAATGTGTTTGACTTTGTTGATCTTTCTTAATTGCATGTTGGCTCAATAAGCCTTGTGATCTTACTGTGTGAAAATGTTAACATGAGTCTATATTTATATCTTGAAAACTATGGCATTTTGGAAGGGGGAATAAAGCGGTTTTCGTTCTTCTACAAGCAAATTTTCGTGACCATGCTAGACATAATAAATGTTTGCATGACTCTATTTTTTAAGGTCAAATGAAGTCAAATAAAACAAAGCCCTAAATATCAACATACTTTATTTTACTGTATACGGGCAGATTGAGCAATATTTCTGTTTTTTACTGTGTAACCTGCATCTGCTGTTTACCACCATACAACAAGTGGTTGGACACATCAAGTAGTAGATTTATGATTTTGTACATTTTTCCACTTGCTCATCATTCTGCATTTACATTACATGAAAAAGCAGGTCTTGCCTGTAGGTTTGTGCCTGAACAGAAATATAACTGCATGGAACTTTGTTCCTGTATAAAAGTCTCTTAGTGATACATTGTGTACACAACAAACTTGTACATTCAGAACCACATTGCTGCATTTTTACCTTTGTTATTTTTTATTTCTCTGACGTCCTAGTGGATGCTGGGAACTCCGTAAGGACCATGGGGAATAGCGGCTCCGCAGGAGACTGGGCACAAAAAGAAAGCTTTAGGACTACCTGGTGTGCACTGGCTCCTCCCCCTATGACCCTCCTCCAAGCCTCAGTTAGATTTTGTGCCCGACCGAGCAGGGTGCAATCTAGGGGGCTCTCCTGAGCTTCTTAGATAAGTTAGTTTTTAGGTTTTTTATTTTCAGTGAGACCTGCTGGCAACAGGCTCACTGCATCGAGGGACTAAGGGGAGAAGAAGCGAACCTGCCTGCTTGCAGCCAGCTTGGGCTTCTTAGGCTACTGGACACCATTAGCTCCAGAGGGATCGAACACAGGCCCAGCCTCGGAGTCCGGTCCCAGAGCCGCGCCGCCGGCCCCCCTTACAGAGCCAGAAGCAAGAAGAGGTCCGGAAAATCGGCGGCAGAAGACATCAGTCTTCATCAAGGTAGCGCACAGCACTGCAGCTGTGCGCCATTGCTCCTCATGCACACCTCACACTGCGGTCACTGATGGGTGCAGGGCGCTGGGGGGGGGCGCCCTGAGCAGCAATATTAACACCTTGGCTGGCAAAAATACATCACATATAACCCCCAGGGCTATATGGATGTACATTAACCCCTGCCAGAATCCATAAAAATGCGGGAGAAAAGTCCACGAAAAAGGGGCGGAGCTATCTCCTCAGCACACTGGCGCCATTTTTCCCTCACAGCTCCGTTGGAGGGAAGCTCCCTGGCTCTCCCCTGCAGTAAATACACTACAGAAAGGGTTAAAAAGAGAGGGGAGGCACAATTTAGGCGCAGTATACATATATATATGCAGCTATAAGGGAAAACACTTTTTATAGGTGCTATCCCTGTGATATATAGCGCCCTGGTGTGTGCTGGCATACTCTCCCTCTGTCTCCCCAAAGGGCTTTGTGGGGTCCTGTCCTCTATCAGAGCATTCCCTGTGTGTGTGCTGTGTGTCGGTACGGCTGTGTCGAGAGGTATGTGGAGGATAATGAGGTGGAGGCGGAGCGAATGCCTGTAAATATGTTGTCACCCCCTGCGGGGTCGACACCGGTGTGGTTGAACTTATGGAAAGATTACGTGAAAGTGTCAACTCCTTACATAAAAGGTCGACGACACAGAACAGCCGGCTACTCAGCTTGTGCCTGTTCCAGCGTCTCAAATGTCATGGGGGGGCTCTAAAATCGCTCGCTACCTCAGATAACAGACACAGATGTCGACACGGATACTGACTCCAGTGTCGACGTCGATGAGACTGGTGTACCCTCCAAATAGGTCCACCCGTTACAGGATTGAGGCAATAAAAAATGTATTACACATTTATGATTATACCCCAGGTACCACATAAAAGGGTATTGTGTTTGGTGAGAGAAAACTATTAGTAGTTTTTCCTGCATCTGAGAAATTGAATGAGGTGTGTGAGGAAGAGTGGTCTTCCCCCGGTAAGAAATTGATAATTTCTAAAACGGTTATTGGCAGCGTACCCTTTCCCGCCAGAGGATAGGTCACGCGGGGAAACACCCCATAGGGTAGATACAGCGCTTACACGCTTATCAGAAAAGGTGGCACTACCGTCTCCGGATACGGCCGCCCTGAAGGGACCTGCTGATAGAAAGCAGGAGGTTACCCTATAAGATATAGTCACACACTAGGGCATTATATTGCGACCAGCCGTTGCTTCGGCATGGATGTGCAGTGCACCCGCTGCGTGGTCAGATTCCCTGTCGGAAAATAACTATGGATAGGGACAATATTTTGCTGAAAATAGAGCGTATAAAAGACGTGGTCTTATACATACGTGATGCACAGAGGGATATTTGCCGGCTGGCATCAAAAATAAGCGCTAGGTCCATTGCCGCCAGACGGGGGTTATGGACTTGGCAATGGTCAGGCGATGCCGACTTGAATCGGCACATGGAAGTTGCCCTATAAGGGGGTAAAACTGTTTGGGGATGGTTTTTCAGACCTCGTTTCCACAGCTACTGTTGGGAAATCGATTTTTTTGCCACAGGCTACCCCACAACAAAAGAAAGCGCCGTATCATCAAGTACAGTCCTTTCGGCCCCAGAAAAGCAAGAGGGCTAGAGGCTCATCCTTTCTGCCGAGAGGCAAAGGTAGAGGAAAAAGCTGCAACACACAGCTAGTTCCCAAGAGCAGAAATCCTCCCTGCGTCCGGTAGGTCCACAGCATGGTGCGGGGGCTGCTCAGGCGGACCCGGGTACGGTGGGGGCCCGTCTCAGAAATTTCAGCGGACAGTGGGCTCTCTCACATGGATCCCTGGGTCCTTCAAGTAGTATCTCAGGGGTACAGGCTGGAGTTCGAGACGTTCTTCCCCCCGCCGTTTCCTAAAATCTGCCTTTCCGGCACCTCCCTCTGCCAGGGAGACGGTGTTGGTGGATATTCAACACTATAATCACAACAAGTGATTGTCAAGGTGCCCCTCCTTCAGCAAGGAAGGGGTTACTATTCCACAGTGGTTGTGGTACCGAAACGTTTCGGTGAGACCCATCTTGAAATTAAAATACTTGAACTTTTATATCAGAAGATTCAAGTTCAAGATGGAATCGCTCAGGGCGGATATTACGAGCCTGGACGAAGGGGATTACAGGGTCTCCCTGGACATCAAGGATGCGTACCTGCATGTCCCCATTTACCCTCCTCACCAGGAGTACCTCAGATATGTGGTACAGGACTGTCACTATCAGTTCCAGACGCGGCCGGTGGAGTTGTCCACGGCACCGAAGGTCTTTACCTAGGTAATGGCAGAAGTGATGATACTCCTTCGCAAGAAGGAAGTTTTTATTATCCCGTACTTGGACGATCTCCTGATAAAGGCGAGGTCCAAAGAACAGTTGGTAGTGGGGGTAGCACTCTCTCGGGAAGTGCTACAACAGCACGACTGGATTCTCAATATTCCAAAGTCACAGCTGGTCCCGATGACACGTCTTCTGTTCCTGGAAATGTTTCTGAACGCAGACCAGAAAAGAGTGTTTCTTCCAGTGGAAAAAGCAGAGGAGTTGTCATCTCTAGTCAGAGACATCCTATAACCAGGACAGGTGTCGGTACATCAATGCACACGAGTCCTGGGAAAAATGGTAGCTTCGTACGAAGCATAATTCCATTCGGAAGACTCCACGCAAGGACGTTCCAGTGGGACCTGTGGGACCGGGTCCCATCTACAGATACAACAGCGGATAACCCTGTCAGCAAGAAACAGGGTGTCGCTGCTGTGGTGGCTGCAGAGGGCTCATCTACTAGAGGGCCGCAGATTCGGAATACAGGACTGGGTCCTGGTGACCACGGATGCCAGCCTTCGGGGCTGGGGTGCAGTCACACAGGGAAGAAATTTCCAAGGAGATTTCGCTTCACATAAATATTCTGCAGCGAGGGGCCATTTACAATAACCTAAGCCAAGCAAGGCCCCTGCTTCAGAACCAGCCGGTACTGATCCAATCAGACGACATCACGGCGGTCGCCCATGTAAACAGACAGGGCGGCACAAGAAGCAGGATGGCGATGGCAGAAGCCACAAGGATTCTCCGATGGGCGACCTACACCCAGGAGAATGGGGACTTCATTCAGAAGTTTTCCAAATGCGGGTAAACCGTTGGGAATGACCACGGGTGGACATGATGGCGTCCCGCCTCAACAAGAAGTTGAAAAGATATTGCGCCAGGTCAAGGGACCCTCAGGCGATCGCTGTGGACGCTCTAGTGACACCGTGGGTGTACCAGTCGGTTTATGTGTCTCCTCCTCTACCTCTCATACCCAAGGTACTGAGAATAATAAGAAGGCGAGGAGTGAAAACCATACTCGGGGTTCCGGATTGGCCATGAAGAGCTTGGTACCCGGAACTTCAAGAGATGCTGGCAGAGGACCCTTGGCCTCTGCCGCTTAGACAAGACCTGCTGCAGCAGGGACCCTGTCTGTTCCAAGACTTACCGCGGCTGCGTTTGACGGCATGGCGGTAGAACACCGGATCCTAAAGGAAAAGGGTATTCCGAAGGAAGTCATCCCTACCCTGATCATAGCCAGGAAGGATGTCACCGCAAGACATTATCGCCGCGTTTGGCGAAAATTTATTGCTTGGTGGGGGGCCATGAAGGCCCCGACGGAGGAATTTCAGCTATGTCGATTCCTGCACTTCCTGCAAGCAGGGGTGACGTTTGGGCCTCAAATTGGGGTCCATCAAGGTCCAGATTTCGGCTCTGTCGATTTTCTTCCAGAAAGAACTGGCTTCACTGCCTGAAGTTCAGACTTTGGTTAAAGGAGTACTACATATTCAGCCTCCTTTTGTGCCTCCTGTGGCACTTTTTGGATCTCAACGTGGTGTTGGATTTCCTAAAGTTGCATTGGTTGAGCCACTTAAAACCATGGAGCTAAAGTATCTCGCGTGGAAAGTGGTCATGCTGTTGGCCTTGGCCAGGCGTGTGTCAGAATTGGCGGTTTTGTCATGTAAAAGCCTTATCTGATTTTCTATATGGATAGGGCAGAGTTGAGGACTCGTCCTCAGTTTCTCCCAAAGGTGGTCTCAGGTTTTCACTTGAACCAACCTATTGTGGTGCCTGCGGCTACTAGGGACTTGGAGGATTCCAAGTTGCTGGACGTAGTCAGGGCCCTGAAAATTTTATTTTTCCAGGACGGCTGGAGTCAGGAAAACTGACTCGCTGTTTATCCTGATGGCACCCAACAAGCTGGGTGCTCCTGCTTCTAAGCAGTCTATTGCGCGCTGGATTTGTAGCACTATTCAGCTGGCGCATTCTGCGGTAGGATGACCGCAGCCTAAATCCATAAAAGCCCATTCCACAAGGAAGGTGGGCTCATCTTGGGCGGCTGCCCGAGGGGTCTCGGCTTTACAACTTTGCCGAGCAGCTACTTGGTCAGGGGCAAACACGTTTGCAAAATCCTATGAATTTGATACCCTGGCTGAGGAGGACCTGGAGTTCTCTCATTCGGTGCTGCAGAGTCATCCGCACTCTCCCGCCCGTTTGGGAGCTTTGGTATAATCCCCATGGTCCTTACGGAGTTCCCAGCATCCACTAGGACGTCAGAGAAAATAAGAATTTACTTACCGATAATTCTATTTCTCGTAGTCCGTAGTGGATGCTGGGCGCCCATCCCAAGTGCGGATTGTCTGCAATACTTGTACATAGTTATTGTTAACTAATCGGGTTCTTGTGAGCCATCTATTCAGAGGCTCCTCTGTTATCATGCTGTTAACTGGGTTTCATATCACAAGTTGTACGGTGTGATTGGTGTGGCTGGTATGAGTCTTACCCGGGATTCAAAATCCTTCCTTATTGTGTACGCTCGTCCGGGCACAGTATCCTAACTGAGGCTTGGAGGAGGGTCATAGGGGGAGGAGCCAGTGCACACCAGGTAGTCCTAAAGCTTTCTTTTTGTGCCCAGTCTCCTGCGGAGCCGCTATTCCCCATGGTCCTTACGGAGTTCCCAGCATCCACTACGGACTACGAGAAATAGAATTATCGGTAAGTAAATTCTTATTTTTTTTTGCACTTATTAATTGTTGCCAATGAGCATGGTTCATGTTGTAAAGGTTTGATTAGTTATGTATTATGTTATGGCTAGTATTGGTGAGCTATTTTAAATGACAGGGATTTTGTGAGAGCAGTAGTGCTTCAAAATATCGGGCCAGATTCGCACAAATTAAGCACTTCCTGCTTCCCGAAGGCTATTACATATAGCCTGTCATCTCCAGGCTGCAGCAAATAATGCAGACTGTACACTGATGCACTCTGAAAGGGTTCTATCCAACAATATTCCGGATCCATCCTACAGTATAAATGGTGTTTCAGCCGCTGTGACACGGCTTGAAAAAAATGTTCAATAACCCAGGTTGGACCTGCCATTTTGGTGTGAAAGAAGTATAGGTGGGCAGGCCAGTTATTTTTTTTTATTTTTTTTTATTTTTTTTATTCATTTTGAGTTGACTCCTATTAGGCGCCTTATTGCAGTTTCTTTTGTCTCGATTCCAGTCTTAACCTTTTATTTTTATAAACTTAATGCAATTCTTTCCTGACGTTAGAGTTTTAGGAAATCGTTTTAAAGCTCTTTATGCTTTTGGCTTGCAGGCTGCTTCTGCTGAATCTCTAGAAAGTGAGGTGGTTGGGTAGTTTGCCACTTCTAGCTGCTTATTTGCATCTTATCTTTGAATCCTTTTAGCCACGCAGAAGTTAGATTTAATAATTAATAATTTGTTTTAAGTTCTCAAACCATGCAGGGTTTGATAATTCTGTAGAAATCCATTGTGAAGTTAGCATTATCAAACTATAACCCTTTTTATATTTATACATTTTTAAATCCACAGTTTGTCAAATTTGCATGTGCTTCTTCAGCTTATTGAGAAGGGTGAGTGAGCTTTCCTGATTGGCTAGATTCAGAAGTTTCTAAAATGTTGGCAGGCTGTTTTTCCTTTGACTGCAGACCGCATTTAGCCATCTGAGCTTTAACTATTGTCTTCATATCTTTATACACTGAAAAATATTCTGTCTTTTTTTTTTTTTTGTAATTCTCTCATTACCCTGGGTGGCCTGACCTCTCTTGTGCAGGTCAGTAACCCATAGAGCTTCTGTCTGCAGACTGCTGTATGATAGGCAGTGTAAGCCCAGAGGTGTAGTGTTTATGACTTCAGACTTGCAGTGGCACTTAGGTAGACGATGTGGACTTACTGTATACAATAAGCATTTGCCTATGTAACATTTTTTTTCTTATACAAACATTTCACTTAATGGTTCAGTCTCACTTTAGATGTACAACTTTTTCACTTCCAAACCATAATGTAAGAAATGTTTAGTAGCCGAATTAGTTAACTGTCTCACTTAATGCTTCTGGCCTTCTGTATGAGTATTACAACTGCAAAGCTTACATAAACGTTTATAGACTAAAACAGGCTTATATAAAGCTGCAGTAGCCTAGTTACAAGTACAAAATAAATCATTTGTTATAACAAGCAGTCTATAAAAACCTTCAAAATGTAAGTTCTGTATATTGATGGTATTAGTTTTATGTTTACGCTTATGTTTTTCTTAAATATCAATATCATTACTTTTACTTGCTTTATATCAGTAGTCCATGGCTGCCAAGCCAAGCAATTGAAATTGACCCTTGCAGGTGGTTACTAGTTGCTCTGCCTGCAGTTAACTTTGGTGGACCCCTAAAACATTCACTGGAACATTTCTAGCCACTGGCTGATTACACAGTGGCTAATTCAGGTTGGATTGCAAATAGCGATCCAACCGGAATTTTTACGATCATCTGCGGGCAAATGCACAGGGCCCGTCCTGCACATACACCCACATTTACTGTGAGCGCCCTGCAGAAAATGCAAACGCCTCTGCCTGTCAATCAGGCGGGGGGCGGGAGGGGCTTCAACGCTCCGTTTCCTAGGCAAAGCATTGTGAGGGCACGGCTTAAAAACGGGGGCAGCAGTAGTCGAACAGGGGGCATGGCATGGGCGTTATCGGGGCGTTTGCGTGACATCACACTCAGCTGCTGTGATCACAAAAATGGCGGCGGGCCTCCTGCGGGCACAACCAGCCTGTGCCGGCAGGAGGCTAACCTTTTTTTTTAGCGATCACTACTTAGCAGAACTTGCAGTCCCTCCTGAATCGGGTCCTAAATTTATTGTTGCCCCACTAGTAATCTGGCTCTGGTGCTCTCAAATGACCAGTTATTAATTTCTGTCACACAAGCTATTTGTGTGTTATGTTTTTGTTGTGAAAGTTTGTTTTACCTTTTGTGTTTTGAATGAATTTCAGACAAGTAAGATCCACCATACAGTTTAATGGAATGCGTGGTTAATTGTTAGTTCAAGTTGTTTTAGGTGAATCTTGACAGCAAATGCCTTTAAATTATATAAGAATGAGTTGTTTTTGGTTTTGTTTTTTTGGTGTTTATGTTCCTGATATTTAACCATACACTTGTGTAAAATCACATGTGTTATCTTAACCGGTTTATCTCACTAGATTAAACTGCAGAGATTGAAGATCACCCATTGTAGCACTAACCTAAATCACCCAATGTCAGAAGTCTTCCATGAATGAACCTAATTACCCTCAGGGCTGCTTGCATTGATCACTGTTTAATTTTTTTTTTTTTATTAAAACAAAGAAATTAATTATCCCATTAAAATAGGAGTCCTGCATCTGTTGGCAAACATTCAATTAACTTTTTAGTGTTTGCCACTTAATGTTGTGTTTGACCAACGGACCATGGAGAACGAGTCTCCTTTGAAATCCAGCAGCAGATGCACATAGCACTGCAGTGTTCTCTCCGCAGTCTGCTTTTCTGGCTCATCAACATATTTCCCATGATCTAACCATCTAGTGGCAATTTCTGTAGCTGGGGGGAGTGCCAAGCTTACAAAGTGAGTGAGTAATTTAACCCCTTAATGTATTATTTACATAAAGTAATAGAAATGAACCAGTGCCAGCTCCTGTATTTTCTTTAATTTTTTCCATTCAGTCTTATATAGTCATTTTAATTGTTTTTATTTTTATTTTTATTTTTTATTTTTTTTGAGGAATAAACCGGATTACCAAACCGGATGGAGTCTTAGTGCACCAGGATTGTTTTTCACGTTAAAGGTTTTATATCGGTAAACTGATACCTAGAGGTCTGGAGAAGTAGCATTCAAAAGAATTCCTATTTACCTCCAACAATTTTAAAATGACGTTTTGTATATATTTAATAGGCTTCTACTTAACGCTATATTCTTTTAATTAGCATTTACCCTATTCAGTACCTATAATTACCAGTATGCAGTGTGCCTCACCCACCCTCTATTGTGCCAGCACACAACCTAATCACTTGACAATCGCTTATCTGCCCGGTGCTGATAAGAGACATGATATGGTACTAAGACTGATGCCACCTGCAGCTAGCTTAGTCACTGGTAGAGATGCCGGTTGCCCACCTCTTCCCCGGTAAATTGATAGCGTGTATTGAACATTAGTGAAGGAAAGTGTTGGTTGCCTATTGCAGTACTCACTGCTTTATCTGGTATGCAGGGCTAAAGCCATTCTGATGCGATGCAACCAGACTTCTTGTGTCACTGAAGAGTGCCAGATGGTGCCACCAAGCCTTATGGGTACAGTCGAGTATCATTACTTTGGCTATGGGGATATTTATATCTTAGCTTTGCTACCCATGACTAGGGAGGCCAATCCCGGGATCGGGTTCGGCGGGATCCCGGGATTTAGGCCCAAAAATGCCGGGATTTGAATCCCGGGATTGGAGCCTCCAATCCCGGGATTCACGGGATTGCATTGCGCATGTGCAACGCAGCAGCGAGGGAGGGTTGGTGTAAGTAACTTACTATTAGGCGGGCGGCAGCCATGTACACAGACCACGGCGGCATTTCAAATGTAGCGCCGGCCGCCAGCCAATCACAGCTGGTGGACCGGCGGCCAATCAGGGAAGCGGCCGCAGCGGCTCCTGATTGGCTGCCGGACTACCCATTCTGACTGGCTGACGGCCAGCACTACAATTTGAAAGGCCTCCGGCGCGTGTCCATGGCTGCCGCCTGCCGTCCGTCTAATAGTAAGTGTAGTTTTACTGACACCAACCCTCCCTCACTGTGGTGCTCGCTTCAGCCTCCCTCCCGCTCCGCTTCCTACACCCTCCAGCGCTGCTCCCTAGACCCTACACTACACCCACCCTCCAGCGCTGCTCCCTAGTCCCTACACTACACCCACCCTCCAGCGCTGCTCCCTAGTCCCTACACTACATCCACCCGCCAGCGCAGCTCCCTACAGCCTCCGTGCTCCCTACATTCTTTTCCACTGCCCTCCACTCCCACTCTCCCTGCTCCCTACTGGAATCCCGGGAATCCCGGGATTGAGCGTTTTTCAATCCCGAATCCCGGGGATTGAAAAAACGGCCCGGGATTGGCCTCCCTACCCATGACGCAGTTAAGCGTTAAATCCTGTTTAAATATTATTATATGTTAAATATAACGAACAAGGAAATTATGTAATTTCACAACTTTAAATTGAAATTATGATTAATTGAAGATGCACAGTCACTTTTTTATACAATCGAATCGCAGTAACAAACACACACGTGTGTGTGTATATATACTGTACAAAAGTTTTAGACAGGTGTGGGAAAAAAGCTGCAAAGAATGCTTTCCAAAATAGAAGGGTTAAAAGTTTTATTTTTATCAATTAACAAAATGCTAAATGAATGAAAAGAAATCTAAATCAAATCAATATTTGGCGTGACCACTCTTTGCCTTTAAAACAGCATCAATTCTTCTAGGTACAGTTGCACACAGTTTTTGAAGTAACTCAGCAGGGAGGTTATTCCATACATCTTGGAGAACTAACCACAGGTTTTCTGTGTATGTTGACTTGCTCAAATCCTTCTGTCTCTTTGTGTAATCCCAGAAAGACTTGAAGTTTTAGATCAGTGCTCTATGAGGCCGTATCGTCACTTTCAGGACTCCTTGTTCTTTACACTAAAGATAGTTCTTAATGATATTGGCTGTGTGTTTGAAGTTGTTGTCCTGCTGCAGAATACATTTGGAGCCAATCAAACGCCACTCTGTTGGTATTACATGATGGATAATTACCTGCCTGTATTTGTCAGCATTGATGGCACCATTAGTCCTGACCATACTCCCAACTCCATTTGCTGAAATGCAGCCCCAAACTTGCAAGGAACCTCCACCATGCTACACTGTTTCCTGCAGACACTCATTGTACTGCTTTCCAGCCCTTTTGTTACAGCCAAATTTTGACTCCTCAGTCCAGAGCACCTGCTGCCATTTTTCTGCACTGTACTTTCTATGTTTATTTCTATAGTTTTGTTGCTTGGCTTTTTTTCCATGTTGAAGGTATGGCTTTTTGGGAGCAATTCTTCCATGAAGACCACTTTTGGCCAGAATTATCCGAACAGTAAATGGGTGTACCTGGGTTTCACTGGTTTCTGCCAGTTCTGAGCTCATGGCACTGCTGGACATCTTCTGTTTTCAAAGGGAAGTAAGCATGATGTCTTTCATCTGATGCGCTAAGTTTCTTTGGCTGACCACTGCGTCTATGGACCTCAACGTTGCCCGTTTTTTTGTTCTTCAAAAGAGCGTGAAAAACACATCTTGAAAACAAATGGGATGACAATGATTCTTAGCACAATTGGGGTTACAGCTGCACTTGTTGGTAATGTCACCTATCTCATGAACTTTATATTACATCAAAGGATACCATCAGTGTGCGCTACAACCAGTTATAAAACAGATACTTTACATCCAGCTGTCTTTCTGAATGTCCACCATCCACAAGTTACAAAGTTGTTCCAATCACATGAAAAATAAACAACAATAAAAGGCAATATGGTATAGTATTTTCAATATCAATATCTATTCATAACAAAACACCAAATGGTGAACAAAGGAGGAGTAATTGTGGACACTAGTATAGTAGATTTCTTCCACCAGTTGTTACTCCCCTTCAAACGCTAGAAAAATACACCACGTGTACCAGAGTCATTCGTTGATGCTTACATAAAGCATTGTGAGTAAAATGTATTTATTTTTTGTTTTATTTGCTGGTTTGTTTTTGTTTAATGCATTTCTAAGCGTGTGAAAGCACAAGAAATGAGGACGATATAGAGGGCACAAGAGTGATTACTTTGCAAAGTAGGTAGGAGTTCTCGTGGAAAACAGAGAAATTATCAGAGCCCAGCATAGAATGCAAAGGTTGGTCTGCTGAATACAAATAAAGCATTGAGCATGCAGTTCTGCCTCAGAGAGCTGGCGCGGTTAGTAATGCTGTGATAAATGCACTGATAATTTTCAGCCTAAGAGTGCTATTGCAGACGTTTGAAGAAGGCTAAAAAGTGTCCAGCTAGTAGGAATTGCATTGCTTGGTTGGGTTCATCAGTATTGACAATAACCCCTTCCTTGCCCGAAAAGACTGCGCAACATCAAACTTTTTTTTTTTCTTCGTAGACTCCTTGCTGATTTGATGTCCAAGAGTTACTTTGATAACTATTTTAATTCTCTATATGCCATTATTTCTGACTTGTTCACTCTTTACATGGAAAAATGTGGTTTCTAAATGTGCACCGATATATATTCAATAAGTTATATCCGGCATACACATGGCTCGATATGCACAGAGGTGAGCAATATGTCGGTCCAAACCACTGGATCGGACGATATATCGCTCAGTGTGCACCCAGCTTAACCCAAACTGCACCATGTAACAAGATATTTGTGTGCCCGCGATCGCTAGCGACACCATTTATGCTAATGAAGGACCGAACAGTAATTGCTCTATACTTCATTAACTTCGCTCAATGTGTACCCAGGTTCCGATATGTCGGGCCAATTTGTATTGGCTGGTTACACATCACTCCAGTGTGTACCCATATTTAATATCATTCATGTGATTTGGTAAGATAGTAAATCTCATTGTACACAAACTCTTTTTGCCATACATGTTGGGTAATTATGCAGTATTCCATGACTTCTTTTTGATCTTATTATTGCAGATTTTAAATTGACATTAGAGGAAAATACCAGTCCCATAATGTTTCTCAACTCCCCTCCCCAACCATTCATTTTTCAGGAACTGGAATGATTATTTGAATTTAGCATTTATAGCACTAATGTTAAATAGAATTCGTTGAGCTGACAATACAGAGGTCACGTACTGCAGCTTGGGCCAAGTAACAGGATTAATGTACAGTTCTATGGTCCCCCACCCACATCTTAAGTTGCTGCTGTAGCCCTCTATTAGAATCAAGCTTTGAAATCCTTCTCTCTTGTATTGTTGACTATTACTATGTCTATTAACGCTCCATGTTTAACAAGTTTCCATTTTTACGTTTAAGCATTTGTGTCATTAACTGTTGAGTCACTGGGGACAGGGAGGTTGCTGGAGGCAATAACTGGTCTGGTGTAATGGGAGAAAAAGGTCTTTGCTCTTACACTTTTATTTATATTTTTTAGTTTTATAGCTTCATCATCATTTATGCTACTTCATCCTACAAGAATTTTTTTTTTCTCTCCCTAATAAGTTTTCCTCTTGATTAACAGGGACCATTTCAAACCCCGCATCAACAAAAGAAAAGGTGGTATTTATTACATTTAGTGGTTGCAGTAGCAGGTTGCCACGGGCATTGCAGTAATTTGGGATTTTACAAACTGTAAGACCTTTCCACCTCTCTTTACTGGGTTCAGAATTTGGTTGGTAAAGTTATCAAAGGATTTTATTTTAATAAGCTTAGTTTTGCTGATCAAGCATCATCAAGATGGGCAGCTGCTGTAATAGTCTGTTAGTTTTGTTTTTAATGTAAAAAACTTCCTTTCCGGCCATGTCTTAATGTAATTATGTTTGTTAGAGAGATTTCTGATTTGCTTCACTTAGGACATGCTTCATAGGATTGCGCAATTGTTCACCTGATCAAAGCCAACATATATATATATATATATATATATATATATATATATATATATATATATATATATATATATATATATATATGCTTAGAAGCTGAATCAAAAATGGACAGATAATGGTTTGAAATGCAGATTTAATTTCTTTTGTAGGTATTTCTATTGGCAGACCCAGTGGCCAATAATTACTCAACACTAATCTGAAAAGTTAAACTTTTTTCTCTCCTTTTTTTTTTAAACCAAACACAAAATAGTATATACCAAAAACTGTCAATATTCTTCATATATAATTAGATAAGTTACGTAGTTTTGCTTTATTTTTTTTATTACAAAAATAATGGGTCATCCGGCAAGCCTTTCGCAGAAACAAAAAAGTTTTTAACCCGTGATTGCCATTTTACCAGCAATGTATTTGTGTGCTTGCATAGCTGTTCCATATAAGTGATTTAGAGGAAAAAACACATCCATAAAGCATTGGGTCTCTACTCGGTGAAAATCTAAGCTGTATATGTATTCTCTCCAGGTTGCAAAACCTAGTCTGTGCCTGTACATGCAGATAAGAAACCTGCAGGGACAATAAACCAATTAAACCATCTTTATTGATTGATTGCCAGGAATCCTCTCTTGAGCATCCGTCTTCCAGATGTGCTTAGATGTGTCACCTTCACCCACCAAGCCAGTGGCTGACTAGATCAACTTTACACCTGATCTTTTTCTTTTTATTATTTTTAACACTTCACTCTTTGTTATAAAAAAAAATTAATAATTAAAATGTCTATTTATTCATTCATTCAACAAATGTACTGAAATAATGAATTTCAGTTGGAAATTGGTTTATAAAGGTGGGTTACATCAAAACCACTGCATTTTGCAGTTCTTTGTGTAAAACTGATCCAAGCACACGCTTTATAGAAATATATCATTCAGTAGTAAATTATGGTCCGTTAAGGCAAACTGGCGCTAAAGTTGCTGCTACAAAATATAATACCCATCTAAGTAGTGTTTCATTTTACTAATTAACGAATGAAAACGTCATACATTATTTCCTGCACTGCTGCAAACTCTGGCCTTGCTGTGCATAGGGTACATGAAATGTCTATCGGTAAGATGACCTATTATTCTTATGCTCTACAGTCATTTTAAACAAAGCCATTTGTTGGTGTTGACTATGCAACTAGAGCTATATAGAACATGTTGGGTTTAATTTACAGTTATGGGGTCTATTCAATTCTAAACGGAATTGCCGTCTAGTCAGAAAGACGTCAGTTTCCGACTTTTTTAGGTTGAACCATGATTTAATGACCTATGCAATGGGGCTGCCGTTTTTCCGACTTGGCGGAAAACACGTTGAACGGCGGGTTAGCCGCGGATCGACGTGTTTTGTTGGATTTGCGGCCAAATCAGACAGGTTTTTGGTCCGTTTTTGACATTGTCAATCCGACTTTAAAAAAAAGGTGGATTGACATTGTCGGAAATGGCCAAAACCTGCCGGATTTGGCCTCAAATTGAATACTGAACTGTCATTTCCTTTCCGTCGGAAAGGATCCGACATCAGTTGAATAGATCCCTATGAGTAAATTCAACTGCAATTGCAGTTTTTCAGTGTAGCAAAACCATGTCGAGCTGCAAATGCAAAATGTACAGATAGAGTTGGGATGGAAGCACTGAACTGTAAATAAGTGTAAAATAAAGCTGCCCTGAATCTGTGTACTTCAGAAGCAGATCTTGCATGCAAACTGTTTTTCTCTAACGTCCTAGTGGATGCTGGGGACTCCGTCAGGACCATGGGGAATAGCGGCTCCGCAGGAGACAGGGCACAAAAGCAAGCTTTTAGGATCACATGGTGTGTACTGTCTCCTCCCCCTATGACCCTCCTCCAAGCCTCAGTTAGGTTTTTGTGCCCGTCCGAGCAGGGTGCAATCTAGGTGGCTCTCCTAAAGAGCTGCTTAGAAAAAGTTTTTAGGTTTATTATTTTCAGTGAGTCCTGCTGGCAACAGGCTCACTGCATCGAGGGACTTAGGGGAGAGATTTTCAACTCACCTGCGTGCAGGATGGATTGGAGTCTTAGGCTACTGGACATAGCTTCAGAGGGAGTCGGAACACAGGTCACCCTGGGGTTCGTCCCGGAGCCGCGCCGCCGATCCCCCTTACAGATGCTGAAGATCGAGGGTCCGGAAACAGGCGGCAGAAGGCTCTTCAGCCTTCATGAAGGTAGCGCACAGCACTGCAGCTGTGCGCCATTGTTGCTACACACTTCACACTGAACGGTCACGGAGGGTGCAGGGCGCTGCTGGGGGCGCCCTGGGCAGCAATATTTAATACCTTTGATGGCAAAGAATACATCACATATAGCCATTGAGGCTATATGTATGTATTTAACCCAGGCCAGATATCTCAAAACCCGGGAGAAAAGCCCGCCGAAAAGGGGGCGGGGCTTATTCTCCTCAGCACACAGCGCCATTTTCCTGCTCAGCTCCGCTGTGAGGAAGGCTCCCAGGACTCTCCCCTGCACTGCACTACAGAAACAGGGTAACAAAGAGAAGGGGGGCATATTTTGGCGATATTTATATATTTCTCTATCGTCCTAGTGGATGCTGGGGTTCCTGAAAGGACCATGGGGAATAGCGGCTCCGCAGGAGACAGGGCACAAAAAGTAAAGCTTTAGGATCAGGTGGTGTGCACTGGCTCCTCCCCCTATGACCCTCCTCCAAGCCTCAGTTAGATTTTTGTGCCCGGCCGAGAAGGGTGCAATCTAGGTGGCTCTCCTAAAGAGCTGCTTAGAAAAGTTTAGCTTAGGTTTTTTATTTTACAGTGAGTCCTGCTGGCAACAGGATCACTGCAACGAGGGACTTAGGGGAGAAGAAGTGAACTCACCTGCGTGCAGGATGGATTGGCTTCTTTGGCTACTGGACATTAGCTCCAGAGGGACGATCACAGGTACAGCCTGGATGGTCACCGGAGCCTCGCCGCCGGCCCCCTTGCAGATGCTGAAACAAGAAGAAGGTCCAGAATCGGCGGCATGAATACTCCTCAGTCTTCTTAAGGTAGCGCACAGCACTGCAGCTGTGCGCCATTTCCTCTCAGCACACTTCACACGGCAGTCACTGAGGGTGCAGGGCGCTGGGAGGGGGGCGCCCTGGGAGGCAATGAAAACCTATTTTTGGCTAAAAATACCTCACATATAGCCTCCGGGGGCTATATGGAGATATTTAACCCCTGCCAGAATCCGTTAAGAGCGGGAGACGAGGCCGCCAAAAAAGGGGCGGGGCCTATCTCCTCAGCACACAGCGCCATTTTCCCTCACAGAAAGGCTGGAGGGAAGGCTCCCAGGCTCTCCCCTGCACTGCACTACAGAAACAGGGTTAAAACAGAGAGGGGGGGCACTAATTTGGCGTTAGAAATATATAAAAAAGATGCTATAAGGGAAAACACTTATATAAGGTTGTCCCTATATAATTATAGCGTTTTTGGTGTGTGCTGGCAAACTCTCCCTCTGTCTCTCCAAAGGGCTAGTAGGTCCTGTCCTCTATCAGAGCATTCCCTGTGTGTGTGCTGTGTGTCGGTACGTGTGTGTCGACATGTATGAGGACGATGTTGGTGAGGAGGCGGAGAAATTGCCTGTAATGGTGATGTCACTCTCTAGGGAGTCGACACCGGAATGGATGGCTTATTTAGGGAATTACGTGATAATGTCAACACGCGGCAAGGTCGGTTGACGACATGAGACGGCCGACAAACAATTAGTACCGGTCCAGACGTCTCAAAAACACCGTCAGGGGTTTTAAAACGCCCGTTTACTTTAGTCGGTCGACACAGACACAGACAGGGACACTGAATCCAGTGTCGACGGTGAATAAACAAACGTATTCCTTATTAGGGCCACACGTTAAGGGCAATGAAGGAGGTGTTACATATTTCTGATACTACAAGTACCACAAAAGAGGGTATTATGTGGGATGTGAAAAAACTACCGTAGTTTTTCCTGAATCAGATAAATTAAATGAAGTGTGTGATGATGCGTGGGTTCCCCCCGATAGAAAATATGGGCGGTATACCCTTTCCCGCCAGAAGTTAGGGCGCGTTGGGAAACACCCCTTAGGGTGGATAAGGCGCTCACACGCTTATCAGAACAAGTGGCGGTACCGTCTATAGATAGGGCCGTCCTCAAGGAGCCAGCTGACAGGAGGCTGGAAAATATCATAAAAAGTATATACACACATACTGGTGTTATACTGCGACCAGCGATCGCCTCAGCCTGGATGTGCAGAGCTGGGGTGGCTTGGTCGGATTCCCTGACTAAAAATATTGATACCCTTGACAGGGACAGTATTTTATTGACTATAGAGCATTTAAAGGATGCATTTCTATATATGCGAGATGCACAGAGGGATATTTGCACTCTGGCATCAAGAGTAAGTGCGATGTCCATATCTGCCAGAAGATGTTTATGGACACGACAGTGGTCAGGTGATGCAGATTCCAAACGGCACAAAGGTGTATTGCCGTATAAAGGAAGAGGAGTTATTTGGGGTCGGTCCATCGGACCTGGTGGCCACGGCAACTGCTGGAAAATCCACCGTTTTTACCCTAAGTCACATCTCTGCAGAAAAAGACACCGTCTTTTCAGCTTCAGTCCTTTCGTCCCTATAAGAGTCATATCTGCCCAGGGATAGAGGAAAGGGAAGAAGACTGCAGCAGGCAGCCCATTCCCAGGAACAGAAGCGTTCCACCGCTTCTGACAAGCTCTCAGCAGGACGCTGAGACCGTACAGGACCCCTGGATCCTACAAGTAGTATCCCAGGGGTACAGATTGGAATGTCGAGACGTTTCCCCTGCGCAGGCTCCTGAAGTCTGCTTTACCAAGGTCTCCCTCCGACAAGGAGGCAGTATGGGAAACAATTCACGAGCTGTATTCCCAGCAGGTGATAATTAAATTACCCCTCCTACAACAAGAAAAGGGGTATTATTCCACACTATATTGTGGTACTGAAGCCAGAAGGCTAGGTGAGACCTATTCTAAATCTAAAAAAATTTGAACACTTACAAAGGTTCAAATCAAGATGGAGTCACTCAGAGCAGTGATAACGAACCGGGAAGAAGGGGACTATATGGTGTCCCGAGACATCAGGGATGCTTACCTCCATGTCCCAAATTTGCCCTTATCACTAAGGGTACCTCAGGTTCGTGGTACAGAACTGTCACTATCAGTTTCAGACGCTGCCGTTTGGATTGTCCACGGCACCCCGGGTCTTTACCAAGGTAATGGCCGAAATGATGGTTCTTCTTCGAAGAAAAGGCGTCTTAATTATCCCTTACTTGGACGATCTCCTGATAAGGGCAAAGTCCAGGGAACAGTTGGAGGTCGGAGTAGCACTATCTCGGATACTGTTACAACAGCAGGGGTGGATTCTAAATATTCCAAATTCGCAGCTGATCCCGACAACAAGTCTCCTGTGCTTAGGGATGATTCTGGACACAGTCCAGAAAAAGGTGTTTCTCCCGGAAGAGAAAGCCAGGGAGTTATCCGAGCTAGTCAGGAACCTCCTAAAATCAGTGCATCATTGCACAAGGGCCATGGTAAAAAAATGGTGACTTCCTTCGAAGCAATTCCAGTCGGCAGATTTCATGCAAGAACTTTTCAGTGGGATCTGCTGGACAAATGGTCCGGATCGCATCTTCAGATGCATCAGCGGATAACCCTATATCCAAGGACAAGGGTGTCTCTCCTGTGGTGGTTACAGAGTGCTCATCTTCTAGAGGGCCGCAGATTCGGCATTCAGTTTTGGATGTTGGTGACCACGGAGGCCAGCCCGAGAGGCTGGGGAGCAGTCACACAAGGAAAAAATTTCCAGGGAGTGTGATCAAGTCTGGAGACTTTTCTCCACATAAATATAGCTAAGGGTAAATTTATAATGCTCTACGCTTAGCAAGACCTCTGCTTCAAGGTCAGCCGGTATTGATCCAGTGGGATAAAACATCACGGCAGTCGCCCACGTAAATAGACAGGGCGGCACAAGAAGCAGGAGGGCAGTGGCAAAAACTGCAAGGACTTTTCGCTGGGCGGAAAATCATGTGATAGCACTGTCAGCAGTGTTTCATTCCGGGAATGGAAACTGGGAAGCAGACTTCCTCAGTAGGCACGACCTCCACCCGGCAGAGTGGGAACTTCATGGGGAAGTTTTCCACATGATTGTAAACCGTTGGGAATTACCAAAGGTGGACATGATGGCGTCCCGTCTGAACAAAAAACGGGACAGGTATTGCGCCAGGTTAAGAGACCCTCAGGCAATAGCTGTGGACGTTCTGGTAACACCGTGGGTGTACCAGTCGGTGTATGTGTTCCATCCTCTGCTTTTCATACCTAAGGTACTGAGAATTATAAGACGTAGAGGAGTAAGAACTATACTCATGGCTCCGGATTGGCCAAGAAGGACTTGGTACCCGGAACTTCAAGAGATGCTCACAGAGGACTTATGGCCTCTGCCGCTAAGAAGGGACTTGTTTCAGCAAGTACCATGTCTGTTCCAAGACTTACCGCAGCTGCGTTTGACGGCATGGCGGTGGAACGCCGGATCCTAAGGGAAAAGGCATTCAGGAAGAGGTCATTCCTACCCTGGTCAAAGCCAGAAAGGAGGTGACCGCACAACATTATCACCACATGTGGCGAAAATATGTTGCGTGGTGTGAGGCCAGGAAGGCCCCACGAAGAAATTTCAACTCGGTCGATTCCTGCATTTCCTGCAAACAAGGGTGTCTATGGGCCTCAAATTGGGGTCCATTAAGGTTCAAATTTCGGCCCTGTCGATTTTTCTTCCAGAAAGAATTGGCTTCAGTTCCTGAAGTCCAGAAGTTTGTCAAGGGAGTATTGCATATACAACCCCCTTTTGTGCCTCCAGTGGCACTGTGGGATCTCAACGTAGTTCTGGGATTCCTCAAAACACATTGGTTTAAAACCAGTCAAATCTGTGGATTTGAAGCATCTCACATGAAAAGTGAACATGCTCTTGGACCTGGCCTGGACCAGGCGAGTGTAAAATTGGTGGTTTTTTTCTCAAAAAAGCCCATATCTGTTTGTCCATTCGGACAGGGCAGAGCTGCGGACTCGTCCCCAGTTCTCTCCCTAAGGTGGTGTCAGTGTTTCACCTGAACCAGCTTATTGTGGTGTCTTGTGCCTACTAGGGACTTGGAGGACTCCAAGTTGCTAGATGTGGTCAGGGCCCTGAAATATAGGTTCCAGGACGGCTGGAGTCAGGAAAACTGACTTGCTGTTATCCTGTATGCACCCAACAAACTGGGTGCTCTTGCTTCTAAGCAGACTTTTGCTAGTTGGATGTGTAATACAATTCAGCTTGCACATTCTGTGGCAGGCCTGCCACAGCCAAAATATGTAAATGCCCATTCCACAAGGAAGGTGGGCTCATCTTGGGCGGCTGCCCGAGGGGTCTCGGCTTTACAACTTTGCCGAGCGGTTATTTAGTCAGGGGCAAACACGTTTGTAAACTCCTACAAATTTGATAACCTGGCTAAGGAGGACCTGGAGTTCTCTCATTCGGTGCTGCAGAGTCATCCGCACTCTCCCGCCCGTTTGGGAGCTTTGGTATAATCCCCATGGTCCTTTCAGGAACCCCAGCATCCACTAGGACGATAGAGAAAATAAGAATTTACTTACCGATAATTCTATTTCTCGGAGTCCGTAGTGGATGCTGGGCGCCCATCCCAAGTGCGGATTATCTGCAGTACTTGTACATAGTTACAAAAATCGGGTTATTATTGTTGTGAGCCATCTTTCAGAGGCTCCGCTGTTATCATACTGTTAACTGGGTTCAGATCACAGGTTGTACAGTGTGATTGGTGTGGCTGGTATGAGTCTTACCCGGGATTCATAAATCCTTCCTTATTGTGTACGCTCGTCCGGGCACAGTATCCTAACTGAGGCTTGGAGGAGGGTCATAGGGGGAGGAGCCAGTGCACACCACCTGATCCTAAAGCTTTACTTTTTGTGCCCTGTCTCCTGCGGAGCCGCTGTTCCCCATGGTCCTTTCAGGAACCCCAGCATCCACTACGGACTCCGAGAAATAGAATTATCGGTAAGTAAATTCTTATTTTAAAGCGCATATAACAAAAACAACACCTTTTAGGGTTGTTTATATACATTTTATAGCGCTTTTGGTGTGTGCTGGCAAACTCTCCCTCTGTCTCCCCAAAGGGCTAGTGGGGGCCTGTCTTCGATAAGAGCATTCCCTGTGTGTCTGCTGTGTGTCGGTACGTGTGTGTCGACATGTATGAGGACGATGTTGGTGTGGAGGCGGAGCAATTGCCGGTAATGGTGATGTCACCCCCTAGGGAGTCGACACCGGAATGGATGGCTTTAATTATGGAATTACGTGATAATGTTAGTACATTACAAAAGTCAGTTGACGAAATGAGACGGCCGGAAAACCAGTTAGTACCTGCTCAGGCGTCTCAGACACCGTCAGGGGCTGTAAAACGTCCCTTACCTCAGTCAGTCGACACAGGTACCGACACAGATGAATCTAGTGTCGACGGTGAAGAAACAAACGTATTTTCCAGTAGGGCCACACGTTATATGATCACGGCAGTGAAGGAGGCTTTGCAGATCTCTGATACTGCAGGTACCTCAAAAAGGGGTATTATGTGGGGGGTGAAAAAACTACCTGTAGCTTTTCCAGAATCAGAGGAATTGAATGACGTGTGTGATGAAGCGTGGGTTAACCCAGATAGAAAACTGCTAATTTCTAAGAAGTTATTGGCATTATACCCTTTCCCACCAGAGGTTAGGGCGCGCTGGGAAACACCCCCTAGGGTGGATAAAGCGCTCACACGTTTATCAAAACAAGTGGCGTTGCCGTCTCCAGATACGGCCGCCCTCAAGGATCCAGCAGATAGGAGGCTGGAAACTACCCTGAAGAGTATATACACGCATACTGGTGTTATACTCCGACCAGCAATAGCCTCAGCCTGGATGTGCAGTGCTGGGGTAGTGTGGTTGGATTCCCTGACTGAAAATATTGATACCCTGGATAGGGACAGTATTTTATTGACTCTAGAGCAATTAAAGGATGCGTTTCTTTATATGCGAGATGCTCAGAGGGATGTTTGCACTCTGGCATCGAGAGTAAGTGCGATGTCCATATCTGCCAGAAGAAGTTTATGGACGCGACAGTGGTCAGGTGATGCGGATTCCAAAAGGCATATGGAAGTATTGCCATATAAAGGAGAGGAATTATTTGGGGTTGGTCTATCGGATCTGGTGGCCACGGCAACTGCCGGCAAATCCACTTTTTTACCTCAGACCCCCTCCCAACAGAAAAAGACACCGTCTTTTCAGCCGCAGTCCTTTCGCTCCTATAAAAACAAGCGGGCAAAAGGACAGTCTTATCTGCCACGAGGCAGAGGAAAGGGTAAGAGAGGGCAGCAAGCAGCCCCTGCCCAGGACCAGAAGCCCGCCCCGGGTTCTACAAAGCCATCAGCATGACGCTGGGGCTTTACAAGCGGACTTAGGAGCGGTGGGGGGTCGACTAAAGATTTTCAGCAATCAGTGGGCTCGCTCACAGGTGGACCCGTGGATCCTGCAGATAGTATCTCAGGGTTACATGTTGGAATTCGAAAGATCTCCCCCTCGCCGTTTCCTAAAGTCTGCTTTACCAACGTCTCCCTCAGAAAGGGCGACGGTATTGGAAGCCATTCACAAGCTGTATTCTCAGCAGGTGATAGTCAAGGTACCCCTCCTACAACAGGGAAAGGGGTATTATTCCACACTATTTGTGGTACCGAAGCCGGACGGTTCGGTAAGACCTATTCTAAATCTGAAATCCTTGAACCTGTACATACAGAAATTCAAGTTCAAGATGGAGTCACTAAGAGCAGTGATAGCGAATCTGGAAGAAGGGGACTTCATGGTGTCCCTGGACATAAAAGATGCTTATCTGCATGTCCCAATTTACCCCTCACACCAAGGGTATCTCAGGTTCGTGATACAAGACTGTCATTATCAGTTTCAAACGCTGCCGTTTGGGTTGTCCACGGCACCTCGGGTCTTTACCAAGGTAATGACCGAAATGATGGTTCTTCTACGAAGAAAAGGCGTATTAATTATCCCTTACTTGGACGATCTCCTGATAAGGGCAAAGTCCAGAGAACAGCTGGAAGTCGGTGTAGCACTAACCCAAGTAGTGCTTCAACAACACGGGTGGATTCTGAATCTTCCAAAATCTCAATTGTCCCCGACAACACGTCTGCTGTTCCTGGGAATGATTCTGGACACGGTTCAGAAAAAGGTGTTTCTCCCGGAGGAGAAAGCAAGGGAGTTATCCGAACTTGTCAGGAACCTCCTAAAACCAGGAAATGTGTCAGTACATCAATGCACAAGAGTCCTGGGAAAGATGGTGGCTTCTTACGAAGCAATTCCATTCGGCAGATTCCATGCACAAATATTTCAGTGGGATCTGCTGGACAAATGGTCCGGATCGCATCTGCACATGCATCAGCGGATAACACTGTCACCAAGGACAAGGTTGTCTCTCCTGTGGTGGTTGCAGAGTGCCCATCTGTTAGAGGGCCGCAGGTTCGGCATACAGGACTGGGTCCTGGTGACTACGGATGCCAGCCTACGGGGCTGGGGAGCAGTCACACAGGGAAGAAACTTCCAGGGTGTATGGTCAAACCTGGAGACGTCTCTTCACATAAATATACTAGAGCTAAGAGCAATCTACAATGCTCTAAGCTTGGCGAAACCGCTGCTTCAGGGTCAGCCGGTGTTGATCCAGTCGGACAACATCACGGCAGTCGCCCACGTAAACAGACAAGGCGGCACGAGAAGCAGAAGAGCAATGACAGAAGCTGCAAGGATTCTTCGCTGGGCGGAAAATCATGTCATAGCACTGTCAGCAGTGTTCATCCCGGGAGTGGACAACTGGGAAGCAGACTTCCTCAGCAGACACGACCTTCACCCGGGAGAGTGGGGACTTCATCCGGAAGTTTTCCACATGATTGTGAACCATTGGGAAAAACCAAAGGTGGACATGATGGCGTCTCGCCTCAACAAAAAACTGGACAGATATTGCGCCAGGTCAAGAGACCCTCAGGCAATAGCTGTGGACGCTCTGGTAACACCGTGGGTGTACCAGTCAGTGTATGTGTTTCCTCCTCTGCCTCTCATACCAAAGGTACTGAGAATTATACGGAAAAGGGGAGTAAGAACAATACTAGTGGCTCCGGATTGGCCAAGAAGAACTTGGTATCCGGAACTTCAAGAGATGCTCACGGAAGATCCGTGGCCTCTACCTCTAAGAAGGGATCTGCTTCAGCAGGGACCTTGTATGTTCCAAGACTTACCGCGACTGCGTTTGACGGCATGGCGGTTGAACGCCGGATTCTAAAAGAAAAGGGCATTCCAGAGGAAGTTATTCCTACCTTGATTAAAGCTAGGAAGGAAGTGACCGCACAACATTATCACCGCATTTGGAAAAAATATGTTGCGTGGTGTGAGGCCAAGAAGGCCCCAACGGAAGAATTTCAATTGGGTCGATTCCTACATTTCCTGCAGGCAGGATTGTCTATGGGCCTAAAATTGGGGTCTATTAAAGTTCAAATTTCGGCCTTATCAATCTTCTTCCAAAAAGAATTGGCTTCTGTGCCTGAAGTACAAACTTTTGTCAAGGGTGTACTACATATACAACCCCCAATTGTGCCTCCAGTGGCACCGTGGGATCTAAACGTAGTTTTGGAATTTCTCAAATCTCATTGGTTTGAGCCTCTCAAATCGGTAGATTTGAAGTATCTTACATGGAAAGTAACCATGCTATTGGCCCTGGCTTCAGCCAGGAGAGTTTCAGAGTTGGCGGCTTTATCGTACAAAAGCCCATATCTGATTTTCCATTCGGACAGGGCAGAACTGCGGACACGTCCTCATTTTCTCCCTAAGGTGGTTTAGGCTTTTCACTTGAACCAGCCTATTGTGGTGCCTGCGGCTACTAGCGACTTGGAGGACTCCAAGTTACTGGACGTTGTCAGAGCATTGAAAATATATATTTCAAGGACAGCTGGAGTCAGAAAATCTGACTCGTTGTTTATCTTGTATGCACCCAACAAGATGGGTGCTCCTGCGTCTAAGCAGACGATTGCTCGTTGGATCTGTAGCACAATTCAACTTGCACATTCTGTGGCAGGCCTGCCACAGCCTAAAACTGTAAAAGCCCACTCCACAAGGAAGGTGGGCTCATCTTGGGCGGCTGCCCGAGGGGTCTCGGCATTACAACTTTGCCGAGCAGCTACGTGGTCAGGGGAGAACACGTTTGTAAAATTTTACAAATTTGATACTCTGGCTAAAAGAGGACTTGGAGTTCTCTCATTCGGTGCTGCAGAGTCATCCGCACTCTCCCGCCCGTTTGGGAGCTTTGGTATAATCCCCATGGTCCTGACGGAGTCCCCAGCATCCACTAGGACGTTAGAGAAAATAAGAATTTACTTACCGATAATTCTATTTCTCGTAGTCCGTAGTGGATGCTGGGCGCCCATCCCAAGTGCGGATTGTCTGCATTACTTGTACATAGTTATTGTTACAAAAATCGGGTTATTATTGTTGTGAGCCATCTTTGTTAAGAGGCTACTTCTTTGTTATCATACTGTTAACTGGGTTCAGATCACAAGTTGTACGGTGTGATTGGTGTGGCTGGTATGAGTCTTACCCGGGATTCAAGATCCTTCCTTATTGTGTACGCTCGTCCGGGCACAGTACCTAACTGAGGCTTGGAGGAGGGTCATAGGGGGAGGAGCCAGTACACACCATGTGATCCTAAAAGCTTGCTTTTGTGCCCTGTCTCCTGCGGAGCCGCTATTCCCCATGGTCCTGACGGAGTCCCCAGCATCCACTACGGACTACGAGAAATAGAATTATCGGTAAGTAAATTCTTATTTTTTATTTTTTTTTAGAAATGGCATTTACTGGTGAAAGTGCACGTTCGCACTCTTTAGCCAGATTTTCTCTGACCGCTTCATATATTTTTATTTTATTTTTCATCATGTAATCCATATCCTGACATGCCTGTTCCACCTAGCCATACCCATACCCATTAACAGGAGCATGCATTACATCCAAACTTGATAAGCAGGTTTCTTGTTTTATTTAATAGAAATGGGGGACTCCATTCCATTGATGTCTGTCAGATAGGGCAGCAGATGCAGTCAATTCATGCATCAGAACTCCACTCCAGCATCAGTCATTAAAACAAGTGATGCGGAATGATGTAGTATGAGGGTTATGTTTTACTCGCAGCTTGCAGTGAGGTGATTTATACCGCTTTAATACCAAAATCCCAGGTCCAGCCCTGTACACTGAACACTGGTTTCAAGCCCGTCAGAGCAGCTTGAAACCCATTGACAATGCAGGCTGGACCCAGGTTACTGCCAAGACTTCTCTTCTGCCACCAGTTGGAGATGACCTCTCCAAGCACCGGTTAGCCAATTCTCTGTAGGACAGGGCTGGCCAAACCAGTCCTCGAGATCTACTAACAGTTCATGTTTTCCAGGCCTCCTGGGGATCTGTAGAATTGTCAGTTAGGAATGAATGCAGCACATCTTAATTAGTAATGACTACACCTGTGCACTAGCTAGGTGGTCTGGAAAATGTGAACTGTTGGTAGATCTCGAGGACTGGTTTGGCCAGCCCTGCTGTAGGGTTTTGACAGGACTCAGGTCCGTTCAAGTTTTCTGAAAACTGAACCCACCCGAATTGGACATTTATGTAGTTGTTCCAAACCCGGGCTTGGGTTTCCCCGCAAGACTGTGATCCAGAACAAATCAAAACGTCATCTTTCGGGTGTCTGCTCTCGTGTATTTGGATTCCATGAAAGTCCTTACCCCTGTAGTTTGGGCGCCATTTCTCACAGGATGCCAGAGGGGTCTGCGAAGGGCCTTGGGCTGCATCAGCACTACTGTGGTACTACTGTAATAAATAATATAAATAATGAATGTAAAATAATGTTCTTTAGGTGCTGATAAGCTGTGAGTTGCAATGTTGAAAAACAAAAACTCATACGGATCTGTCCATAAAACTGCAGGAGCAGCATCCCAGTACTAGTTCTGTTTCTGCTGCCAGTCGTGATAGTACTTCAACATCTACTAAAGGTGGTCCAAGAGACTCGTCAAAGCAAGGAGTCGAGGACTGCGCTGTTATGCCTCGCCTGATCAATTAAAGCTGCTATGGAGCAAAAAATTAGGATTTCCACTATCCCCACAGAAATACTAAGAAAAAGGGAAGGATGTCTCCCAGCGCTAATGTTGTCAGGTATATAGTGGTCAATGGCAGTATCTGCTCATAGAAATATGAATCACTCAAACATCAATATAATTTAAAAATAAAATAATATTTTATTAATCTGGCACAGGATAAAAAACTTCTTATATGCAGTGGACCCTTATATAGAGATCCTCACTATTTATAAAAATATTCTAAAGTGATCCTAATACCGGTATACACAAAACAATCACACACAACAATAAACATATAAAACCAGTGATACGCTGAGTAGCGATTTATTCACTTGGTAGGTACTAGTATTCCTCAGGTGAGTATAGGCATATAAGAGTAGTTGCTATGCCACAGTCATTTGTCATACAGGGAATTAATCCAAAGAGTTCTGGTTAATACCAGCCAAACGGTGTATAGCCCTTCCAAAATCGGAATTAATAAATCACCAAGGCCGGAATCGTCAGTTCCTTAATGAGAATGTCCAGAAACGCTAAGTGCACTTACTTCAAGTCACAGAAGGTTTGCAGAACGGGTGTCTGCCGGCAGACATGTATGATAGCTCCGCAAGAGACGCACAGTTTAAGAAAGGGCACCAGGAATCTAAATACTTTACAATGTTAAAGAAAACATCACCTCTGATAATAGAGTACGTTTATCGCCAAAAAATGTAAAGTGGCCAACTTGCCATTCACTAAACAGTGGCAAGGCTCAGGCTATGGCCTTGGTTTGCAATTGGTTGCCCTCCTAGTGCTACTGCTGTTTCATGCACTAGACTAATGCCTATTGTGGAAGCAGGGGCCTAACGCAGTCGGGCAACTTCTTATGTATCCTAATGATGGTGATGATGGTCCAACAATGTCTTGCTAGGTGTGTCATTAGCTATGTGTGAGTCTTACATTTTTGACAATGTACTTGAGCAGTAAAGTAAAGATGGTGACTTAAAAATTGAGGCTGCTAGTGTGGTAGTGTAACAAGATGAGGGTGGAATATTTGTGTATCTGACACTGAGGATGTTTGTGTCAAAGATGCAAATCGGTCACCAGTGGCAGCAGTTTGTGCCCATGATAAAAAGAAGCCCATTGTTATGCCTGGGTTAAGACCAAAAAAAAAGATCTCTTGTGTGTGGAATTATTTTTAACCAAATCCTGACATTTGTGAAGGCATCTGTACAGTTTGTGTGTCCAAATGGTAGAGGTAGGAATGTGTACCATCTAGGTACCTCCTCCCTGTTACGTCATTTGCTGTGAGTTCACGCAAGTTATTTATAAATATCTGGAAAAAATCCTGTAAAATAATAACAAGCTGTCCAATATCTGCTACCAGCAGTTTGGACCAGCACATGCAAACTCCAGCACTAACACCCTAATCATCAACTTCCTCCTTATGATCGGAGGTAGTCCTTCCAAAAAATTGGTTTGTGGGAGCCCAAACAAAATAAGCACTTCAGCCACAAAAGTGGAAGTCTTTGTCTCTTAAGTGATTGGTTTGTTAAACTGTGCATATCCTTTTTAATATCCAATATAAGGGTGGGTGGTATATCCAAAATGACAATTCTATCTTGCACCACATGTGGACTAGATTTTGGAGAGAAAACATATTGTTCCTTATACTCAGTCTCTTGTACACCTCATAAATGTATTACATGGGTGTGTTACACGGGGAAAAGTATGGCCATCATTTTCTCGAATTCTTGTTTAAACCCTTGTTAGGAATCCTTGGCTTTTAACATTGTATTCTTTTATCGCCTATTCTCTTCTACATTGCTGCAGGACAGATTGTTGCTGTGATTCTAAATTTATTTAATGCTCTAAATGAATCCATTTCTTTCAATCAGTCAGTGCTTTGTCTGCCACTGCATACACCACCTCCATTTACCTGTACTGCCCTGGGGCATCTTTTGAAAATACACTTTCCATGGGGTCATATTGTTTATTAAACTGCCATCCTGGCTGCCACTGCACTGCCACAATATTTCATAGATGTTCTATATTCTTAAAGTAACTGCTGTGTGTTTGTGATGATACTGTTGCTTCGTTTAGCCAGTCAGCCTTTCACTTATATTGGGGAACAATATTGTGAGGTGGTCAAAATTGACTGGACATTACTGGAAACTAATGCTATAGAGGTTAATAATACTTCAGGAATAAAAACAGGCCAAATTACTTAATTTTAGTTCTTTGTTTTTTTTTTTTTTTTAAATCCAGATCCAAAATATGTGAAGGTGGTTTTGCCAAAACCAGAAAACAAAATCAAAACATGGGGGTCGGCGCACATCTGTTATAAGAGACAGGCACCTCTGACAGCCTATGTATGTATAATATAAAATATACTTACATACTGAGAAGATGGTTAAGATTTTTATAAATTTTAATTCATAGAAAAAAAAATCAATTGGCGATACAGGTAGGGAGGCCAATGGCGGGATCCCGGGATTTGGGCCCAAAAATGGCGGGATTTGAATCCCGGGATTGGAGCTTCCAATCCCGGGATTCAAGGGATTACAGTGCGCATGTGCGGGTGTAAGTAATAACACTTACTATTAGGCAGGGGCCGCGGCAGCCATGGACAAGCTGAACGCGGTGGCACTTTAAATGTAGCGCCGGCCGCCAGCCAATCAGAGCCAGCGGACCGGCAGCCAATCAGGGAAGCTGCCGCAGCAGCGGCGGCCAATCAGGAGCCACTGCTGCGGCTGCTTCCCTGATTGGCTGCCAGTCTACCAGCTCTGGTTGGCTGGCGGCCGGCGCTTCATTTGAAATGCCGCCGCGTTCAGTGTCCATGGCTGCCGCGGCCACCCGCCTAATAGTGTTATTACTAACACCCTCCCGCGCCGCTACCTACACCCTCCCTCCCGCACCGCTACCTATCCCCTCCCTACCTCCCGCACCGCTAGCTACACCCTCCCTCCAGCGTTGCTCCCTACAATCTTCACTGGTCCCTACTGCAATCCCGGGATCCTGGGAATCCCGGGATTGACCGTTTTTCAATCCCGAATCCTGGGATTGAAAAAACTGCCCGGGATTGGTCTCCCTAGATACAGGTAAAATGCCATGCCAGTAAACAATATAAACCACTTCATGCCGCCTTCACATCTGCACACGTGACTTTCCAATATAAGTATGGGAAATGGAGCATCTTGTATATAGAGCCTGTTCTGGTTTCCAGGAATTGCCAAGTTGTAATTTAAATTTTTTTTTCTAAATGGTTCTTAGCATGTTCATTGTATCTGAATTTACTTGTCAATTCCAATCCATCAGAATATGTATTGCAGATTATGGTCAGAATTCAATTAGCCGCAAAATTGCTATAATTTACTGCGATTCCTGTTTTAGCCGTGTTCACATCCCTCTTGCCGTAAAAATGAGATGAGCGGGTTCAGTTTTATTTGGTGTTACTCGGATTTACTCTGTTCTCAAAACGGCATCTTATTGGCTCACGGATGTCTCTTGTTTTGGATAGCCAATAAGATGCCGTTTTGAGAACAGAGTAAATTTGATTAAAACCGAGTTAAACCCGAACCCGCTCATCTCTAGTAAAAATTTACTTTCTGCGTCTGGGTACATTGTGTTCCACAGGGAATACATTGGGGGTGTAGAGCTGGATCTTGGATCTAGAAGCACCATCAGGCAAAGCTTTGACAGTCCCAGTATGCACTGGGGCCCCCTCTACATCCCCGTCTCCAAGCACTGAGCGCTCAGTTTCGAGTGGTGCCTGCAGGCAGTAGGTCACCTAACAGGCGGGCTGCACTGGGCAGCCCTGAAAAAGCTACAGAAGACTTCAAGGGACGCAACGCTGTTATGTCAGGGTGACATTCAGTTCTCCGTCACCTCCCAAGCGGCGTCGCATACTCCCGCGGCTCAGATCCCGGGTACTTGCGGCGGAGATGCTCCGGCTTAGGCACACGGATGCAGACGCTCTCCTGGTTCGCTTGGCTGCTACGGAGGGAAGAGGTAAGAGGGTCCCCCAGGTGGGACCTGCCACTAAATCGTGTTCCTGTCGCAGTCTAGGGAGACGGACTGCGACGCTGGCGTGGACACGGTTACCGAGCAGGGATTCCACTATATCCGCCAGGGCACAGGAAAATAGGTCGGGTGTACGAACGCCCTTATTGGTAAGGCTCCGTAGCACCAGCGGTGAGGCCCAGCATAGGGGAGTCGATGCTTGACCTGTAGCCCCTACCCCTGCCAAGGGTGCCGTCTCCTCACAGATTTCCCGCCCTGGAGCTGCCTCACACACTCCCTCAGTTCCTGACAGAGACACTGGGTGCCATCTTCTGAGCAAAACTGCTACTGGTCTCTGGGATTGCAGGGCAAGGTCTCCCCTGTAAAGCCGCCTGTCCACAGCGCTGAGTCTTTACAGACACTTGAGTATTCTACATGTCTTCTTACAGACAGCGTTAGTTAAGAGAGTGTACCTATTACAGAATATATTGTACGAGTATTCTGATATATACCTCCGGTCTAGGACCGCACTGTGAAATATATATACATATAGATAGATATAGAGAGATAGAGATATAGGGATATATCGAGACATAGGGACATATAGAGATATTTATTTATTTTATTAAGTTTCTTATATAGCGCAGCAAATTCCGTTGCGCTTTACCATTGGACACAGTAATAAAACAAGACTGGGTGATAAAAGAAAAAAAATAAAATATATATATATATATATATATATATATATATATATATATATGTGTGTGTGTGTGTGTATGTATGTATGTGTGTGTATATATATATATATATATATATATATATATATATATATATATATATATATACACACTAGTCCAGTGCAGTTTTATTGTGTTTAAAATAATCTCTGCATTGCCTGTGACTGTGTGTGCCTGTACATGCTGTATGGTTTCTCTCTCATGTGTATTGTGTATTCCATCTAAGGTAGCTATCACTATATTCTATAGGTGCGTTGGGGTCCTCTAATAGTACTTATCACTATACGGATACTTTACTGTGTTACAGTCACGTACACTGGGATTAAGTTCTCAAGTGTATTCTGACGCTGGTTGTGTGCTTTGTCCGCAAGTTGTGTAATCTGTCTGGCTTCATCAAATTTAATAGCCAAATTCTTGCTTTATTACAATGTCTAACAATAAGGGCAGTAAAACTCTGGAAGCTCCTGTAAGCTGCAAGGTATGCTCCAGAGGTTTACCTGAGGGGGAAGTATTGTGTGATGGTCTGTGTGCTAAATGTCATACACCTCTCAGTCAGCCTGCAGCTCCTGTAACTACAATGGAGCCACCCTGGGCTATGTTCACCACCCTCCTGGGGACTCTCGTGGACCGTTTAGCCCCCATATGGGACCTCCGTTGTCACTGCCACCACAAGTTGGTAAATCCGCCTTGTGCGGAAAAATTGTCTACCCAGCTGCAACCGTTAAATCAGTCTTCAGTTACACAGAAATCTACTCCAGGTCACTCCCATGTCTCTGGGTCCTCTAAGCGGGCTGCTTCCTCCTAACAATCTACTAACCTCTGTGATGTTTCATCTGACGAGGAGTGGGACATTCTTGTCTCTACCCAGACTGACTTTGACGGCGTGGTTCTTGAAGCATCACTCCTGAGAGCCAAAGAATTTTCATAGGCGGTTGTTCAAACGATGTTGAAAGCCCGCTAACCGGCATCTGCCCGGATTTATTATAGGGTTTGGAATTCTTACTTCACTTGGTGTGCTGAGAAGAATTACTGTGTCCATAGATTCAGAACTTCCAGGAAACTGGCTTTTCTGCAAAGAGGCCTGGACTGGTTTGGTTTCAGAAAAAAATTGCCTCTATACCTGATGATCAGACGTTCATTCAGGGCGTTATTCGGATTCAGCCTCCCTATTCCCTCCTGTGGCTCCATGTGAGTTGTCAGTTGTGCTGAATGCTCTGCAAGAGTCTCCATTTGAACATCTTGAATCAGTGGACCTTAAATGGCTCACAGCCAAGGTCCTGTTCTTGCTGGCTATTGCCTCTGCAAGACGGGTGTCGGACTTTGGCGCTTTGTCCCGTCGTCCACCCTTTCTCATATTCCACCGGGACCGGGCAGTTCTACGAACTCGCCCATGTTATTTGCCTAAGGTGGTGTAATCTTTTCACCTTAACCAAGAGATTGTGGTTCCGGCCTTTGTTTCGTCGGATTTGTCTCCCAAAGAACGTTCTTTGGATGTGGTTAGGGCTCTCCGTATCTATGTGAAGAGGACGGCCTCTATCAGGAGGTCAGATTCTTTTTGTTTTGTTTGGTTTTCGCAAACGTAGCTGGCCTGCAAATAAGCAAACCTTGGCTAGATGGATTAGAATAGTGATTGCACAATCCTATGCGCAGACTGGACTCCCAGCTCCTGCTGCAGTTAAAGCCCATTCTACTTGGTCTGTTGCACCTTCTTGGGCGTCCCGCAGTGGCGCGACCCTAGAAATATTGTGCAAGGGAGGGGACGCGCCTTCGCATTAGGTTCTCAGCCTTTGATACTTGCGCCTCCCAGGATGCTTCCGTTGGACGTCGGGTTCTCTTACCCGCTAAGGCACGTCCCCTCCCTTGAAGAATTGCTTTAAGACACCCCCAATGTATTCCCTGTGGAACACAGTATACCCCGCTGCAGAAAAGGAGAGTTATGGTAGACTTACCATAGTTAACTCTCTCTTTCTGCGAGGTACACTGGGTTCCACAGGCCGCCCACCATGACGCACCTAGCTTTGGGTTGTATGACATTAGCGGCTGGTACTTTCTCCTGTCGTGAGATTGTGGTTCTATGTGACTAACATCTGCCTTCTCTATTACCTGCTCCTACATTGGACTGGTTAACAAAACTGATCTCTCATTGCCTGAGGTGGGGTTATAGAGGAGGCCCCATTGCATCCTGGGACAGTCAAAGCTTTGCCTGATGGTGCCTCTAGATCCAAGATCCCGCTCTACACTCCCGATGTATTTCCTGTGGAACCCAGTGTACCTCGCAGAAAGAGTTACCCATGGTAAGTCTACCACAACTCTCCTTTTTGGAGGGTATGCGCGCTTACATGTTTTGGCCTATTCAATTGCAAATTTGATTTAAAACAGGATTACTGCAAAAATTGGTGTCGAAATTGAAAAATGGGTAAATCTGGCCGTACCCCAAAAAAGAGGTAATCTAACATCGGATAACAGTATAAAGAGATTTTTTTCCGCAGCAAAATAGCAGCAAAATAAGTGCTAAAATTCAGTTCGGGGTTCATAAAAAGTTGATGAGCGGGTTCGGGTTTTACTCTGTTCTCAAAATGGCATCTTATTGGCTATCCAAAACAAGAGACATCTGTGAGCCAATAAGATGCCATTTTGAGAACTGAGTAAATCCGAGTAATACCGAACCCGCTCATCTCTAATAAAAAGGGTATAAGTATATATTTGGGTCATGTTTGGGGATTTTTTTTTTTTTTAAAGTAGAAAAAGACCAATTACTCCCAACTGAAAGTCTAAAAACACTTGTTGCACTCACAAAGCACCCCAATATACCTGTCCCATACATTGTACCCCAGTTTCCATCTTTTTGCATTTTTTCACTCCAAAAATGACATGCCGTTGTTGGCCAATTAAAAACTTCTAAGTATGTAATTAGTTATTCAGGGGATGTCCCAGGAGTTGGTGAATTGAAATACGTAGTAAAATTACATCAAAAACATCTTCGCAGACAATTGAATAGGCGCTACCGTGAATTTACCACAAAATACTAATTGAGTTCAGCTCTATATATACTGAACTAATTTGTTTATGCTAAGGATACAATGGTGAAAGTAAATACAAAGCGTGGTGTCACATGGGAGAGATTGAAGACTGGCTTGATTTTTCAGCTGAAAAGCACAGCATACACTGTAAGTGCTTAATCTCTGCTATGGTGATAGTATAAATTGAAAGGGGAATGCTCCTTTGTCATAAGAGGGCAAATGATCTTGAATGATTATAATTAAATATTTTATATTTTTATTTATCACATTCTTCAGAGCTTTACAGAGAATATTTAGTCATTCACATCGGGTGTAGTATGGTATGCCGGCGGTCGGGCTCCCAGCGAACAGCATACCGGCGCCGGGAGCCCGACCGCCAGCTTACAGACAGTGTGGTGAGCGCAAATGAGCCCCTTGCGGGCTCGCTGCGCTCGCCACGCTGCGGGCACGCTATTTTATTCTCCCTCTAGGTGGGTCGTGGACCCCCCACGAGGGAGAATAAGTGTCGGTATGCTGGCTGTCGAGATCCCGACAGCCGGCATACTGAAGACCACCCATTCACATCAGTCCCTGCCCTAGTGGCATTAACAATCTATTCCCCATCACATGTGTACACACACACATACACAGTAGTGTCAGGATGCATGTTTGGCTGTGTTATTTTTGCTGTCATTGGGGGCCTGTCACTGCTTCATAAGTTGGCCATGCAGACAGACTGATGGGGACATTTATCTTTGGTCCTCTCTCTATACTGAATTTATCTGGTTTATTATGGTAGGTTCATCATTTGGTATCCATTATTTCTCTTACGTCCTAGAGGATGCTGGGGACTCCGTAAGGACCATGGGGTATAGACGGGCTCCGCAGGAGACATGGGCACTATAAAGAACTTTTAGAATGGGTGTGCACTGGCTCCTCCCTCTATGCCCCTCCTCCAGACCTCAGTTAGATCCTGTTAGATTTTTCTCTGAAAAAAGAATTTTGTTAGGTTTTTTATTTTCAGGGAGCACTGATACCGACACGGAGTCTGACTCCAGTGTCGACTACGATGATGTGAGGTTACACCCAAGGGTGGCCAAAAGTATTCATTATATGATTATTGCAATTAAAGATATTTTGTATATCACAGATGACCCCTCTGTCCCTGACACGAGGGTACACATGTTTAAAGAAAAGAAACCTGAGGTAACTTCCCTCCATCTCATGAGCTGAATGAGTTATTTGAAAAAGCTTGGGAAACTCCAGACAAGAAACTGCAGATTCCCAAGAGAATTCTTATGGCGTATCCTTTCCCGACTAAGGACATGGTACGGTGGGAATCCTCGCCCAGAGTAGATAAGGCATTAACGCGCTTGTCCAAAAAGGTGGCGCTGCCATCTCCAGATACAGCAGCCTTCAGGGATCCTGCTGATCGCAGGCAGGAAACTACCTTGAAGTCAATTTATACACATACGGGTGCCTTGCTCAGACCGGCAATAGCGTCGGCTTGGGTTTGTGGCACTGTAGCAGCTTGGACAGAAACCTTGTCAGCTGACATTAATACCCTGGATAGGAATACCATTTTATTGAACTTGGGTCACATTAAAGACGCAGTACTATATATGAGAGATGCTCAGAGAGACGTTGACCTGCTGGGTTCGAGAGCCAACGCCATGGCGATTTCTGCCAGGCGAGCCCTGTGGACCCACCAATGGACGGGTGATGCCGACTCAAAGAGGCATATGGAGATTTTGCCTTACAAGGGTGAGGACTTATTTGGGGAAGGTCTCACGGACCTGGTTTCCACGGCTACTGCAGGTAAATCTACTTTTTTACCTTATGTTTCCTCACAGCAAAAGAAAACGCCACAATATCAGATGCAGTCCTTTCGGTCGCATAAGTCCAGAAGAGGTCGGGGATCTTCCTTTCTCGCCAGAGTTAAAGGTAGAGGTAAAAAACTGCCGGCTACGACTAGTTCCCAGGAGCAGAAGTCCTCCCCGGCTTCTACTAAATCCACTGCATGACGCTGGGGCTCCACTGAGGGAGTCTGCCCCGGTGGGGGCACGTCTTCGACTCTTCAGCCACGTCTGGGTTCAATCAGAGGTGGATCCCTGGGCAGTGGAAATTGTATCCCAGGGTTACAAGCTGGAATTTGAAGACGTGCCTCCTCGCCGGTTTTTCAAATCGGCCTTACCGGCTTCTTCCCCAGAAAGGGAGGTAGTTTTAGCTGCAATTCAAAAACTGTGTCATCAACAAGTGGTTGTCAAGGTTCCCCTTCAACAGGGGAAGGGGTACTATTCAACCCTGTTTGTGGTCCCGAAACCGGATGGCTCGGTCAGACCCATTCTAAATTTAAAATCCCTAAACCTGTACTTGAAAAGGTTCAAATTCAAGATGGAATCGCTCAGGGCGGTTATCGCCAGCCTGGAAGGGGTGGATTTTATGGTATCACTAGACATAAAGGATGCATACCTTAATGTCCCCATATATCCGCCTCATTAGGCGTACCTGAGATTCGCTGTACAGGACTGTCATTACCAGTTTCAGACGTTGCCGTTTGGGCTTTCCATGGCCCGAGGATTTTCACCAAGGTAATGGCGGAAATGATATTGCTCCTGCGCAAGCAGGGAGTCACAATTATCCCGTACTTGGACGATCTCCTGATAAAAGCGAGATCGAGATAACAATTGCTGAAAAGCGTGTCGCTCTCCCTAAGCGTGCTGCAGCAACACGGCTGGATTCTCAATCTACTAAAATCACAGTTGGTTCCAACGACCCGGTTGACTTTCTTGGGCATGATTCTAGACACGGAACAAAAGAGGGTTTTTCTCCCGGTGAAAAAAGCCCAGGAACTCCAGAACTTGGTCAGGGACCTGTTGAAACCGAAAAGTGTGTCGGTCCATCACTGCACGCGAGGTCTGGGGAAAATGGTGGCGTCTTACGAGGCCATTCCCTTCGGCAGGTTCCATTCGAGGACTTTTCAATGGGACCTTTCTGGACAAGTGGTCCGGGTCCCATCTACACATTCATCAAAAGATCAGCCTGTCCCCCAGGGCCAGGGTGTGTCTCCTGTGGTGGCTGCAGAGTGCTCACCTTCTAGAGGGTCGCAGGTTCGGCATTCAGGACTGGGTTCTGGTGACCACGGACGCGAGCCTCCGAGGATGGGGAGCAGTCACACAAGGAAGAAACTTCCAGGGACTATGGTCAAGCCAGGAGGCTTGTCTACACATCAACGTCCTGGAATTGAGGGCCATATACAACGGCCTGCGTCAGGCGGAGAATCTTCTTCGCGACCTACCAGTTCTGATTCAGTCAGACAACGTCACAGCCGTGGCTCATGTAAACTGCCAAGGCCGAACAAGAAGCAGAGTGGCAATGGCGGAATGCACCAGGATTCTTCGCTGGGCGGAAAATCTTGTAAGCGCTTTGACAGCAGTCTTCATTCCGGGAGTGGACATCTGGGATGCAGATTTCCTCAGCAGACACGATCTCCATCCAGGGGAGTGGGGACTTCATCAAGAAGTCTTTGCAGAGATAACAAGTCTGTGGGGGCTTCCGCAAATAGACATGATGGCGTCACGTCTCAACAAGAAGCTGCAGAGGTATTGTGCCAGGTCAAGGGACCCTCAGACAGTAGCAGTGGATGCCCTGGTGACACCGTAGGTGTTTCAGTCGGTCTATGTGTTCCCTCCTCTTCCACTCATCTCAAAGATATTGAGAATCATAAGAAGAAAAAGAGTGCAGACAATACTCATTGTTCCAGATTATCCTCGAAGGGCCTGGTATTCAGCTCTTCAGGAAATGCTCACAGAAGATCCGTGGCCTCTTCCTCTCAGAGAGGACCTGTTGCAACAGGGGCCTTGTCTGTTCCAAGACTTACCGCGGCTGCGTTTGACGGCATGGCGGTTGGACGCCGAATCCTAGCTGGGAAGGGCATTCCGGAAGAAGTCATCCCTACTCTGATAAGGGATATGAAGGAGGTGACTGCGAAGCATTATCACCGTATCTGGAGGAAGTACGTATCTTGGTGTGAAACCAAGAATGCTTCTGCGGAAGTTTTGCATCTGGGACGTTTTCTCCACTTTCTGCAGACAGGAGTGGTTATGGGCCTAAAATTAGGCTCCATTAAGGTACAGATTTCGTCCCTATCAATTTTCTTTCCGAAGGAATTGGCTTCTCTCCCAGAAGTCCAGACTTTTGTAAAGGGAGTGCTGCACATACAGCCTCCTTTTGTGCCTCCAGTGGCACCATGGGACCTTAACGTGGTGTTACAGTTCCTGAAATCTCACTGGTTTGAGCCACTTCAAACGGTGGAATTAAAATTTCTCACTTGGAAGGTGGTCATGTTGTTGGCCTTGGCATCTGCAAGGCGGGTATCTGAGTTGGCGGCTTTGTCTCACAAAAGCCCCTAACTGATTTTCCATGTGGATAGAGCAGAATTGTGGACTCGTCCTCAATTTTTGCCTAAGGTGGTTTCATCGTTTCATATGAACCAACCTATTGTGGTGCCTGTGGCTACGGGGGACTTGGAGGATTCCAAGTCCCTTGATGTAGTCCGGTCCTTGAAAATTTATGTAGCCAGGGCGGCTCGGGTTAGGAAAACAGAGGCTCTGTTTGTCCTGTATGCAGCCAACAATTTGGCGCTCCTGCTTCTAAGCAGACTATTGCTCGCTGGATCTGTAACCCGATTCAGCAGGCTCATTCTACGGCTGGATTGCCGTTACCAAATTCAGTAAAGGCCCATTCCACTAGGAAGGTGGGCTCTTCTTGGGCGGCTGCCCGAGGCGTCTCGGCAATACAGCTTTGCCGAGCGGCGACTTGGTCGGGTTCAAACACTTTTGCGAAATTCTACAAGTTTGATACCGTGGCTGATGAGGACCTACTGTTTGCTCAATCGGTGCTGCAGAGTCATCTGCACTCTCCTGCCCGGTCTGGAGCTTTGGTATAATACCCATGGTCCTTACGGAGTCCCCAGCATCCTCTAGGACGTAAGAGAAAATAAGATTTTAAACCTACCGGTAAATCTTTTTCTCCTAGTCCGTAGAGAATGCTGGGTGCCCTTCCCAGTGCAGACTAAATTATGCAAGACTTGTATATAGTTACTGCTTACATAAGGGTTATGTTACAGTTTTGATCAGTCTCTGACTGATGCGGTTTGTTTCATACTGTTGACTGGTTCATATATTGCAGGTTATACGGTTTGGATGGTGTGGGCTGGTATGAATCTTGCCCTTGGATTAACAAAATCCTTTCCTCATACTGTCCATCTCCTCTGGGCACAGTTTCTCTAACTGAGGTCTGGAGGAGGGGCATAGAGGGAGGAGCCAGTGCACACCCATTCTAAAGTTCTTTATAGTGCCCATGTCTCCTGCGGAGCCCGTCTACACCCCATGGTCCTTACGGAGTCCCCAGCATCATCTACGGACTAGGAGAAAAAGATTTACCGGTAGGATTAAAATCTTATTTTTTTAGCCATGTGTGCTGTAATGCAATATAACTAATAAGTGAACAAAGAGCTTGGAAATGTTCTGTAAAACTACACTTTTTGGTATATGGTAAGGCACATAAATTAATCACATCCATTAAATGTGTGTACTTTTCTCTATACACATTCATAATGGAATACCTTCCATTATTTAATGTAGGTTTCCTGTTTGCCTTTTGTTAGCCAATATAGCTGCTACCTGCTTATACTTTATTAAACCTATTAATGAAAATAAATTCTTATATGAATGCTTTTTTTGTGCTCTTTATGCTTCCCTAGAACACTAGGGACAAAATCTTAAGTTCTAGATAAATAAAATGTTAGTGTCCTTGTAACTGTAATCAATCATTTGCTTAAAATTTTATATCTCAGAAATGAAAAAACAAACCAAGTAACTTGAAGGATCTGTCTATATAACCTTCTTTTACTAGCAAAAATGCATAGCCCAATATCTGATTAGCACCATGATTTGGCAAGCAGACTTTTTACGTGCATAATTTCTAATAAAGTAAGTGCTGAGCCCTGTACGAGAGGTTAATGAGCATTCCAGTCAGGGGGGACTTCATTGTTCAATTTAGAATCAACTGCCACAGAAATATTGCAGACTAAAGTCATACAATATTTCATTGGAAACCTCCTAATCTGCATTATTTAACACTACATTATTTATATAAAATAAATTGATACACCGCTTCAGAATAAGTGTAGGTGGATGTACAGGTTTGTCAGATAATGAGAAGAACAAAACACAAAAACTAGATTTCTAGATGCTTGCCGGCTTTTTACTTCGGGCTGCCCCAGAGATGTTGCTGTGTGGAGGCCCAGTTAGGAAGTGCAGGGTGGCGCATCACTGCAAATTGCGTCATCACAGCACCAGAGCTACTTTCCAATGCTGAAAATTGAGTTATTGAGCCTTTGGACTGCCTACTTCCCCAAAGTATCTGTGAGCCTGGTCTGCTGTGTTGGAATCCAGATGTGCTACTCAAAGCTTGGCAGATTCCTATGTGAGAGGTGTGTGTAAAATGACAGTAACACGGATTTGATACATTTACTATGAGACCCTTCCTGCTTAATAGGTGTTATTGTTAGGTGACAATTTTTTCAGGAATTACCAGCAAGCATCCAGAACATGAACCATTATAATTGAACGAAAAGAAAAGTAGGGTTTCTGTTGTGTGACATGACTGGTATGCAGAATTTATCTTACGTGGTTCGGGGACTAGTTTTACACTACAAATTGTTTTATGAATGTTGCCTTGTATTGTGTTTTTGATCTGGTATCTTATTTGAAACCTGCATGAAAACAAATTTCTCACATTTTAAGATTAGTCTTCAGATGTCTGTTCTTTCGTTATTTTTTTACTTTGCCCTCATAGTAATATGGCTCTCTTCTTACATTCACCCCTTCCCTTGACGCTCCTGTTCCCCCTCTGTTACATGAAGGTACATGCAGGTCCTTTTTCCTCTCTGTGGAATACATGTCTGTACTGCCGCCACCCCCTACTCCACACATCTTCAGAGCTTTCTAAAAAGTCCAGGGTTGGAGACTAAACAGTCTCCCACATCCTGTGTCAAGTTGAGTAAAAGGCTCACATATCACATGTAACAATTCTTTCTGGCAGTACAGGATTGGAGACTTCCATAACTGTAATACATTTACTTTGTACCATTCATCCATCATGAACACTTTACATGTTTGTTTAGAACAGTACAGTTTCATATAGCTTTATCTCTTAGGGTTTGTTTTGTTTTCCACATTTAAATCCTCAATTACCTGAAGTGAAAAGTATATAAAAATATCCTTTTTTTGTTTTTCAAATAATAAAATTATATTTCTCGATATTAATAGTAATTGAATATGTTTGTTTGTTTGTTTGTGTATGTATATATTTTGCAGCCACCGTAATGGTTGTCAAATCCACGCCTGCCATGGCAGCAAGTTGCCCACATTGCTAATACCTTGCTGTAGTTGAATAGCTTGGCTACATATTTTTGATAGCTTTAGACTCCTCTGTTTCAAATACGTTTAAAACTTTAAACATAGAAACATAGAATTTGACAGCAGATAAAAACCACTTGGCTCATCTAGTCTGACCTTTTTTCTTTTTTCTTTTATCCTTTAGGCCAGGCCTGTCCAACCTGCGGCCCTCCAGCTGTTGAGAAACTACACATCCCAGCATGCCCTGACACAGCTTTAGCATTTTCTGACAGCAAAACTGTGTCGGGGCATGCTGGGATATGTAGTTTCACAACAGCTGGAGGGCCACAGGTTGGATATGCCTGCTTTAGGCAATCTCTTTTTGAACCTGATATGCCCTACACTGCGTGATAACACTGAAAGATAGGAACGATCTCATTCATTAATGAACGAGATATTCATATCTTTCAGTGTGTAGGCACCAATGATGAACGATGCGCGGCCCCGTGCTCATTCATTGTTGGTGCCGGCTCATTTATACATGCATGCCACCATTTTAGTTGCCCTTCTTTGTACGCTCTCTAATGTATTTATATCCTTCTGTAGATATGGTCTCCAGAACGGGACACAATATTCAAGATGAGGCCGCACCAATGACGTGTACAGTGGCATTATAACTTTGTTCTGTTTTTTCAGGTTACTTTGTAAGATGTTTTATTAAACAAATCTGAAAAGGTCATATGTTTTATTTGACCTACCTATTATATAAATTTATTGACATAATTTCAGGCTGCTTCCTCTGAAACAAATTGTCTTATCTGAAGAGTACTACAGGAGGATACCATTATCTGCAATGATATCTTGGAAAATGGCAGACTATTTGGCTTTGCCATGTTGTGGATACAAAAAAACCTTGGCGAGATTGTTTTGGGCTTGCCTTTCTACAACATTAACATTATTTTTGTGATTAGTGCTGCTGGATTTAAAGCTGCAATATTTTTAAGACAAACCCACTTGTTTTGTGTTGGAAAATTGTATTTTGTTTTTAAGCCTTTAAAAATAAACAAAAAAAATCTGTTCAAAGTATCTGAAAAATCCTGATGTTCGAAAAATCATTACAATTTTCCCTATTACCTTTTTTATACTGTTCATACATTGGAGACTTGTGTGTGTTTGTTTTTTGTTTTTTAAAACCATATGTGTATTTACATTCAAAAGGTGTTGCACCCAATTTTTCTAAAAGTGTCACAGGTGCTAATCTCACAAATACTGGCTTCAACGCGTTTCAGGGAGTCCTCTCCCCTTTATCAAGAAGGAGAAAGATACCTTTATGAGAACGCGTGACAGAATTGTAATGTAAGTGCCCAGCTAAAGGGTTATATATGCCCAAGGTATCCATCTGTTAAAAGATACCTTGATGTGTATGCGGGGCAGAACTAACCTGTAAGTGTCTGTCTAAAAGAAGTTCCTTAGACTATGGGGAATTCTGCTTCTGCTGCATACCTTTCTATTGATATATAGCACTGGGTTCTAGTCTATTTGTGTTTTTCTATTTGATGTTTTGAAGAGTGGTGAGCTGACTGCTTTGACTTCAGGGGTGCTGTACGCTGGCCAGGTGAGGGGTTATTGGTTGTGCTGTGATCTGTGCCTCCGGGAGAGGGCAGAGGTGTTCTGTATGAAGGGTGTTGTGCTGGATGAGCATGGCCATAACTGCAGTGGTGCAGTTGGTGCCCCCACACCAAGCGCATATGCTCTGTAGGCAAAAACAGCCACTGCCACAATCTGTAATTGTTGGGCACCCTCCGCAGTGTAGTGGTGTGCCCGCCTCCTTTTCTGAACTGAACGTAACTTGAGGAGCACAAGCATTGCAGCTTCAGTATATGTAGAGACCAGGCACACTGAGACTGAGGTCACAGCCTTATTGGCCGGATGAGTGCTGTGCGGGGGGAGGTTGGAGTGTAGTAACATGTGGCATAATATATAAGGGGCATTACTGTATGGCATTGTATGTATGAGAGCATTACTAATGTGTGGCATAATGTGTAAGAGACATGACTGTGGCATTATGTGTATAAGGGGTGTTACTATTGTGTCATTATTTGTGTAAGGTTCGCTACTGTGTGGTGTAATGTGAGTAAGGAGCAATACAGTACGGTCTGTTAGGAGCAATATGAGGTGGTGTAATGTGAATAACTGACACGAACCTGTGACGTAACGTAAATAAGGGGCACTACTTTGAAGCATAACGTGTATAAGGTAAAATAGTCCTACTGTGGCGTAACATGAATAAGGCACACTACTGTGTGTTATCGTAAATAAAGACATTGACCTAATTTGAATTGCAGGTACTATTGTGCAGCCATGCTCCTTCCCAGCAAGACCACAACCCTTTCTTGGGGTTGTCCCTTTACGGTGGCACAGGGCACCTATTTACGCCTCTGTGGTTATAGATTGCTACGGATTAGGGTTGATGGGTTTTGCTGGCTGCTTCTGTGATCTGTGCAGCTTGGTCAGAGGCAGAACTCGCGCTGGTGCTAGAGGGCACCAGCCAAAATCTCGCCTAGGGCATCAAATTGGTTTGGGCCAGCTCTGTGTTCCTTAGTGGCAGCAGCTGCCTCAATAAAATCTGCACACACAGGTCAATTAATGTCCTGACTTTGTTCATCTTTCATGTTTCCACCTTCCATTATCACTCCTCATTCTAACTCCTCACCAGTAGCTACATAAATGCCAGTTGCAAATGGTGGATTTCATAGCTGTATATGATAATGATTGTGCCTCAAGGCCCGTACACACTGGTCGATATATCGTCCGTTCTCTTGAACGGCCGATATATCGCGGGACCGTCGGCCAGTGTGTACGGCCGATACGACTGTGAACTCCGTCGTTCACAGAAGTTTCGCGTCGGCCGCGCAGCACAGCCGACGGCCAATATATCTACCGATATATTGGCGCGTCGCTGTCGACCGCCCGTACACATGCTGCGGCGGCCAGCGGTGATTGACAGGTGAACTGGGCGGGCGTGTGTACACGCCCGCCCAGTTCATGACGTCAGTCCCCGACGGATCGGGCAGTGTGTATGCTCAACACACTGCCCGATCCGTCCATAGATATATCTGCAGATCAATTGATCTGCAGATATATCTACTAGTGTGTACCCACCTTCACACTAGAGTGGAACACTTCCCCCCACTACAAGCTGCAATTGTGTACCACTACTTTTTTTTTTCTTTTTGCCAGTTCCCCATACATCTTAGATGTAAACTTTTTTTTATGTTTCTGGTCATTTATGTATGCGCTGGTTCTCTCGCAGAATAGTGCTGTTTAAAATGTTGGTGTTTTATAATTGTGAATGTTTTTTGTGGCAGGAGACAGTAGGTATGCAGCTAAGATGGACACCACTGCGTTAACTTTCATGCTGCTGCACCATCAAAGGGAAAAATTGGGAGATACTCAGTACTAGCTAAATATGGACTGCATATATAATGATGTAGTATGTATAGTTGTATATACATTGTTGCAGCTGGCGCTGGTGCTAGAGCTGTGTCTGGTGGCTGCACCCACCAAGGGAACTAATTTCAAGCACTAGAGAAATATTGATTTGAAATTAAATTCAAAACGTTAAGAATTTGTTTGTGTTTTAACATGTTATAGCTAAAGTGCTGTACGCAGTTGTAGAATTCTGAAAATATATGGACTATGAGTATGCAATTATAGAAAAATATTTTGGTAGATTTGATTTACTGTACATTTGGGGACATATTGGTCTTAGGACATTCTCCCTTAGGAAGTCCTTTGTTAGTCTACGGTTAACGTAAAAGTACTTTCTATGTGTAAAATGTAGTCTGTACTAGGCAGCAATGTAATGTAATTATATTACTGTTTAACTCACATAAATAATTTGATTCTGTGTGGCCAGTATTGAGAGAAAATAAATTCAGATTTTCAACAGGTTATATGCAAATTTGGGATACTGTTTTAGGATTTGTTTACTAGTATTGGAGGGATATGGATGAAATTAACTTCTGCTGTATTGTCCTCTTATGTCAAAAGTGATGCTCTGTGCTCTAAACTTGTTCCCCTAACCATCTTTAGAGGATTGTACTTCTGTATTCTGTTATACAGTATGTTGTGGAGTAACTTTGTCGTTTCAGCAAGAAACCATTTACTTGTGTCAAGACTCTTGCACCTGCTTGTATCATGTGACCACCAGAATAGTGGGATCTTCTATTCCTATCTCTGACTGTTCTGAGTTGAGCTAAGTGTCTCCAAGCTCAAGCCCTCTCTACCACCTTGAAGACTTGTCCGTAGGGGTGTAGTACGAGTGACCGGAGGTCTCCTGACCGCCGGTCACCTTACCGACGCCGGGATCCCGGCAGCATACAGACGCCGGGATCCCAGCGGGGAGGTGCGAGTGCAGCAAGCCCCTTGCGGGCTCGCCACGCTGCGGGCTCGGTGGCGACCTGCGGTCGCCACGGGTTCTATTCCCACTCTATGGGTGTCGTGGACACCCACGAGTGGAAATAGTCCCTGTTGGTCGGCATGCCGACCATCGGGATAGTGAGCCGTCGGGCTCACGGAGGAGGTCATGTGACTGTCGGTCAGCCGACCGGCGGTCACATGACTACCACCCGTCCGTAGTGAGGGGCCAGAATGAATTAGCAGACATTCAACCAGGAGCTCCAGGTGTCTGTGGTAGGAGCCTGAGAAAAGTATTTCCAGGTTCTGGTGTAGGAACCTAGTGATGGTAGCGAGCTACCCACCCATAGCACAGTTTGTGGAGTCTGTAACAGGTGGTTACTGTCGGTGAGAGGGAATTCCTAGGAGTGGTTAGGTAAACCCACTCTGATTGTATAAGGCTGAGTAACCTCCCATACCTCCCAACATGACCCTCTCCAGGAGGGACAGAATGCTCTGTTTCTGGACTTCCCTCTTAATATATGATTGCCATCACCTGTGCTGAAACACCTTTCTTATCCATTAACCTGTTCAAAACAGGTGCCGGTAATCATAAATTAAGAGGGAAGTCCAGAAGCAGAGCATTGTGTCCCTCCTGGAGAGGGTCATGTTGGGAGGTATGACCTCCTCTTTGTACAGCAAATCTGTGATCACTTGGTGCAGCAAGGTCATCTGGTCATAGCCTGATTTTCATGTAGGCTGATGACCATGATGTGTGGGACCCTGGCAACCTGTTCAGTATTTTTATACTGTTTGTCAAATGTAAATGTTAAGAAATTAAAGTGTACAAATATGTTTTATAAAACTTTAACTGGTTTATTTGATGTGCTAGTAAGTTCAACTATAGATATTTGGAGCAGACACGCGCCTCCTAGGGCTTGCTTGTGCCTTCACAGAGAATGACCTAAAACTAGCATACACAATCTGCGTGGCATTTATTTCTCTGTGCACATGTCAAAGTAGCTTTTGGTTTGTCTGTGTTTACTGTGCACTAATTGTGTTTTATAAACCTTCTTTGTGATCTTTGTATTCTCCAAGTCCATTGGATGCTAGACCTTAACGGGATCGGGACGAGAGAAATAAAACCCTTTTAATTGTATCAGGGATCATTCTAATCTGACTTTTCATGGTTTGCTAATCAGACCTACTATACCATGTAGTGATGTGTTTGGCTATATTTTACTTATCAGAAGATATTTTATTGCAGTGGGGAGTGTGCTGTTGCCTTCAACCTCACATTGTGTTTTTTCGTTTTTTTTTTTTTCTTTTTGGTGTGTAATATTATACTAAGCTCCTCTTATCAGTTCACTGATAGAACTGATAAATGATTGAACCTTTAGCTGCGTAACCCACAAAGCATCTATCTGATTGCATTGATTTCTTGTGTGGTTCTAGTAATGAAATGGAAAACAGTCTGGCTTTCAAATCTCCCCAGTGGGTTAATTCATTTCCTTTAAGAGCAAAGCTTGGCTACATTAAGTGTGTGTGTGTATTTATATTCATTATGAAGGGCTGGTTAACCCCTTTTATACAGACTCTTGATGTCCATCAAACATAGGCCTGTCTCCTACCTTTTGGAGGAGTTAATTGTCTAACACATACATTGACACCTTCATATTAGTGTGCACACCATTAAATAATTGGATGGAACAAGGGTGGGTCTCTTAATTGAAAGCTTGAACTGATGTTTTTCATTGAATTGTTAATTAGAACATTATTTTTTTATAAAGTAATTTTGATCTCCTCTGTTTCAAATTGCATGCTTGTTACTTGGCTACCATGACCTTGCCTTTTGCTTGGCCACTGACATTTGTTGGTGGTTTGATTTATTGTTTAAAGACCACTGACCCTGGCCAAAACTTGATTTATCAAGCTGCATTATGTAAATAGCCTATGCCACCATAATATGAATCTGAAATGTGAGATTAGCGATAAGCAAGTGCACAGCACGCTCGTATTTTAGTATCATTTATATCTTACATTCTTATGACGCGGTTGTGCAATGTGTTCTTTCTTTATTTGGGACAAAAGGGTGAAAGTTTAAATCTGCAATTTTTCCTCTAATAAAAATATGATATAGTGAAGCAATATTGTAGTTTTTTTTTTATTGCGATTCCTATCTGTTTTTAATCTTGGACAGGAAAGTCCTTTTCTCAGCCATCCTCCTGTTTACATAATTTATAAATGAGAACTGTACTGAGCCGAGGTACAAAGGCTATATTGCAAAACTAAACTGTATTCATTGCTTTTTATATGGTTCACCTCTCATATGTTTGGGGGCTGTCTGGATAATAGATCTACAGTGTCTAGGTACACAGTCAGTTGGTTGACACACAAATGGTCAACACTTATTTTTCATGGTTTCCCAACATTTGCTTAATTTACTATCCACGTGCACTACTATTGGGAATTGTAGAACCACATTGCCTGAAGCATGTGAGGGTATTCGTTTATACTGATGGTGGGTACATGTTACCAAACATACAAGATTTAACTAAAAAAAATTGAAAAATCGGGTCAACCGTTTGACCCTGTAGACCTACTGACTGTCTACTTAAATTCTGTAGATCTTCTCTACCACACCCATTTGAGGCTGGTGAGTCATCGGTGGAAATTCCCATTACCCATAACATTCAGACACTTAAAAGTAGATAGGTTAGATAAATGCTTTGTCCACCATAAAAATCTTTTTGCCTTCTTCCTACTGCGCTCCCATGGTCATGTCATGCTGCCCAGCATAGTGCAAGCACTTTAGTGTCCATTAATTTCATGCAATGTATGACCGCATATTCTGAGGGGAGGGTAGAGGTGTTGTGCCTTGCACACATCTCCCATAAACACAGTAGTCTAACGCCATTAATTTTCCTGCCCGACCACAGGGGGTGTAACGTAAAATGTGGATGTAGGTAGCTGGCATTAACACAGCATCCCAATGGAGTAATGCGTGCATCGTTCCTACATGTATTTATTTGGGTCTCCTGTTGGATTCACCTGATTTAATGTGACCATGTTATCATTCATGCCTATTATTCATTCTGTATACAGTTCCTATACTGGGCCATATTACCAAAAGGCAACCCCATGGCTCATTACCCAGAGATGAGGTTTGTATTGGAACTGTAAATAATAAACCAAACCTTTTGGAGTTGCAAATAAAAAATAATCAACATTTTATTAAAGTTTTGACATTTGCTTAGGTTCATGTTTGTCCATCTGCTTACTAACGACACGCAGTATGTTCATTTTATCAATATATGGCAATGAGCATAGAGAACAGATGCTAAGCTGATGCTTCCAAAAGTATTCCTTTGTTATATAACATTGTGATTAGCAGTCTTGTAGAGTTGAGGCCAAATGTAATAGGGTGTAAGATTCTGACAATTACGAGATTTTGTTGAGTGAGCAGATTTACATGTAAAGCAGTTGATTTTGCCCTACAAAACATTGGCACTTTATATTTAGCTGCTCACTTGCTTAAAGTGCAGCATTTTCAGAATCCCGCACCCTATTACATTTGGCCCCTGGTATTAATTTTCAGTGTTTCTTTTCTAGGCCTTTGCTTGGCCTGACCTTCCATGTGAACCCTGCCTGAATGTAAACACTTTCTGGGAATATTTTGATGCAGACCAAGCAAATCTGGAGAGTATTAGTGGTGCAGTGTTTGAGGGAAGCCGGATTCTCTACATAATTGTCAGAAGCTGCTTTCCAACCCCAGATCTGAATTTGTTTAAAGTTTTCTAGGGTTCACTGGTAATGTTTTACTTATCTCTTTTTGAGATATAATTGGTAAAACACATAATTGGTTTGATTTTAAAAAGCAAAAGAATGAGTAAACTTGCCTGTATTTTTATTTTTTTATTTTTAGAATCTCTCCCCCAGCTCTGTATTCTTCATTCATATATTTTATTGTTACAACAGATAGTTAACATTTCAACAAAATACCACAATGTCATTGAAAATTAAAGTGGAACCCTGCCTAAAACAATATTTTGGTATGTCGTAGCAGATAGCTTTTGTCTTACTATGGTCTAACTAAATGTGAACACAGAAAATGCACAGTAAGATGTTAGGGCTCACACATATTGGTAAATGTGCAATTCGCTGTTTGGGCTCAATCTAGTTATGTGCTCACTTTGCATTTATGCACGCACCCGAGAAATGTGCAATTCAATGAGAAATGCCAATTTACGCTGCTCGCGGAAAGGTTGCGTCAATTTTGTACAAAACGCAAACTGGGAGAAGACAACGAAAATGTGGAGAAAGTCATGGGTCCTCAAAAAGTGACATCTGAGATAGCAGAACCGTAATGAAGGATATTAGTGGCCATGAGGACACTGCTAGAGGTTCTGTGAAGATGTCAAATCACTGATTTGTGCTTTTTATTTTAATTTTACTTTTTTTATATGAAATAAATGATGGGAAAACTTTTCATTGAAATATAAATGATTAAACAAAAAATACAAAAAAAACCCTGATAAATGGGATTTTGTGGTAATTTGAGGCCACTTAAAAAAAAAAAAAAAAAATATATATATATGTATGTATGTGTGTGTATATATATATATATATATATATATATATATATATATATATATATATATATATATGTATGTGTGTGTATATATATATATATATATATATATATATATATATATATATATATATATATATAAATGTGTGTGTATGTGATTAAAGCCAATTATTTTTAATTTAAATATTTCAATTTGGGGTACATAAGAATGAAAGAAGTTGATTTTGGTGTAATTTGATGCCTTTTTTTTTTTTTTATCCCCCAACATCAGTATTGGTTGCAATTTAGTGAAATGCAGTATGAATTATTAATCCCTAAATAAAACAAAATGATCTTTTAAGTGATATATTAACATTTTAAAAAATGCCAGTTGTTCCGTTGTCCTATTGTATCATGTTAATCCTTAGTCAAGTGAAATTTTCTATTTTTATTTCCCAAATTTAATTTTTAGATAATGTTTTATAACTTTTGGTATAAAACCTGAGCCACATATTTACCTAGATTTTATGCTAAGTTTTTATCATTGGTCACATCACAGCTGATTCTATGCTGTACATTAATTGACCTAAAATTTGGGTCTAGATAGAATCTGAAGATTGTTGCATCTACGGATTTTGGAACAATGGAGTAAATGTATTATGCAGCATTATGGGGAAGAAGCAGTATCAGTGCATGTTATGTGCACTGATACCGCTTCTCCCCCATGTATTACTGCAGTGGAGCGGGCTCAGTCTGGGGGGCTCTATGCACTCCTGTCCATATCTAAAAGATAGCATGCTGAAATGAGGGGGCAATATATGAAAGGTCAGCATTACTGACCACTCCAACACCTGCAGCTCTTGATTTCGACAGCCCATACACCACGGCAAGGACAGAGCTACCGTGGCTGTGGCGGGCTCTGGGCTGCGCAAGGGATCTCGTGTGAGTAGCAAGATACCGCGTATGTGCAGAGGAGCCGGCCAGGCAGGGAGACACAGCGCATCAGCACTAAGCTGATGTGCTGTTAGCTCAGGGAGCCATCACCGGAGTGGGGAGCTTGGCAGACAAGATATTTATACATCTTCTCGATGTCCCTTCCTGCTTCACCTCAGTAATTAGGTCTGTGCCGCTATAATACATTTACCCGTATATCCTGTTAACAGTTGTCAGCAGAATACAGACAGGTTTCTGTGCACTTGTTTAAGAATCTAACTTCTTAAAGCTAATAATTGTTATATAAATGGCAGCCATGTGTTAGATCTACAAGACTTGGGTGTGCGGTCATTCTGACTTATGCAAGAGGCCCTGGTGTGTGTCTGTATCAGTGTGTGACTGCACACCCAAAGAGTGGTATAGCAATCTTATAAAATGGCCCCAGTTGTGACAAAATAATTGTATGTGCAGTCACACTTTGAGGTATGTGGTTGTTGGGACATAATGCACAGTCATGTGATCTTGTGTGTCCAATCATCTTGGTGGAATTTCTGTCATTTTAACACACCAGTTTATAAATATATACTTATGTGTAGAGGTGTGCGGGTTCGGTTTTACTCAAGTTTTGCTTATTGGCTATCCAAAACGCGTGACATCCGTGATCCAATAAGATGCCGTTTCGAGCCCCGAGTAAATCCGAGTAAAACCGAACCCGCACATCTCTACTTATGTGTATATGTACGTATGTCTTATATGGGTTCACTATGGTATGCCGGCGGTCGGGCTTCCAGCGACCAGCATACCGGCGCCGGGAGCCCGACCGCCGGCTTACCGACAGTGTGGCGAGCGCAAATGAGCCCCTTGCGGGCTCGCTGCGCTCGCCACGCTACGGGCCCGATGGGGCGCTACCACGCTATTTTATTCTCCCACCAGAGGGGTCGTAGACCCCCACAAGGGAGAATAAGTGTCGGTATGCCGGCTGTCGGGATCTCGGCGCCAGTATACTGTGCGCTGGGATCCCGTCAGTCGGCATACAGAAGACCACCCATCTTATATATGTCTGTGTCTCTGTGTCCCCACCTATACACCTGATCATTAATGCAGACAAACGTGTGGCAGCAATTCAGTGAATTATATGCAGACATGTCCCAGTGGTTCATTCGTGCAGACCAAACGCACGAATGGGGAAGAAATGTGATATAACAAGAGTGAGCAGCAGTTCTGTGAGCGAAAAGGCATTTACAATGAAAGAGGTCAGAGGAGAATGGCCAGACTGGTTTAAGATGACAAGAAGGTTACAGTAACTGAAATAAACGTGCGTTACAACAGTGGTATGCAGAAGATCATTTCTCAACGCACAACACTTTGAACATTGATGGGCTACTGTAGCAGAAGAACAGGAGACTGACATTACAGTCCGCGCATTCTCATCAGAATGGATCACGATTTGAGCTGCAATATGCAGATGGTTGGGTCAGACCTTGATGTAATCAACATTAATTCATGGATGGTAATGGTGTTAAGCCCCTTAATGCCAATGAGTTATTGTTATAATGTCACAGCTCATCTGTATTTTTTGCTGACCATGTTCATTCCTATCCATCTTCTAATGAATAATAAAACTAGGATAACATTCCATATCCTGCTGGATCCACGAACATGATGAGTGCAGGGTACTTTCATGACCACCAGTCACCAGATCTCAGGAGAATCTTTTGGGGTTGGATGGAATTGTAGCTTAGCAGCACTGTTAAGCAATCATGTCAACTTGGACCTGTATTTGTAAGGAATGTTTCCATTTTACAAGGAATTCAAACTCTTGTGGTGAGGGGTGTTCTTCCCAGCTCTATAAAGGTGAACTTTATAAAGTGACCGCACAATGTTTGCTTAAATATAGTAAAATAATATAAGTGTGTTTCCAGTAGTGGTTAGGTTTTTTTTTTGTTTTTTTGTCTTTTTGTTTTGAGCCCTCTAAAGACCTATTTGAGACACGCTCTATACATTGTCATGTAACTTTACCTTTCTATATGTCCCAGGCATTTCTTTCTTATCATATGCTACTTGTCTTTAGGTTGCTCATGCATTTGTTTTAGCTTTGACAATTGCCCTAGGACTAGTTTTGCTGTTCGTTGCCATTTTATACATGGAAAATTATACATGCAAATTGGCAGACAGGGCCCTCTCACCACTTTCTTTTAATTCCCAGTCTTATTTTGTTACCATGTTTGTTCCTGTGTGTAAAGCACTTCTGAATATGCTGGTGCTATATAAATAAATGTTAGTGTTATGATGTCAGTCACTGGTGGTTTGTGTTTCTCCATAGGGGTGTGGATCATAGGATCGTCCACACTTAGGTCGACACTTGAATTAGGGTGACACTGTCATTAGGTCGACATGAACAAGGTGGAACACAGTCATTAGGTCATCATGGAAAAAGGTCACATGAGTTGTTGTTTTTTTTCTATTTTGGTGTCGTTTTCTTCGTTAAGTGACCGGGAACCCGAATTAGTGCACAGTGTCCCCTCGCATGGCTCGCTTCACTCGCCATGCTTCAGGCAAGGTGCCTCGCTGCGCTACCACTGTACTTGGCACAGGTTACTATTCCCAATCGTAGTCCACGTGGATCGTAAAGTATGAAATAGTTCAAAAATTGTGAAAAGCTGATGGCAACCTTTTTGTGTGTCGACCTAATGCATGTCGACCAATAGTGGTAGACCTAATGACTGTCTACCTATGTGTGGTCAACCTTAAGACCGGATACCTTTTCCTAGATGGGGCCTGTGACAGGAGCTCACCTAACAGTTTGTTACCAGAGAGCACTTGGACTTTCAACACTAATACGTTAATACACACATTTAGGATCTTCATTTCCTCACTATACAGTTTACATAGGGGTAGCACTTTCACTAAACCCTTGATTCTTTCAGTTTGAATTTGCCTGAACCTCAGCCTAATGCCATAAAATCAGCTGTCAATGGTCTGACTGTGTCAACACTGTGAAAGTCAACATGTTATATGTCGATCTGATAAACCTATATATTTCAGCAGCTATGTTTTCTAGGAGCACAGCTATAAACTGCAAATTTAAACTGGCAATTCTCACTAAATCATTAAAACAGTAATCCTGTCTAGGGGGTATATGCAATTCCGGGCGAATTGCGGCAATTTTTCGCCCGTTTTTTAATTCGACACAATTCGACCGTCGAATTCCGGCCGGCAAGTGCCAGAATTCGACATATTCAATAAAAAACGGATTCGACAGTCCCGCTGTCGAAAAACGGGCCAATTGACGGATTTTGATTCGATTTTTAAAAATGACAAAAAAACTGTAAAAAACCCGGAAAAAAATTGCGTGGGGTCCCCCCTCCTAAGCATAACCAGCCTCGGGCTCTTTGAGCCGGTCCTGGTTGCCAAAATACGGGGGGAAAAATGACAGGGGATCCCCCGTATTTTAACAACCAGCACCGGGCTCTGTGCTTGGTCCTGGTGCAAAAAATACGGGGGACAAAAAGAGTAGTAGTCCCCCGTATTTTTTGTACCAGCACCGGGCTCCACTAGCTGGACAGATAATGCCACAGCCGGGGGACACTTTTATACCGCTCCCTGCGGCCGTGGCATTAAATACCCAACTAGTCACTTCTGGCCGGGGTACCCTGGAGGAGTGGGGACCCCTTCAATCAAGTGGTCCCTCCCATCCAGCCACCCAAGGGCCAGGGGTGAAGCCCGAGGCTGTCCCCCCCCCCCCCCCCCATATCCATGGGCTGCGGATGGGAGGCTGATAGCCTTTTGTGAAATGAAAGAATATTGTTTTTTGCAGCAGAACTACAAGTCCCAGCAAGCCTCCCCCGCAAGCTGGTACTTGGAGAACCACAAGTACCAGCATGCGGGGGGGAAACGGGCCCGCTGGTACCTGTAGTTCTACTGCAAAAAAATACCCAAATAAAAACAGGACACGCACACCGTAAAAATACAACTTTATTTCACACATGCCGACACATACATACTTACCTATGTTGACACGCCGACTGCCACGTCTCCAATGTCGACGAATCCAGGGTACCTGAAAATAAACTTAATACTCACCTAAATCCAGTGTCCAGTGATATTTGTAATCCACGTACTTGGCAAAACAAAAAAACGCATTTACCCGCTCCACACGGACTGAAAGGGGTCCCATGTTTACACATGGGACCCCTTTCCCCGAATGCAGAGACCCCCCGTGACTGCTGTCACAGAAGGTCCCTTCAGCCAATCAGGGAGCGCCACGTCGTGGCACTCTTCTGATTGGCTGTATGCGCGTCGGAGCTGTCAGACGCGCATCGCACAGCCCCCTCCATTATCTTCAATGGTGGGAACTTTGCGGTCAGCGGTGAGGTCCCTCGCGGTCAGCGGCTGACCGCGGGTAACCCCACCGCTGACCGCAAAGTTCCCACCATTGAAACTAATGGAGGTGCTGTGCGATGCGCTGTCTGCCAGCTCAGACGCGCATAGGGAATCAGGAGAGTGCCAGGACGTGGCGCTACCTGATTGCCTGAAGGGACCTTCTGTGACAGGAGTCACAGGGGGTCTCAGCATTCAGGGAACGGGGTCCCATGTGTGGATCGGGTAAATGCGTTTTTTTATTTTGCCAAGTACGTGGATTACAAATATCACTGGACACTGGATTTAGGTGAGTATAATTTTATTTTCAGGTACACCCCGTGGATTCTACTTGGACAAGTGGACCGAACGTCGTGTCAACATAGGTAAGTATGTGTGTGTGTCGACATGTATGTAATAAAGTTGTACTTTCAAGGTGTGCGTGTCCTGTTTTTATTTGGGTATTTTTTTGCAGTAGAACTACAGGTACCAGCGCCCCCCCCCCCCCCCCCCGCATGCTGGTACTTGTGGTTCTCCAAGTACCAGCTTGCGGGGGAGGCTTGCTGGGACTTGTAGTTCTGCTGCAAAAAAACAATATTCTTTCATTTCACAAAAGGCTATCAGCCTCCCATCCGCAGCCCATGGATGGGGGGGGACAGCCTCGGGCTTCACCCCTGGCCCCTTGGGTGGCTGGAGGGGGGGACCCCTTGATTTAAGGGGTCCCCACTCCTCCAGGGTACCCCGGCCAGGGGTGACTAGTTGGGGTTTTAATGGCACTGCCACAGGGACCGATATCAAAGTGTCCCCCGGCTGTGGCATGATCTCCCCGGCTAGTGTAGCCCGTTGCTGGTTCCAAAAATACGGGGGACCCCTACGCTTTTTGTCCCCCGTATTTTTGGCACCAGGACCGGACGCAGAGCCCGGTGCTGGTTCTAAAAATACGGGGGATCCCCTGTCATTTTCCCCCCCGTATTTTTACAACCAGGACCGGCTCAAAGAGCCCGAGGCTGGTTATGCTTAGGAGGGGGGACACCACGCATTTTTTTTTCTGATTTTTAACCCATTCCATAAAAATAAAAATAAGTATTTTAAAAATATATAAAAAATACTTGTGCCTCCTAAATAGACAAACCAAGTACCTAACCCCTACTAATATAAATAGATATGCTATTACCAATAAAAAAAAACACAAAAAAACATGTTTTTAAATTTTTTTATTAGATTCCGCCAGCAAAGTGAGGCGGATTGAAAATTACGAATTTACTGTCTAAAAGCACTGTTGTCGAATTTACAATCTTCAATTGAATATACTTTTGTCGAAATGCCGCATTTGTACCATTGCAGAAATGTCGAATTTGTCAAATGTCGAATTTCAAAAAGTCGAATTTGGAAAGTCCGTTTTTTGACGAAAAGTACTGAATTGAATTGTCGTTTTTTTTTTTTTTTGGCGAAAATGTCCCGTTTTTCGACATTTTCGGGAATTCGACCGCAATTGCATATACCCCTTAGTGTATGTGTTGGGTACATACACAGGAAATTTTGATCTATCTGATGTGGGTTCGGGTTTTAATTCTGTAGATAGGTGGTTCAGAGTGTCTTTGCAGGCACAGAAAGGGATAGATTGTAAGCTTGCGAGCAGGGCCTTCCTACCTCTATGACTGTTATCACCCAGTTTGTTATTGTTGTTTCAAATTGTAAAGCGCAACGGAATTTGCTGCGCTATATAAGAAACTGTTAATAAATAAATAAATAAACTTTGCTCTTTGAGGAAATGTCCCCAGTCCGTCACATGAGCCATGTCAAATAATGTTTTGGAACTTGAGAACCTAATTAATAAAAAAAAATGCATTTTATTAGGTTGCATCATGAGTTAATCCCTTTCTGAGAATGTTGCTGCTATGTCCTTGTTTAATCTTCCAGTATAACACGGAATGCACACTGCATGCCATTACTTTACCTACACAACATTCACAACGGAGGGTAGACCACGGTGAACATAAACCTCTTTTTACATTCAAGTGTGTTTTCCTGTATAACATGTGAGCAAATTCAATTAGCCGTGAAGTGTTGCAAGACTTTTTACCGTGGATAAGACCTTAAGACTTTTTCCCCCTCTATTCAGTTTGAAGGCAGCAAAACATTAATGTGGATTTCAATGGTAGTTACTGCAGCTTTTAGTTTGCATCTCCAGACTAGAAGAAAACTAGCAAATAAGTCTTATTTTAATGTATTAATGACAGGGCACAGTGTAGTACCACTGGGAAAATAATGTATTCAGGTTTTCAAATAGTAAAATATGGCCGTTAATACAGCTGTTTCATTTAATTTTTTTTTTTTTTAAATGTACAAAATTGGCAAAATGTTGTGGGATATGTATGTATGTATGTATGTATGTATGATTTTTCCAATAAATTAGTTTATAGTTTATGTTGGAGAGGATTATGTCCAACTAGGCATATTGCTGACCTATGTAGACTGCTGAAATGTTTCTTAACTCGATGTTGAAACTATGCTTAATTTCCCCTTGTGCCGAATGCATGGTAGAGTAATCCCTTATCCTGTCTAGATTACACCTTTTGATAAAGCACTTTTATCATGTTCATTTTTGTATGAGTACTGAGGAAGGAAGGTAGTGGTCTGCAAAGCAGCTCGACTTGTCCTGTAGCTTCATAACTACTGTGACAACTCAATGAAGACCTGTTTCAAGGCTTTTATTAGGTTTTATCAAGGTCCAAAACAAAAGCAACAATAAATCAACTAGGGTGAAGCCAAGTCTAGTGCAGGAATAGGACACCTGTGGCACTCCAGCTGCTGTGAAACAAACATCCCAGCATGCCCTGCCACAGACATAGCATACTCTAACAGCAGAGTAGGGCATTGTGAGGAGTTGTGCCACAAGTTGACCACCCATGGTCTAGTGCAGGCCTGGCCAACCTATGGCTCTCCAGCTGTTTTGAAACTATACATCCCAGCATGCGTTGCCACAGTTTTAGCATTCCCTAATCGCAAAACTATGGAAGGACATGCTGGGACTTGCAGGTTCACAACAGCTGGAAAGCCGCAGGTTACACACACACAATCGCTTATGTATTTGTGTAATTGAATGAGCCAAAGTCCAGTGTATGTATAACTCGCGGTTGCCCATGGCTTCGCTTCCGTGTATGCTTGTTACTGCAGAACTAATTTTACAAATACAGTAGTGCCATCTAATATTGTTAGTGTTCACTCTAGGCTGTTTTAGCAGGGCGCCGCGCCCTGCCCAATTTTTTTTTTAAAAAGCAAAATCCGCCCAGCCCCTTTTGCGGCGCCCTGCTAGAACAGCCGCCCGCTTCCTGCCCTCCCAGCGTGTAAATATGCCGTGCGCATGCGCGCGGCATCCATTCACGCATTGGGAGAGAGCTGGGGAAAGCCCAGCACCGACGGAGGTGCTGGGCACGCCCCCAATAGTGACGTCGACGGCCACAGACGCCCTCTATAGCAGCGTCTGTGGGGCGCACCGCCCACTAAAATGCCATGCCCCCTAATTTGCATCCCCCCATTTCGGGCGCACGCGGCTTCGCCGCGCGCCAATGTGCCCCCGGACTCTGGCGCCCTGTTCCTTCTTCATTCTAGAAGGAACACTAATTGTGATGTGTATTTTATATTGTACACATTGATCACAAAATGTCTTTGTAAACAATAATTGCAGTTTTCCTTCAGGGATGAACACAAAAAGATACTTGGGGCTACTAACTCGCAAGCAAGCCACGTAAAGCTGCCCATGGGAGAAATTGCTGGCCCTGAGATCTACACCTGCAGAGCTGAACGTTTGCCCCTGCGACTTGTTGATCCTCATAGCGAAGCAGACGCTTACAGGAAACTGCAGGCGCATGAATTGAAAAGGAAGGCTGCGTTTTGTATATATAGGGGTATATACAGGGGGTTAATCCCTGTATATAAGCCCCCAGCTCAATTTTTTAAGGTAATGTATGTATATAAGTTGGAGCAGGCTTCAGTGCGCCGGGAAGGGGCGGAGCTTAGCCCTCATAGAGTCAGCGCCATTTTCCTCAGATCCCCGCCAGGGGGGGGGGGGGGGGGCACAGTGTTTTAATGCTATATGGTTGTCATATAGCATTATGTTTGATAATGGACGCATAATCACTCTTATAGTACATAAATTCACAGTTTCCCTGTTTGTACCCACTATTGGTAAGTCGACATATGTCGGCAGGTGTGAGGGCTCTGTCATAAACTGCTGTGGGGATAACTGTCGGCTTCGCCGGCGCATGGCGGTACTTGATTCGGAAAATTAAGTATTAGCAAATGGGTGTTTGTGTGCTTAAACAGTAAACACGATAGGGGAGATACAGTTGTTTATGGATGCCCGGTCGGCATCAACGGTTTTTCCTGGGTAAAGAATTATTAGGCTGTCATTGCCTTGTACCTGTGTATATATATATATGTATATTTATAGGTATATGTGGGGGGAGTGTTATCAAAATTGTATTTGTATGCTTCCCTCAGACCCCTCGGGGTTCCGTGGTTATTAGGATTTCTCTTACGTCCTAGAGGATGCTGGGGACTCTGTAAGGACCATGGGGTATAGACGGGCTCCGCAGGAGACTTGGGCACCTATAAAGAACTTTTAGTATGGGTGTGCACTGGCTCCTCCCTCTATGCCCCTCCTCCAGACCTCAGTTAGATCCTGTGCCCAGAGGAGAAGGGTGCACTGCAGAGAGCTCTCCTGAGTTTTCTGTGGAATAAAGAATTTTGTTAGGTTTTTTTATTTTCAGGGAGCACTGCTGGCAACAGGCTCCCTGCATCGTGGGACTGAGGGGAGAGGAGCAGACCTACTTAAATGATAGGCTCTGCTTCTTAGGCTATTGGACACCATTAGCTCCAGAGGGAGTCGGAACACAGGTCTCACCCTGGGGTTCGTCCCGGAGCCGCGCCGCCGTCCTCCTCACAGAGCCGGAAGATAGAAGCCGGGTGAGTATGAGAAGCAAGAAGACGTCAAAGGCGGCAGAAGACTTCAGATCTTCATGAGGTAAAGCGCCATTGCTCCCACACACAGACACACAGAAAGCACTGTGTGACTTCTGACTTCAAAGCCTACACCAAACTGGTGTGCCAGTGGTGTCCCAATACCATTCTGGGAGGGTAACGTGATGATGTTAGAGGCCTACACCCCCACCTATACCATTTGATTGGTTACATGCTGTTTCTTTTTATGTTAATTGTGAGTGTCCTGTGTAAAATAAAACATATTGTCCCTCCAAATTTGATCTGCACCATGATCTATTCTTTTTCCATTGAGATAAAGAAAACCACTTGATTGATCATACGGTGGATTGGGAACCTAAGAACACAGGCTGTGACACTTCTGGAACATTTATCATTCAGAGGACATTATCTATGTAGGTCCTTTGCGCCCACTTGTAAACTTTTATCTGTTATATTATTTCAGCGAGACTATCCTTATGGACCCGCCAATGGACGGGTGATGCGGATTCGAAAAAGCATATGGAGGTTTTACCCTATAAGGGTGACGTGTTGTTTGGGGATGGGCTCGCGGACCTGGTTTCCACAGCTACCGCGGGTAAATCTACCTTTTTACCTTTTATTCCCCAACAGCAAAAGAAAACTACACAATATCACATGCAGTCCTATCGGTTGCAAAAGTCCAGAAGAGGTCGGGGATCCTCCTTCCTTGCCAGAGGTAAGGGTAGAGGAAAGAGAACACCTGCTTCGGCTGGTGCCCAGGAACAGAAGTCCTCCCCGGCTTCTACAAAACCCACTGCATGACGCTGGGGCTCCCCTGCGGGAGTCCGCACCAGTGGGGGCACGCCTTCGACTCTTCAGCCAGGTCTGGGTCAGGTCAGACGTGAATCCTTGGGCGTTGGAAATAGTTTCCTAAGGCTACAAACTGGAATTCGAAGAGGTGCCCCCACGCCGATTTTTCAAGTCGGCCTTACCAACTTCTACCCCAGAGCGGGATGTAGTGTTAGCTGCAATTCAAATGCTGTGTCAACAGCAAGTAATTATCAGGGTTCCCCTGAACCAACAGGGAAAAGGGTACTATTCGACCCTCTTTGTGGTCCCGAAGCCGGATGGTTCGGTCAGACCCGTTTTAAATATAAAATCCCTAAACCTGTACTTGAAAAGATTCAGTTTCAAGATGGAATCGCTCCGAGCGGTAATAGCCAGCCTGGAGGGGGGGGGATTTTATGGTGTCACTGGACATAAAGAATGCTTACCTTCATGTCCCCATATATCCCTCTCATCAGGAGTACCTGAGATTCGCTGTACAGGATTGTCATTACCAGTTTCAGACGTTGCCGTTTTGGGCTTTCCACGGCCCCGAGGATTTTCACCAAGATAATGGCGGAAATGATGGTGGTCCTGCGCAAGCAAGGAGTCACAATTATCCCATACTTGGACGATCTCCTGATAAAGGCGAGATCAAAAGAGCAATTGCTGAGAAACGTGTCACTCTCTCTGAGAGTACTCCAGCAACACGGTTGGATTCTCAATCTACCGAAGTCACAGTTGGTTCCAACAGCTCGACTAGCGTTCCTAGGTATGATACTGGACACAGAACAAAAGAAGGTTTTTCTCCCGTTGGAAAAAGCCCAGGACCTCCAGAACATGGTCAGAGACCTGCTAAAGCCAAAAAGAGTGTCAGTTCATCAATGCACTCGTGTTCTGGGGAAAATGGTGGCAGCCTACGAGGCCATCCCCTTCGGCAGGTTCCATGCAAGGACTTTTTAATGGGACCTTCTGGACAAATGGTCCGGGTCCCATCTACAATTACATCAAAAGATAACACTGTCCCCCAGGGCCAGGGTGTCTCTTCTATGGTAGCTGCAAAGTGCTCACCTCCTAGAGGGTCGCAGATTCGGCATTCAGGACTGGGTTCTGGTAACCACGGACGCGAGCCTCCGAGGATGGGGAGCAGTCACCCAAGGAAGAAATTTTCAAGGACTATGGACAAGCCAGGAGTCCTGCCTGCACATCAACGTGTTGGAATTAAGGGCCATATACCACGGCCTTCGACAAGCGGAGAGTCTTCTTAGAAACCTATCGGTGCTGATTCAATCGGACAATGTCACAGCAGTGGCTCATATGAACCGCCAAGGCGGGACAAGGAGCAGAGTCGCGATGGCAGAAGCCACCAGGATTCTTCGCTGGGCGGAAAATCACGGTAAGCGCTCTGTCAGCTGTCTTCATTCCGGGTGTGGACAACTGGGAGGCAGACTTCCTCAGCAGACACGATCTCCATCCAGGAGAGTGGGGACTTCATCAAGAAGGCAGACTAGATGGGCCAAGTGGTTCTTATCTGCTGTAAAATTCTGTGTTTCTATGTTTCTATGTAAGAAGTCTTTGCAGAGATAACGGGTCTTTGGGGAGTTCCTTAAATAGACATGATGGCGTCACGCCTCAACAAGAAGCTTCGGAGGTATTGTGACAGGTCTCGGGACCCTCAGGCAATAGCAGTAGACGCTCTGGTAACGCCATGGGTGTTCCAATCAGTATACGTGTTTCCTCTTCCTCTCATCACAAAGGTGTTGAGGATCATAAGGCGAAAAAGAGTACAGACAATACTCATTGTTCCAGACTGGCTTTGAAGGGCCTGGTACTCAGATCTTCAGGAGATGCTCACAGAAGATCCTTGGCCTCTTCCTCTAAGGGAGGACCTGTTGTAGCAGGGGCCCTGCATGTTCCAAGACTTACCGCGGTTACGTTTGACGGCATGGCGGTTGAACGCCGGATCCTAGCTGAGAAGGGTATTCCGGAAGAGGTCATACCTACTCTAATAAAGGCTAGGAAGGAGGTGACTGCAAAACATTATCACCGTATCTGGCGGAAATATGTCTCTTGGTGTGAAACCAAGAATGCTACTACGGAAGATTTCCATTTGGGTCGTTTTCTCCACTTCCTACAGACAGGAGTGGATATGGGCCTAAAATTAGGCTCTGTTAAGGTACAGATTTCGGCTCTGTCGATATTCTTTCAGAAGGAATTGGCTTCTCTTCCAGAAGTCCAGACTTTTGTAAAGGGAGTGCTACACATCCAGCCTCCTTTTGTGCCCCCAGTGGCACCATGGGACCTGAACGTGGTGTTGCAGTTACTAAAATCACACTGGTTTGAACCCCTTAACATGGTTGAGTTGAAATTTCTCACCTGGAAGGTGGTCATGTTATTGGCCTTGGCATCTGCAAGACGGGTGTCAGAATTAGCGGCCTTGTCTCACAAGAGCCCCTACTTGATTTTTCATGTTGATAGAGCGGAATTGACCACTCGTCCTCAATTTTTACCTAAGGTGGTTTCTTCATTCCATATAAACCAACCTATTGTGGTGCCTGTGGCTACGAGTGACTTGGAGGATTCCAGGTCCCTGGATGTAGTCAGGGCTTTAAAGATTTATGTAGCCAGGATGGCTAGAATTAGGAAAACAGAGGCTCTGTTTGTTCTGTATGCAGCCAACAAGATTGGCGCGCCTGCTTCAAAGCAGACTATTGCTCGCTGGTTCTGTAACACGATTCAGCAGGCGTAAAGGCCCATTCCACTAGGAAGGTGGGCTCTTCTTGGGCGACTGCCCGAGGTGTCTCGGCATTACAGCTTTGCCGAGCAGCGACTTGGTCGGGGTCAAACACTTTTGCTAAATTCTACAAGTTTGATACCCTGGCTCATGAGGACCTAGCATTTGCTCAGTCGGTGTTGCAGAGTCATCCGCACTCTCCCTCCCAGTGGGATTGGGAGCTTTGGTATGAACCCCATGGTCCTTACGGAGTCCCCAGCATCCTCTAGGACGTAAGAGAAAATAAGATTTTAAACCTACCGGTAAATCTATTTCTCCTAGTCTGTAGAGGATGCTGGGCGCCCGTCCCAGTGCGGAAAATCTGCAAGACTTGTATATGGTTATTGCTTACATAAGGGTTATGTTACAGTTGGAATCGGTCTTGGACCGTTGCTGTTGTTTGTTCATACTGTTAACTGGTTATGTGTATTCCAGGTTATATGGTATGATTGGTGTGGGCTGGTATGAATCTTGCCCTTAGATTTACAAAGTCCTTTCCTCGTATTGTCCATCTCCTCTGGGCACAGTTCTCTAGCTAAGGTCTGGAGGAGGGGCATAGAGGGAGGAGCCAGTGCACACCCATACTAAAAGTTCTTTATAGGTGCCCATGTCTCCTGCGGAGCCCGTCTATACCCCATGGTCCTTACGGAGTCCCCAGCATCCTCTACGGACTAGGAGAAATAGATTTACCGGTAGGTTTAAAATCTTATTTTTTTGCCCACTTACTATTCCTTGCTGTTGACATTTACTAAGTTTCTGTCGACCATAACGTTCCTGGTAGATCCACATCGGGGGCATGTCAGTACATGGTCATACACATTCGCAACACATTACTGTCACTAGAGACCTGACAGGTCGGGACAATCCACTTGCGTATAGGTTATATCTATATGTGTATATATATGTAGATATAGGTTATATATGCATGGTTAGGATATATGTGTTTTATTGTGTATTACATGATGTATATCCATGAATGCTGAAATAATGGTATTCTTATCATGGGCTGATCGCTCTGTTGATTAAGCTCTAGATTGGCCGGGAAGAGTTGGTTTCGATCCTCTCAAGGAGTCCAAATATTCTTCTCTTCACAACGCGGAGAGAAAATCATGGCAGTCAACTCCTGGTCGACGCAGAGCCCGGTCGCAAAGGATCATACACAGGCAGCTAAGTGAAATTTTATTTCTATACTTTGACCTTATTTGCACTGTATGCACTTGAGGGAGTGTTGTAGTCGGGTAGGCATCCGACAAAATTACCCTACCCAGAGTGGGTAGGCTTGCCTATGTTTATTCTACCGTATAACATTACAGCAGGCTGCCACGTGATAGCAGGAGGTGTGACCGGAAAAATGCGGAGGATGTCTCCGGGAGATGCTGGTGGGAGGTATACAGCTGTTTGGTGTGGCCTATGGTCAGTCAGTCTCGGCGGATACCACTGGTAAGTCTAACTTCGTGAGTTAGCCTCCTTCGCAACGGTTGGTGACGCATTCTTTTGTGGGATGCAGTCGTTTTAATCGGTTCAATACTGTTCTTTTTTTCCTTTTCTGTGCAGACAGTGGAAGGTGAAAAGGTAAGTGTTCTGCAGCCTTGTTAGGTTAGCAGAAGTGGATGTCGTTTTCTGTTTCCACTACATCCACCACTTGTCGCTGAGTCTATCGTGCTGGTCCTCACTCCGGTGAGCACTCGTCTACTAATTTTCAGTTAGTCCAGGAATAGACTAGGACCTGTGCGTTATTTTATAGAATCAAAAGGGGAACATTCTGACTTACGGTTGTTTCCCCTTACTGTTTTTTCTAATAGATCTTGCCGTTCCCCTCTGGAAGGGGAGGTAGTACGCGACGCCATACAGAGGTGCGTCAGGTTCAGGACATTGTCTGATTGTCCCTGTATAAAGGTGCAAATCGTTGTTTCTCTCTGACTGTTCTTCGGCACAGAGATTGACTGTTGTTCCCAACGACGCAGAGGTCGAAAGTGGGTATCAGAGTAGCTACTGACCGGTTAAGGTTCGGTGTTTTTCCTGTGGAAAGAGGCCTGAGGATCCAGAGTTGGATCGGCTTTGAGGTGACACCTCATCAATATGTTCTTTTAATAAAACAGATGGGTGCGGCCTAAGAGGCCTTTTTCGGTGAGCAGGTCTAATACCAGAGTGGTGTTTAAGGGATCAGTTGGAAGTGTGTTCCGGGTCTCACATGCGCATGCACCGGAATATAATCCTAACGGCCAGGACATCGCTCCTATGGTGTCGGCTCTGTTCTCTCCTTCTAGAGGAATGAAGGTTCGGGATCAAGGTTTAGATCCTGGTGTCCGTACATACAGGTCTCCGAAGCTGGGGAGCAGTCCTTTGCAAGGGACGTATTTCCAGGGATAAGGTCAAGTTGGGAAGCTTGTCTGTTATAAGATTTCTTGAATTAAGAGCTATTTGCGATGAACGTATTCTTCGTGTTCTGCCCGTGTTCTGCCAGACGACTTGTCTGCAGGGGCGTAGGTAAGCCGCCATGGCGGAACAAGGAGCAAAGAGGCAATGGCGGAAGATGCACAGTTGCAGTTGAGTGGGACGTCTGGTAAACGCTATGTTAGCAGTCTTCGTTCCGGAGGTAAATGGCGGTGAAATAGATTTCCTCTGCTGACGCGATATCCAGCCGGAAAAAAAATTATTCAGTAGTCATCGAGAAATTTTCCCAGACGTGCCAAGTCTTTGAGGAGTGTCGCAATTGGACATGTTGGCGTCTCGCCTCAACGAGAGGCCTCAGGGCGATTGATCCAGGTCAAGGGACACTCGAGATATAGCAGTGGCCATCCTCGTGACACCGTGGGTGTTTTTAGTCGGTCTATGTGGCCTCTCCGCTTTCACTTTTCGGATGATGGTAAGCGTAAGAGAATCAAAGGTTCCGGTGATCCTCTTGAATCCGGTCTAGCCAGCAAGGGTTGGCTATCCAGTTTTTCATGGTTTACTCATGGAAGGTTACTGCCCTCTTCCTCTACGTGAGGTTATGTTACAACAAGATCAGGGCGTGTATCATGACTTACCGCGGCTGCATCTGACGGCGGGGCGATTGAATGCCATATCCTTAGCCGAACGGGTGTTCCCAGTGAAGTTGTTTCCTCAATTCTTCAGGCTAGGAGAGAACTAACGGTAAAGCGTTGCCACCATAGTTGGAGTAGTTATGGGTCTTGGTGTGTATCCAGGAAGGCTCCTATGGCAGACTTTCAGCTAGGTGTGCTTATCCGTACGTTACTAGCCGATGTGGATGCAAGCTAAATAAGTTTCTTTACAAGATTTCTCTCTTGGAAAGTGGTCATGCTATTGGCTTTGACGTCCGCAAGGCGGGTGTCAGAAGTGGTGGTTTTTGTCTTACAAGTGCCTTGTTTGATCTTTCAGGTGGATAGAGAGGAATTGAGTACTCTGTTGGTAGTTCTACCAAGAGTGGTTTCTGGGTTTCGCAGAAATCTGCCTATTTTGATGCCGGTGGTTAATTAGGCATTAGCTGATTCGAATTCCCTCGATCTAGCCAGGGATTTGAGTATGTAGGTTCGCCAATTTTGGCTCAGTTTGCAGAAACAGAGGCTATGTTTGTCTGGTATGTTCCCAACATGGTTTGGGAGACTGCGTTCTGCAGTCTGTTACACGCTGAATCTGTGATACGGTTTGGCATGTTCGTTCTACGGCTGGATTGCCGTTACCGAAGTCGGTGGAAGCCCATTCTAATGGAAAGATGGGCTCTTCTTGGGCGGATGCCCGAGGAGTCTCGGCGGTTCAACTTTGCCGAGCGGATTCTGGGATCAAACGCTTTGGCTATGCTCTACAAGTTTGATGCCCTGTTTTTTGAGGACCTTTGTTTGCTCATTCGGTACTGCAGAGTCGTCCGCACTCTCCCGCCCGTTTTGGAGCTTTGGTATAAACCCCATGGTCCTTTTGGAGTCCCCAGCATTCTTTAGGACGTATGAGAAAATAGGATTTTGGTACCTACCGGTAAATCCTTTTCTCTTAGTCCGTAGAGGATGCTGGGCGCCCGTCCCAGTGCGTACTGTGTCTGCAGTTATTGCTTTTGGTTAAACCCTGGTGGTGTCTTTTCTGTCAGGCGGTTGCTACCGTTGTTCATGTCATGGCATGCGGGGTCTTATTTTTGCTTATGTGGACACGGTTTGTGTTACATATTCTCTCAGCATCTGGCTGTGTTTTGTTCATGCAGTCGGCTGGTATTCTGCTGAATGCCACGCTCTACGGTGTGTTTGAGGTGTGAGCTGGTATGACACTCACCGTGTTTATAACGATAAATTCTTTCCTCGAAATGTCCATCTCTCCTGGGCACAGTTTTTTCTAACTGAGGTCTGGAGGAGGGGCATAGAGGGTGGAGCCGGTTCACACCCAGTTTAAGTTTTTATAGTGTGCCCAAGCTCCTGCGGATCCGTCTATGCCCCATGGTCCTTTTGGAGACCCCAGCATCCTCTACGTACTAAGAGAAAAGGATTTACCGGTAGGTACCAAAATCCTATTTTTATTTGACACAAGGCTATCAGCCCCCCATCCGCAGCCCTTGGATGGGGGGGGACAGCCTCGGGCTTCACCCCTGGCCCTTGGGTGGCTGGTGGGGGGGACCCCTTGATTTAAGGGGTCCCCACTCCTCCAGGGTACTCCGGCCAGGGGTGACTAGTTGGGGATTTAATGCCACGGCCGCAGGGACCGGTATAAAAGTGTCCCCCGGCTGTGGCATTATCTCTCCAGCTAGTGGAGCCCGGTGCTGGTGTTGAAAATACGGGGGACCCCTACGTCTATTGTCCCCTGTATTTTTTGCACCAGGACCGGACGCAGAGCCCGGTGCTGGCTGTATAAATATGGGGAATCCCCTGTTCATTTCCCCCCCGTATTTTTACAACCAGGACCGTCTCAAAGAGCCCGAGGCTGGTTATGCTTAGAAGGGGGGATCCCACACATTTTTTTTTGTGATTTTTAACCCATTCCCATCCCTTCCCACTGAAAAACATGCTCTGATCTCTCCATATTATTTTAGTCAGTAAAAAAAATATATATATTCTTTTTAAAAATATATAAATAATACTTGTGGCTCCTAATAGACAAACCAAGTAGATAATCCCTTCTAATATAAATAGATATGCTATTAGCAACAAAAAAAACACACAAAAAAAATGTTTTAAAATTTTTTTATTAGATTCCGCCAGCAAAATGAGGCGGACTGAAATTGACGAAATGACTGTCGAAAAGCACTGTTGTCGAATCGACATTTTTCAATTGAATATACTTTTGTCTAAAAGCCTCATTTTTACCATTGCAGACATGTCGAATTTAACAACTGTCGAATATCAAAAAGTCGAATCTGAAACGTCCGCTTTTTTTGCGAAAAGTACTGTATTGCATTGTCGAATTATTTTTTTTGTGTCGAAAATGCCCCGTTTTTCGACATTTGCGGCAATTCGACCGCAATTGCATATACCCCTGTATCTGTTTCTAGTGTGATGCCTGTGCTACCTGCTCTTACATTAAAAGAATTGGAAGCTGTTTAGACTCCAGTTTTAGCTTGCATATCTTAAATTAGAAGGTCTTGTTGCGTTGTCTGCTTGTTCTCACAATGCAGAAGATGTAATGTGGTAGAACACTGCATCACCTGTGCATCCAAATTCCACACATTAGAAGTAGAGGGCATATGAAAGTCATGTTGTTCGTAGAGCTGCACTTCATTCCATAGCCAAAAGTTTGTTATTTACGGTGTTCAGCTGGCGCCAGACTTTGACAAGGGCATAAAATGTAAAAAATAAATAAATAGAGCTAGAAGCCAGTAGTATGTTGGGATTTTTCTTTTTTCAATGGATGAATTACATGTCATTGTAGTTTTCATGATCAAAAGGTACCAAGCGTAAGTTTGTGGGGAGCGGCACAGTCTTAATGCTGCATTGTAGATTATACAAAAGCATACAGGTCAAAAATGAATTAGCTAGAAAGGCGTTTCATACACAAAATACTAAATATAATCAACCATATATGTGTGGTATCTTGTGTTTTCATATCTTAACATAGATATGCTACATATCTGTCCAATCAAAATGACCAGACATACATGCGGAGACTCCCACTTTAATTAGACATCGGGGGGATCCCTGCTCTGCAGAATCAGGCAAAACATCTACTATGGGGGGGAGGGTAAACGGGACTTTCCACTATTTTTAGCACGAATAGGGATTCGGCCTATATAATAGCAGGGCTGTTTTTGTTTTGCCTAGGTGCAGAATTCAGCAGGAGCAAAAAACATGTGGACTGGTGATTCCACATGTTTTTTCACCTGCCCTGGTGAAAATGCGGGCCGCACAGTAGGACAGAAATTATATTGCATATTGTCTATATTAGGATATGAGTTATCAATCCAGACATTAAACGGGTTAGGTCTACCTTTCGTATTTTGGCAAACTTTAAAATAATGTCAGACTTGTAGAGGAGGAATCGTGTTTGATGGGCCTTCATCTGAATTTACTATCCTATTTGTTGTGTCCCCAACTCTCAGTAAAGAAATGTATACTAAATCTAGTGTGATCGTGTTCCCTCCTGCTTGCTTATCTTTGCAGTATATAGTTTTCTTAATCTGATTAAAATGCTCCAAGAATACCTTCTAGTTCTCTATATACCTGTAAAGGTGCATACACACGGTGCGATGTAACCTTACAATTTTGACTATACAATCAAAATCATAAGGAAAGTTAGTGCAAATCGCACCGTGTGCGCACAGCTTGCGATACCGATGAATTGCCCAGCAAGATCGGTATTGCAAGAAAATATAGACTGTGCAGGTGAGTCAGTCGTGACTATTTAGTTCAAGTGTGCCATAGTAAAAATCGCACATTGACAAAATTGCACCATGTGTATAGAAAATATCGGTGCGTCTGGGCTCTGGGGGAGTTCAAGGGAAATCGCATAGTCAAAATCGGGCATAGACAATATCTCACTGTGTGCGCCTTAAATGATGATGTGTTTGTGGGATTTTAGGAAATGCTTCAGTAGATAGAAGCTGTAGTTTTTGGAGTACATAGAGGTTACTACTGAGACATCTCTTAAATCACAATGCTAAGTTCAGTAAATGCGACAATTTACAAATTAAAAATATCTCATGGGATTGTAACATTTTGGTTACAAGTTTTATGTTCAGTAGTTTCTGCATTAACATGTTCATATGTCCTTACCTCTGAGTTGTGCAGATGCTAAAGAGGTTGTTGTTTTTCTTTAACTATTCTGTGGGCAGCGTTGTGCAGGCACCGTTCCCATTTAAGTTTATGATTTATAAAACAAGTGATTGTTTCAAGACAAAATAATACAAAAGAAAGAAAAGTCGCATTCCAGACCAGTGTAGTGGAGCCAGTCTGTCCGGCCCAAACATGCAGGTATTTTCACAGCCTTGTCTAATTATTGGAGTCTCTGTCATCCCCCCCCCCCCCCCCCCCCCCCCCCCCCCCCGTAACAGCTTTTACAAAGTATTTGAAGTGAAGTGAGAACAAGTATAAAATGATTTGTATTACCAGAGAATTTTTTTTTTTTTTTTTTTTAAATCTCTCCACCAGTACTGTATTCGATTCACTGAGCACAGAGTACTGTTAAGTAATAGATTGGGGAAGTGTAGGGGGGGGGGGAAAGTAATGTGTGGAGTTTTACTTTATTTGTTTATTTACAATGTAAACAATACATTACATGTAAACCATACTGTAATTCTTTCACTTGTACAATATCAAGAGGTTTCCCGTATTGGCAATTATCTGACTTTGTATCATATCGCACAGCGGTGTTTTGGCATACTGAGTATTGGTGCCTCTTACGGTAAGCCGTCCAATGCAGCCTGTCTTACTTATTAGTCCACTAATAGTCCTGTTGCTACCTAATGAGCTATAGGCCACGTGAGTCTGAAGATGTATCTTGTATTTTTAGAAATCTTAAAATTGTCACTTCTGGACCTAAGAACTTACTTGATTTGAACAAAAGATTACATTTCCCATACTATTTATAAAGCAATCTATTGATATAAAATGAAAGTGTTCTCTGTTTCAGTGACAACTGCTTCAATGATTTATACATGTCCCCAATAGTACTCCTAATATTTGAAGTCCTATAAATAAACACTTCTATTAACCACCTATGTACATTTTTTTATTTTTTAAATATCTTTATATATTTTTTTTTTTTTACTTTTTTTTTTTTTGTACATGGTGTGGTTTAACCCAACTGCGCTTTTCCATTGTTCCACTTATTTTATTCCAGACTATTACAAAATTATGAGAAAAAAATGCGTTTTATCCTTTGTCAGTGTGGAGGCAGCAAGCTGAAATCTTTGACTTTATACATTGTTACTGTTTGTACTTTATAACGTGAACTACTACTTCATTCTCTTCCGATATGCTTGCTTTCTCCACATTTGTATGGGAACTGTCCATAAGAGATCATGGTGTTTGCATTTTGTGTGTATACTGTATATCTTTCCCATAAAGGCTGGTGAATAATTTACACACCTTTTTCCAACTTCATGTTATTCATGCAGTGACAGCTGCTTCCACCTTATAGGGGAGATATGGAAGTGAGTTGCTTCCTGTTCCCACTGCTTTGTACTGTCCGTTTATTCCTCTTTCCTACCTCCAAGCCAAGCTGCATGGACTTCCACACATACACAGTTGTATGGAAGTGATGTGACATCTGTCTCTCCGGCCAAGCGGCGGCTGTCAGTGATTCAGATTGTGGCAGCGGCTGCTAACATACCTGGCTACCCAGCAATGCCAGTGATCCATACCGGGTATATCATACCAACAAACACAGCAGCGGATGCTAACAGTATCGCTGTTCTACCTACAACAGAGAGTGATCCGAACCCACAATAAGACAAATTTATCTGCGACCTTGTGCTGATTACACTAGGGCAGACATGTCCAAACTGCGGCCCTCCAGCTGGTGAGAAACTACATATACTAGCATGCCCTGACACAGCTTTAGCATTCTCTGACAGCAAAACTGTCAGGGCATGCTGGGATATGTAGTTTCACAACAGCTGGAGGGCCGCAGTTTGGAAATGATGTTGGTCTGGTGGTGTTTGAAGTCATTTATTCTCTGCCCACTGGCTCATATTTGAGCAGCAGCTATTCTGAAACACAACACACCTGTGGCTATAATTTGCGATCCGCTTGACTGTATAATATTATCATACCTGTACCAATGTATATGGTAATCCTATAAACCCATGTTAGGTGTAAAGAATTATCTGAAAAATTATCACTGCCTAATTAAGTGAATAATCTGATCATTCAGCTGCTTATGGTTCATTACTATAGTGATGCAGTTTCTGCCGGTTGTAGCCTTGCCTAGTGTTTATTGTGTTCTGATCATTGTGATCACATGAATATTTATTTTTAAGATGCTTTGCTTTGATTCATTATGCCATCCAGTGGTTTATCCTTGCACTGTGATTTTATCTATGTGATTTTGTTATATTTTCACCGTCCTTTTACCTTTCTTTGGTTCCCTTCCCTGGTTTTGTCTTCTAATTTTGAATTGAATTTCTTTGCTATAAACTTGATGTGTACCTAATAAAAGTTACATTTTAGAAATAGGCAGAGTGCCCCTGTAAGAGAAGTCTGCTTTTACCTCTCTCGGAAATAATTGGTCTCACATACACACTTGTGTAATGCAATAAATAAAGGAATTACATTTACAAAAAAAAAAGGTACTTTGGGGAGTACTCGCTCTTGGTGCAAGATTCTGTCCGACAAAAGAAGTATAATGTCTATAACTATAATTTTTTTAATATAAAGTTTGAACATGCAACAACATTAACAGTGGGGAGTACGGGCAGGACTTTATAGCATCCTAAACACAACTATTATTGATAAGCGTCTGCCTGCTTGCATTTTACTGCAGGGGTTTGCAGTGGAAAGGTCATAAGAAGTTTACATAAACCTCACCGAATCATAGCTGGTAAGCTTAATTGTTAGCGGTACATTGTAACATGATGACTGGTTTACATTTATTTAAACACTATGTCCAAAATCCTGACAATCCCAATTAAGCCAGCTTTAATTATAACCTGTTGTTGCACTATGCAGTGCTTACCTCAGTGACACATATTGACTTGACCTCAGTGTTTCAGTTAACCCCTTCTATTGTATTATGTTCATTTAATTTCATGGTGGCTATATACAGCTGGAAGGGTGGCATTCAGGATGCCGCCTGTTAGGATCCCGACGCTCAGTATACCGGTGCCGGAATCCCATCATACCGACAACTATTCTCCCTCTTGGGGGTCCACAACACCCCCTGGAGGGAGAATAAATAGCGTAGCGTGGCGAGTGCAGCAAACCCGCAAGGGGCTCATTTGCGCTGGCATGCCGGAGATCGGGATCCCGGTGCCGGTATGCTGGCCACCGGTGTCCCGCTCTCCGGCCACTCATACTACACCCAGCTGGAAAACACAAATGCATAGCACTTCTGAAAAATATTGTATTTAGTTTGAGTACAATATCTCGGATATATAAGGGCAGATTGAACTAGCTGCAGGTTTACCATTAAACCAGTAGCTTTATCCATGCAATAAATATTATGGATAATTGCCACTTATGCTCGGTACACACTACTCGATATATCTGCAGATCAACTGATCTGCAGATATATCTATAGCTGGATCGGGCAGTGTGCTGTGCATACACACTACCCCATCCGTCATGACTGACGTCACAAACGGGGCGCTGGTATTTACATGCGCCCGCCCAGTTCAGCAGTCAATCAATGGCGGCCTCTGCAGCATGTGTACGTGCAGTTGGCTGACCGCCCGTACACACGCAACGATACATCGTGTGTGCAGCAGGGACGATGTGATATGTCTGCAAATTACGGCGTTAACGGACCTATTGTTGGTACTCACTGGCCAACGGGCCAGTGATATATCGGCTGTTCTATTGAACATATCGCCCAGTGTGTGTACCCACCATAAGCTTGTGAGCACTTGTAATATAGACTTTTAATTGATGATTAAGAAGGTACCACTCATGGGACACTCGCAGATATGCTGAATAATGTTACAGCTAAAAGATAAAACGTCATCAGTGGATTCGATGAAGATGCTGACTGCTGGAATCCTGGCAGTCAGAATGGCGCTGCCGGAATCCCAATAGGGCCAGAGAGACAGACACCGGATCACGACAGCTGGCATCCCGAACAGTAGTATAGCAGGCGGGTTGGGGGGGCAGGTTTAGCTGCTGACCAGGGCAGTTAGGGATTGGCTGATTAAGGTTAGGCATTAAGTGGGTGGAGGGTTAGGTTTAGGCACCACCTGGGGGAGGTTAGGGTTAGGCGGGAAGGGAGGGTTAAGGAGTAGGGGAGAGTGGGGAAACTCTTACCCCCCCCTATTCAGGATTTGAACCCGCGGGATGCTGGCATCAGTATTCTGACCGTCGGCATCCCATGTGCCGGCAAATCATACTAAACCCATAGTCCGTATCTTATTGATATTAATATTTAATTAAATGGTAGCATATATGTCTATAATGGGTATGCGGCATTAGGGTGACCACGCTTAGGGTGACCACTATTGGTCGACATGCAGTAGGTTGACATGGTCACTAGGTCAACATGGACTATGTCGACATGGAAAAAGGTTGACATTAGTTTTTTTTTTTAGTTTTTATTTGTGTCGTTTTCTTCGTAAAGTGATAGGGAATCCCAATTAGTCCAGTGTCCCCTTGCTTTGCTCGCCATGCTGCACTCTGCACAGGTTACCGTTCCCAATTGTAGTCCACGTGGATTGTAAAATATGAAAAAGGTCAAAAAATCTCATGTCTACTTTTTTTCCATGTCGACCTAGTGACTGTCGACCTAATGACCGTATCCCGTCTTTAATGCATGTTCTGTCCACGTTATATATACTTAACACCCAAATAAATAAAAAAATTGAATGCCTTTTATTGGTTATTTTAATGTATCGTGTGTTGCATGAGTCTTCAACCTGCGGCCCTCCAGTTGCTGTGGAACTACACATCCCAGCATGCTCTGCATCAGTTTTAACATGCCTTAATAGCAAAACTGGCAGGGCATGCTGGGATGTGTAGTTCCACAACAGCTGGAGGGCCAAAAGTTGAAGACCCATGTTGTATTGAAAAGTGCACATGTACTTTTATGGTGTAGCACTACTCTTCCTGGGGGTAATACATTTCTAGTCTCTTCAGTTACATTCATCCTTTTTTTTTTTTTTTTTTTTTTTGCACCAATGTACACATTTTGTAGCTCATTAATATGATAAGTTGATAAGATGCAGTTATGTGTGTAAACGGAGTTTGGTGCCTCTCAAGATGCATCCAGCTGTAGCAGTAGCATATGCACTAAGCTTACATATGGAGAACATTGGAGCATATATGCTTGGTTTTGCTAGGTCACAGAGGTTCCCAACTGGAGTTCTCAAGGCACATTAACAGTCCAGGTTTTAAGGATAGCCATACTTCAGCACAGATGAATTAATCAGTGCCTAATTTTGATTTAACAACATTTGTGTGTCTTGAGAACAATGGTTGTTGGGAAGCACTGTTAGAAGGGGTGGTATTCAGTTTGCCGGCTGTTGGGATCCCAGCTCTCAGTATACCGGCGCCAGAATCCCGACACCTATTCTCCCTCTTGGGGGTCCAAGACCCCCCTGGAGGGAGAATAAATAGCGTGGCGAGCCCGAAAGGGGCTAATTTGCGCTCGCCCCGCTGTCGGCGTGCCGGTGTGCTGGCCGCCGGCAAACCATGCTACACCCGCTAGAAGATGTGGCTTGGCAGAGTTGCTAGTAAATCCTAAAATTACAGTATCCAATTTGTACACAATGTAATAGTTTAATGAAGTATATACATAAGAAAGTAGGATCTCAACATTGTAAATGTAAAAGCATTCTGTACCATGTGAAATACAGACATACACCATAAAAGTACTAATTAAATAGAAACATCCATTGATAAAATACAAACTTTCTTATTTAAAATTAAATAGGAAATCTTCTTAACTGCTGATGATCAAATGCAATGATCAATGAAGTAATGCAAATAGATAGGTACGAATTCATGTAATATAGCAGTCACACTACACAATCTGCCAACAAAGCGATTGCTGATGGTTCTGTTCATTGTGTGTGTTTTGCACCAGTGTTGGAGCGCCAGTAGTTATATATGACTCCTGACAGATGCATTTGCTTCTTTCTCAAGGTCTATTCATGTGATTACATCCTTGCTTTGCTCAGCTTACACTTCCCATTCTTTCCTGACCCATTTGTGCCTCTCTTAAGGTGGGTACACACTGGAAGATATATCTGCCGATCAATTGATCAGCAGATATATCTATGGACGGATCGGGCAGTGTGTTGAGCTTACACACTGCCCGATCCGTCGGGGACTGACGACATGAACTGGGCAGGCGTGTACACACGCCCACCCAGATCAGCTGTCAATCACCGCCGGCCGCCGTAGCATGTGTACGGCCGTACACACACAGCGACGCGACAATATATCGGTAGATATATTGGGCGTCGGCTGTGCTGCGGGGCCGACGTGATACGTCTGTGAACGACGGAGTTCACAGACGTATCGGCCGTACACACTGGCCGACGGACCCGCGATATATTGGCCGTTCAAGTGAACGTCCGATATATCGGCCAGTGTGTACGGGCCTTCAGATTAGGGAGTTGTAAACGTAAGATTCAACCAAGTCTACATACAGACACAAGTCATATATATATATATTTTTTTTTTTAATGTATGTGCAGTATGAAAATAAATGTTTTGTTTGTGTTTGCTTCTTATAATACTTGTGAGATGACAGCTCTTACTCATACTCCTGTATGTAAAGGGAGCATTTGTGCCAGCATTGGTTTTCCTATGTGTTGCTTTGCGGCATGTAATAAATGAATGCAGTACCCACTGTTTGCTTTTTTAACTTTAAGCATCGTGATGCTTAATGACACCTAATTTTATTTTGCATACCTTGGGTGTGATTCTGCGCAGTTAAAGGATCAGTTTCTGCATGTTTTATATGCCTTTTATACTAATAAGCTTTTGAAAACAATTAGTGCATGTTTCAAACTAAGTAAACGTGATTAAATAATGACACTAATAATAGGCAGAAATGGAATATGAAGGGTTATCTCAAAGCTAATCCTTAAGTAATGGAATTGGTGTATCTGATTTTCCTCCTTGCCATTCTCGGTGTACAGAGGAACGAGACAAGTGGTTATGGGAAATAAGGGGGAGCCACTGGAGGCCAGCGAAGAAAACGAGACCTTATCTGAAGCAATTAATCAAGAAACTCATATTGTGGGACAATTATTCAAAGCTAATTCTAAAATAGCTTTAGAGCCCCAGGTCCTGAGATATTTTTCCAGAATTTTGTCAAGGTCACTGAGAGCAGTGGGGCAAGTCCTGCATTAAAATGAAGGCATCCGTTGAACTAGTTAATAGTTTTATATCGTGTTTACTGCCAAACAGAGTGACGAAAAAACCCGACAAATAGCTGTGTAGCTTTAATTTCTTCTAAAGAACTTTGGTTTCATTGACTCATACACTGTAATGTTTCTTGATCTAAAGTCCTATTTATTATTCACATTTCTCAATGCTATCATTTTTCTTTTTCTTTTGCAGGGTTACTTAAATGCAAAATATTTACAGTTTGTAGCATTTTGACCCAAAATATTTTTATTTTATTAAATTTAAACTAAGGGGAAAAAAATGCATTGTCCACACTAACAAACACAAAATGGTTGCATGTAAGTTGTATTTAAGATTAACTGATCTTATGAAGTTTTACAGCTTTTGTCCATGTGTTTTGCACATACCGCCTTCTAGATTGATAGCAATTATTGCCTACTTGCAAAGTTTTTCTAAATACTTGATATTCTAGTCTCCTTTCATTTTGTACCATGTACTTTTATAATGCAGCAAAGTTGTTCAGCTGATAATGGGACACAATGGAAGACATGCTCAGAATTAATTTCGTTAAAGCTTTTCATTCTCTTGGCAAGTAAAAGCATATAAGGAAGTCAGAAAAGCGATGCAAGGCATTTAGGGGCCTATTTACTAAGCCTTGGATGGAGATAAAGTGGATGGAGATAACTGTCGAACTACCCTGTGACAAGCTGGATTTGAAAAATGACGAGCTGATTTGCTGGTACTATATCGCTATTCACTTATCTCCATCCACGGCTTAGTAAATAGACCCCTTTGTTTGATTTCTACGTCCTTCTTGCAACTTGAGTTTTCTAAAGGCAGAGACCCCCCTGTTTACTCATTTGGGGATAGTGGCTGCCAGTCTACTTGTCCTGTGGATATACAAGAATATCATTAAGATGAAATGCAAAAAGGTCACCCTTTATATTTCAAGCTGTTGCTTATTCCTCAGGTCTGTAGTGAGTTTTTACATTTTTATCTGAGTTTTTTTTTTTTTTTAATTATCTTATTGAAGTGTTTCATCTGAAAAAAAAAAAAAAAACAATATTAAATTAAAGTTTGTGTCCACTATAGGGAGTATGTTTACAATACCTGCTTGTTTAACACTAAATTTTATTTATACTTCAGTACCTAAAGTTGCGTGTTTGTTATGCTTTGCTGGAATACAAATGTGTTTTTATTCCGGTTTTCACTTGTGCAAGTGAGAGCGTTTTGTCCTAATATCAGTTTCCTTACACTGTACCATCAAATAGTATGTTAACGTAATCACAAGTGACACAAATGTGGTGATTTACGATTCCAATTTATTGTATCTGACAGGCAGAGAAAATAGGTGGATATGTCCTTATCATAAAGAATATCATAAATAACAAAGGCAAAGCACTAGGAATACTCATGTGGTGTCAGCAGCAAGTCCCTGTAAACAGACTGGTCTGGTATGTAGTCATAGAAACCCCAGAGTCCTACAGTTATCAGGACCCTCTGCAGCTATGTGATACAACAGTATTACCATATATATTAGCCCATTTGTAATATTCAGTGTCATTCCTGGTTTCCTTGTGTACCTAGCATTCGTTATCCTGTGGCTACATGCAAATCTGACTGTTAGTAGGTGCGTAGTACAGCTGTGTCAGAAATGTGGATGGTCTAAAACAAAACTAAACCTTTTTATAGCGAATGTTAATGTTTAAAAAATGTATGTCAAAACAAATGTAACATGTTATAGCATGGAAACACACTTTGCAATTAAACATTAAGCCATGTACATTAATGCTGGTACTATGAAAATATCTCATTTTGTAGCTATAAGTATACATGTCTATGTAAAAATATACATAAGCCTATATAATATCTTTTGCAAACATGTTCTTGTGTGTATGTACATTTTTATGTATTAAGAACTCTAACTTGATGTGACAAATAACCAATGACAATATTTATCCAACCAAAAATCAATTACATGAACCCTTTTGAGAAGTACATTCCTAGTAGGTTTTTGTTTCTGATAGTTGATGGTTGAGAGTATCCATTTCTGTACAGCTTTTTTAATGTCCTGTCACATCATCAGTTAGCTAAGTTTTGGATCAAAACCTTAATTCATTTAAAAACACAAAACTAAACTTGTCATTTTTGATTGAAAGATGGCGTTGTTGTTTTCTTTTAGAATATTCTGGTATAAACATGAGTTCATGGTGTGCTCAATTATTTTGAGGTCCAGGCCCTGCAACTACGAAATAATTCCAGATCACCAATTCAACACCCATGTGATAGGGTTTATCTGATACGCTGTGTTTGATAATAATCAAACCCTCCATTTTCATCTATTCAGACAATATGATGCTCTGAGAAATCTCAAAGAACCTAAAAGTTAAATCTAGGCATTTGCCTACCTCTGTCAAATCCATAAAATGGTAAAATTCATGGCTCAGCCATCACATAAATTCTGAACAATTACAGTTTTCATGAATAGGTAGCCAGGCCAAATCTCTATCACCCCTCCCAGCAACCACTAGGGACTTCTAAAGAAATGTTCTAATTACTGCCGTGTTTTGTTAATCTGTTTTGTGTTGGGTTTTTTCCCCCTATGGTTCTCCAACTAATACTTGAATACTTAACTTTTTCAGAGGAAGAAGAGGAGCAAGTGCCCACAGATGGTGGGACATCAGCAGAAGCTATGCAACTTCCTCTTGAAGAAGAAGGAGAGATGGAAGATGATGAAACTATTAATGATGAAAACTATTTAAGTAAAAGACCTTTGGATAGTCCTGAAACTTTAGATCTGCCTTTTGCGAAACGACAACGGTTAGCAAATATTAAAGGAGAGATTTTAGAAGGAACATTGGAACCACGTGAACCACTTAGTTCAATAAATGCTCAAAAGGTTCCTCCTATTCTTTCACCTACTCACATACAGGACAATTCGGACTTGGCCCTTCCTCCTTCAGAACCAATAATGTTGTCTCCTGTTTTAAAGCCCCAGACTGCCTCTTCAAAGCCATCAGAATCTAAAGCATTGATCTCTAAAACAAAATCAAAAGGTTCTCCAGGGCAAAAAACAAAATCTCCCAAATCTATACCACTGGCTACAGTTCTTGGTAGCCCTATACGATCACCTAAAAGTGGGCCAAAAGAGAAAAAATCTCCAGGACGTGCCAAAAGTCCTAAGAGTCCCAAGAGTCCAAAAGCTCCTGCAGCCAGTACTCAGCCAACTGTAAAGTTAGAAACACCAAGCAGTATACCCATAGTTGCAATAAGTGAAAAGATTTTAAGGGATAATGTACAAATAAAGCAAAATCCAACATCACAGGATTCTGAAAAATTAAATTCAGAAAACTCATCCAAGAAGCCATCAGTGGCTGATAATACCATTGAGGATTCTATTGATGCAGTAATTGCTCGAGCTTGTGCTGAACAAGAACCTGATCCTTTTGAATTTCCCTCTGGTTCAGAATCGGAGGGTGAAGTTTTTACTAGTCCTAAAAGACTTACCATAGCAGAGCCTGCTACTCCTAAATTTTCAGCTACTAACAGCAGTCTTGGTAAGACTTGTAGCACACCACTGCCTGCTTCAGGTGGCACATCTAGCTCTGATATTTCATGGACAATGGATGACTCAATAAATGAGGTGATCCGAAAGGTCAACCAAGAAACTCCACCAAATAATCCAATCAGTCAACCATGCTTCTCTTCTCCTTCTGCCTCTCCTCCTACTCCGGAGCCACTGGTCAAAGCCTATGAGGAGAAGGCAAAAATAGCTTCTCCAGTAGATTTGAAGAAAAAAGCTAAGAAAGAACTAAAAACAAAGATAAAGAAAAAGGACAAAGAAAAACAGAAGGACAAAGACAGGAGCAAGGACAAAAGCAAAGATAAAAACAAGGAGAAGGACAAAGATAAAGATGGTGGCAAAGATTCAAAACTTCAGTGGAAAGAGACTGCCAGAGATGATGATGCTGAAATGCACAGATTTATGTTAAAAAATGTCAATGACTCCGACCAAAAACCAAAGCAGAAGGAGAATAGTGGGAAGAAAGAGAAAGAAAAACATAAAAAGAAAGATAAAGAAAAGGGAAAGAAGGATAAAGATAAAAAAGGGAAAGACAAAAGCAAAGAAGAAAAGCTGAAAACGGCACCATCAACTCCCGTTTTATTAACGCCTAAAGATATTCCACTGCCAATGATAAGTACTCCCAATGCAGTACGACTACCCTCTTTGTTGCCTTCCATGTCACCTCTACTTCCAGAAAAGGTAGCCGAAGAGCGAGAGAAACCTAAAGAGAAGGACAAGAAAAAGGAAAAGAAAGAGAAGAAGAAAAAAAAGGACAAAGAGAAAGTCAAAGAGAAAGAGAAAGAGAAGGAGAGGAAAGAAAAGGAGAAAAAAGAAAAGGATAAGGAAAAACATAAGCATGACAAAGTAAGATTTTCTACATTTCTGGTCTTTTACATATCATGCTTTTGTCCAAGCTTTATTGACCTTACTATAGATCCACTTATAATTCACGATCTGTACAATTTTGCCCAAATATACAGCCAGAACAGCAAAACTTGTGTAGTTTTCTTGTTGTCTGAGTCTTTGCTTTATTAAGATTTAGAAAAGAGTGAGAAATTGAGAAAAGCAATAACAGATTAAATTGACAGGCCAGCCCAGTAGTCATCAGAAAGCCCCTTTTAAGAAGATAAACTGTAAAGCCTCCCAGCACAAAGGATTGCCATATTGAATTAAATTGTATAGCAATGGGCTAATAAGTGTTTCTTAAATCCATCTCTCTCGTACAAGACAGGGTTTTTAACTGGTTCCCCTTTAAATTGCAAGTATGTTTCCCAAGCTTTTTGCTACTCTTCTGTGGTTTTGGGAACAATATGGAGTTAAAGTTTTATCTTTTGGTGCCCGAGGTATATGGCAAAGCAGCTAAATCCATAAAGATTAGTAAAAAATGCTGCACATGGCAGTAAAGGGTTTATAAGACTACTAGCATTAGTTCAGGTGAAAGGAGGGTTGCTTATACATAAAACTAGACAAATCCACTCACAATGTATTTGAGGTATTTAGAAATGGTTTCCCTTTATGGTGATTTTAGTAGCTTAGAAATGAAAATACTCCCAGCCTGGGTTCTCAGTGTTCCCAAAAGGTCAGCTGTCCATTTAACGGAAAATATTCAAATCTCACTTTATATATAAAAAGAAAATGTCCCGGAAAGGAAATACAGTTTGTGATAAGTTAAAATTATACTCAAGCCAAGTCATGATTGAATCTTATAGAAATGGAGATAACACATTAACACTGCAGCAGTGCTAATGAAAATGTAAATTCTATTTTGTTTTGTTTTGTTTGAGATGATTACATTGTCTTTCCTTTTTAATATCCCATCTACTAGCAGGGAAACAGACATGTGCCCTGCTGAGTAAAATGTTGCAAGTCTTTCGGGCTGGGGAAAGTATTCTCAGTCAGTGCTCTGATTTGTCTTTACAGTAAAAAGAATGACATAAGACTCCTTTCAGCTTTTCTTCAGCTGTGTAGGGTATACATACGGGTTGGGTATGTGTGACCCACCGGTCACCATACCGTCGCCAGGTAGGGCGAGCGCCACAAGCCCCTTGCACTTGCCATGGACACCCATTAGTGGGATTAGTCCCTGCTAGTCGACATGCCGACTGTCGGGTTTCTAATGGGGTGAGATTTAGGGGGGTATTATGACCAGCAGTGACTGCCGACCGCCAGCCACATAACTACATCCCATACATACATTTTGTTTACAATGTTGTAATAGACAGTAACGGAATATCAGGACAGTATGTAATTGGCTGTGTCATTCAAAATGTGGTGAAGCCCCCCACCCATCCTCCCGGGAAAAGCGGGCAACATAAGAGGTGTGTGGGCTATGGATAATGTGGTGGAGAGTCACAGGGAGAGGATGACTGGGAGAGGCAGGGAGTCACAAGGACAGGACAAGGGAGACTGGGAGAGGCAGATTGTGACAGAGAGGATGCTCAGGAGAGGGTGATGGGGAGAGGATGAGGGTCGCAAGTAGAGGGAAATGGTTGATGTGGAGAAATAGAGACAGTGTGACGGGGAGAAGGTGACGCACACGGTAGAGCTGTAGCGTGACCTCCGATCCCCCAAGCAATGGTCGCAAGGGCAGCTGCAGAAAACTTCCCTAGAGATCGTGCAGGCACGCAGAGGTAGGAAGCGCCAGGGATTCGGGGAGAGATGAGGAGGAAGGATATGTGGTGTGCCACCTCTCCTCCTCCTCCAGGCAGACTGCGCATCAGTCTATTCCTCCCTAGCCTTGATGCCTGCTGGCAGCTCTATAGTCATTTGACCGGGGCCAGTCACTAGATCATAACATCAGAACCCCTGCACCCAAGCACACACAGAATGGGAAAGGGAAGGAGCTGAGAGTAGCGAGCGGCTCCTCCTCGTCCTCTGGGCTCTACAGCAGCAGTTGCTTCAGGGTGCTCATGGCACAGCAGTGTGGATAGTGTCGGGCCGCCAGTGATTGAGCTAGCGCACTGGCAAGCAGCTGCCATGTAGAGATGGGGACAGCGGCATTTCGAATGTGACACCAGCCATGAGCCAATCTGAGCTCACTGACTGGCAGCCAAACAGGAGCAGGCGACTTCTGATTGGTTGCCGGTCTGTGAGCTCCGATTGGTTAATGGTCCGCTACCACATTTTAAATGTCTCTGGTGCTGTCCCTGTTTCTACATGGCTGCTGCTGGCCTGTGTGCTAGCTGCAACACTGGCGGCCCGGCGCTATCCACACCACTGTCAACTGGGCCCCCTTTTTGTCCGGGCCCCCGGGACTCAAGCAAGGCCAGTCAGTCTTCCACTGATGGCTGCTCTGCTGACATCCATTTGTATCTTGCATGTTCAATTTTGGCCTGCAAGTGTTTATCAGCCTGTGTGTGATCACACGGGTCTGTTTATGCCAGAAGTGACCCCTATTTTGAATTGCTGTATATCCTCCACTTGACCATCAGTATATTGCACAAATGGGTATGGGTCGTTGGATAGACACAACTTAGGTCGACAGTCATTAGGTCGACCATGGAAGGTCGACATGGTCATTAAGTCGACATGATCAAAAGAACGACATGAGGTTTTTGGTGTAGTTTTCTCCGTAAAGTGAAGGGGAAGTGCACTGTGTCCCCTCGCATGGCTCGCTTCGCTCGCCCTGCTTCGGGCAAGTTGCCTCGCTTCGCTCGGCACAGATTACCATTCCTATCGTAGTCCGCGTGGATCGTTAAGAATTAAAAAATCCAAAACATTTTTTAAAATGTGAAAAACTCATGTCGACCTTTTGACTTGTGGACCTAATGGCATTGTCGACCTTCAGTGGTCGACCTAATGAGTGTTGACCTAAGTTGTGTCGACCTAACGACTGTAACCCAGCACAAATAGACATTGATCTGAGTGGCAGTAAAGTTGGCTGAAATGTTTTAATTATGTCTCGAAATCCTCATTTCAAGTGCAAGCTTTCTATGGATGGGTCTCCCTTCCTTCTACCTTGCATGTGCTGTTGGTGTTCAATGCTGCCCGAATTGATTTGCAAAGCTTGTTGCTGTGCATTTATATAAAATTATTTGCTTACGGTTTTATACAGGTTTAAAGTGTTAAACGGTTTTAAACATGTCCAGGGGTCATTCCCATCAGTCAGGGTTGGAAAAAAAGGTTTCATATTTTGTTTTGTTTTTTAAAAAACAAAAAATCAATTGTTTGGTTTAAACAGTTTTTTTGGGGTTTTTTTGCGCTCGCCCCGCTGCCGGCATACAGTCTGTCGAGGTCCTGGTGCCAGTATACTGAGCACCTGGATCCCGACAGCCGGCCAATCATAGTGCACCCCCTCAGCTATGCAATATCCCACCTTTTTGTTCAACTACTTGCTCAAATAAACCACAAGGTGTTCCGGGTGTACTATGATTGGCCGGCTGTCGGGATCTACAAGGGAACACCTTGTGGTTTATTTGAGCCAGTAATACATGAACAAAGAGGTGGGATATTGCGTAGCTGAGGGGCTATTATGTGGTGCTGTGAATGATCTTAAACCCTATTTGTATGGCTACTCTGTGGCGACTGATCTCAGTTCTTTAGAGTAGCTGCAACTCACATTGAGTGAGAGTGGTGCTTCAAATTTGACCAAGAAAATTCCAACTTTGCATTGGATTTTAACAGGTGCCAGGACCAGGAAACAAATTGTGGGGAAATTGGGCGCTACTGAATGTGGAGTCAACTCTCTGCCCGCTTTCCAGCAGTCTTTTTTTTTTTTTCTAAATTAGTGGTCACATTGATTTAGTCACGAGCAAATAAGTGCCTGTAGCAGGTACCATACCATCCAAAAGCAGGCTATTAAAGATTGGCAGCATGATTTGGCATAGTGGCTAGCATTACCTCCTCGCATCACTCTGAGTAGTCATAGGTAATGGCATATTAATGACTATAAGACAAATCTGTTGGAGGAACAAAATGATGACTCTGACAGAGTTGCAAAGTAAGACCATCCTGTTACGCCCCAAAATTGAAGGCATTTTTAAAAACTATATGTAACCACTCACCTTAATGATAGATAGGTGTTACTGTCATACATCGTATAATAAACAGGACAGAGGTGAAAAATGCACAAGGATCTCTGGGCATTGATTTGCTTTACACCTTCTAGTGTCATCCAATTCCTTCACCTTGTGAATTGTTTTTTTTATGTTCAGGGGTGCTGTCACTTTGACTGACTTGTTATACTGAGCCATTCACGGAAAGCAGGAAAAGGGTAAATTCCAGTGATGCAGTGGTGGAACTTGTGAGTGGTGGGCCCAGGTGCAAAAATATGGTTTGGGCTCCACTCCTCAAGGTCATTATATGTTGCTTTGCAGTGGATGATGAGGAGGTGGCGGGGAGAGGTAGTTGGTGTTTGAGAGAAGGTTAAAGGGAGAGGTAGTGAGTGAAGAGGAGATGGTTGCAGGGAGAGGTACTGTCTATGGTGACATAGAAAGGCAGTGGATGACTAGGAAGAGGCAGAGAGTGACAGAGAATCAGAGTGTGATAGACAGTGGCACAGGATGATAGAGAGTGGGTAAAAGGAAGAGGCAGTGGGTAACAGGCAGAGAGTGATGGGGAGAGGCAGGGTATGTGAGGTCTTTATAGGAGGGAGTCAAGGGTGTAAATTGGTTTAAAGGGTTCACTGGTCCATGAAGGGAAAGTATTAGTGAGGGAGACCGACAGAATTATATCAAGGTAGTCGAGAGCAAGCAACAGTCAGATCTGTGGAAACAACAGTATATGTGTGTGTGAGAGAGACAGAGAGAAAAAGGGAGAGAGATTACACAGGGAGAGATAGGCATGTGTTAGAGAGAGACAGACATAGGGAGCGAGAGTTTACAATAAATCGGAGGTATGCTTATTGATGAAGCTTAATCCCTGGTGTAAGTGAAGATCTGACCTTTCACCCAGTCTATGACTTGCGCAGAGAAGCTATCCACAGCAGGGTGTATTCATCTGGCAGACACAGCATGGGCAAAGCCAGGGTACAAATAGTGATGGAGGTGACCCGGGCCGGCATGGGATTACTGTAGCTTGATCTGGGGACAGAGAGGCTCCTCTCATTAGTTTTCGCCCCGGGGCAGGTCACTAGATTGGGATATCGGACCCCAGCAATAGCAGTGTGACCGTGAGAGTGGAGGGAGCCCCACCCTCTTCCAACTGGACTGCCTACTCCTGCTTCGTTGATGAGTCAGTGTAGTTAAATCTGGGTCACTTCATTGCCGCAGGCCTAGGTGCATTGCACCGGCTACATCGCCAGTAGTTCTGCCACTGCACTGGTGTGTTCCGGAAAGTGACTACTTCCATTTTGTGTATGGCATGCTTTATCAACTCTGCCTTTATTTACTCAATATGAGTCCAGGTCTGCAGCAGTAATATATGTGTCCTGTTTAGGACAGGAGGAAACCATAGCATATGCAGTTGGTTTATACCAGGAGTAATAAAAGCTTAAATATATAGCTTGATAATATTAGTAAGTGTGAAAATCACGTTACCCAGTTCTGTAATAGTATCATACACTTAATATTTTAGTGATGGACAGTGTTGTTGTGAAATGTGAATGTAACATTTACAGTGTAAAATAAAATAAGACACAGATAAAAATAAAAGTACAAATTAAATTGAATTAAATCCAAACATCTATAGTCTTTTCTTTTCAAATGGGAATCTTCTTCCGTGGTTTTAATGCAAATATCATTTAAGAAATGTGAAGAGATGGCAGCAACTTTGTATAATATAGCAGTCACACTAATGATTTATATATCAGAAGAGGCCCTGACACTGTAAGCCAATTGAAGGTGGCTGCGATTGTCTTACCCGGGTGGTATTCATGTGACCGCCGGTCAGCTGACCAACAGTCATATGACCTCCTCCACCAGCCCGCCGGGTTACTATCCCGATGGTCGGCACGCCGACCAACAGGGACTATTTCCACTCGTGGGTGTACCGAGCCCGCAAGGGGCTTGCTGCACTCGCCCCTCCCCGCCGGGATCCCGGCGTCGGTATGCTGCCGGGATCCCGGCGTCGGTAAGCTGACCGCCGGTCAGACATACTACACCCGTCTTACCCATCCGTGTGTGTTTTGCACTATGGGGGGCGCATTCGCATTTGTGTCTATTTCTAGGTCTGCACCTCACATCCTTGTTTTACTAGGCCCACATATGCAGAGTACATGTATGCATATTCTGCAGAAAGATATATACATCCAATTCTTTAAGTCCCACTGAGAGCAAGTACAATTATAAATCAGAGCAAACTCATTGCATAGAATTTGAATAGAATGTGGTCAAATTGCTATGTTCTGTGATTATGTAAAGGGCCCTACACATTCGGCGACCCGCCTCCGAGCTGCCCGACTGCCGATATGGCTGACAGGCGACCCAGCGGCGGGGTGAGGTGATGGGGGAAGTGAACTTTCTTCACTCCACCCGGCTCCATAGCAGTGCAAGCTAATATGGATGAGATTGTCCATATTGGCTTGCATTCATAAGCGACCCGTCACCAACGATGAACGAGCGCGGGGCTAGTGTGCGCACATGATTTATCATTTGATGCGCAGCCCCACGGATCGCATTTTACATCCAACATCTGACCTGCATGCAGTCTAGATGGTGCAATATCGTGAGCTTTTTTATAGTGTGTACATACAACCATACGATTTTAGGGCATTGACGTCAGCCTGGACCGTCCTCCTCCTTGTGCTTGTGCTGCCTTAAAAACAATTACAGCGCTGAGTTATACTCCCAATTCTCAGGTTATAAAATCAACACCAATAAAACTGAAGTCCTAGATTTTTATATCCCTGCCTCATCTAAACATGCTCTGGAAGCTTCATTCCCCTTTACATGGCATAAACAGAAAATTAAATACCTGGGCATTTATTTAACACCCCGACATCATCGGTTATTTCAGGCCAACTATCCCCATATTTTGGACCAAATTAAATCAAATTACTTATTCCAAACTTTACCAATCTATATTCCTCCTTATGTCTTTAAATTTTTGCAATTCCAATCTTCCCAATATATATGGGCTCAAAAACGTCCCAGCATTAAATTGAAATTGCTTAAGCGTCCCTCCCGAGGTGGCGGGCTGGGTATTCCCGATTTTCGGAAATACTATTACGTGGCGCAGCTCTCGCAATGTGTGCAGTGGTGCGCTTCTAAAGCAGGGAAAGTCTGGGTTAACATTGAGGCTGAGGAGCTGGGTTTATCAACGCTCTCCTCCCTCTTGTGGCTCCCCAGGACTCGCCGTCCTCGGACTGTGTCCTCCCATCCTATAGTTTCTCGCTCCTTAGCCATCTGGGATTTTACTAACAGGCGGTTTAACTGTCTGTGGGCTCATCTCCCCTTATCCCACTATTTCATAATCCTGACTTCCCGCCTGGCATGTGTAAATCATCTTTCAATCTCTGGAAGGTAGGGAACATTCTGTATTTAAATGATATTACTGTTGATAACATCTTCCCTCAATTTTCGGATATTCAGGAACAAGCAGCAATCCCTGCTAGGGAATTTTTCCGGTTTTTACAAATACGTCACTTTCATTCCAAGACTAATTCCATATTGACAAGAAGGCCTTTGTCTTCCTTTGAATCTCTGTGCTGGGGGCGATCTTCAACCAGAGGATTTATCTCTAAGATATATACATTGTTAATTGAAGATGAGTCCCCATGCACGGGATTCCCATGAGTTGGCATGGGAGGCGGATTTGGGAACCAACTTAGATTCTGAGGAGTGTTCAGACATATGGGATAATGCTGCTTCTAGTTCCATCTGCGTCAAAATGAAAGAAAATCCCTATAATCTTTTATACCGATGGTACTATGTATGCTCCAGGTTGAAGGCCATGTTTCCGGACACCTCGGATAGGTTGCTCAGAAGAAGGCACCTTCTTACATATATGGTGGACCTGTCCTCGGATCTCTGCAATATGGCAAGAGGTCATCACCCTCCTCTTGCACCTATTCGGGGTTCCCATCCCTTCTGACCCTAGATTTTTTCTTCTTCCTCTTAATCTTCCCATCCTCTCCAGACACCAAAATAAGCTACTGCAACATGTCTCCGTTGCCATGACATGTCAGATAGCTATAGAATGGAAAAAACCTATTCCATCACCCATGCAGTCAATTCTGTCATGGATTTGATATGTTCATAAAATGGAGTATATGACAGGTATAATTAACCATTCCTCTAAATCATTTGATAAGGTCTGGGGCCCATGGCTGACCACTCAGAATGCCCCATCCCCGTTTCGTAGCTGATTTACTTACCTGGTTTCACTGCTGTAACCTCTACCCACGGTCCTCCCCATTTGCTCTACTTCTTTTCCTTTCCTACGACTCTTCTTTTCTATCCATTCTCCACTTTTGATTCTCTTTAATCTCTTTAGGTTAGTGTCTTTGAGAAGTCACACATTGTTCTCTCTCTTTATTGCAAAATTGGGTCACATTTATAGTATGTTATTGCATGTTTATTGCAGATGCATCAGTTTCAACCTACATTTCGATGTTCAACTTGCTATTGGTATGATGTATATTTATGTGATCTGCTTAATAAAAAGTTCTTTAAAAAACCAAAACAATTACATCATTTCATCTTATCTTTATTGTTTCATCGTATAGTGTGTATGCCCGATATCGTATGTTGGGAAATTGTATACAATAGTGCATGAGGCGCTCATCATACTAGTGTTTACGTAGCCTTATTCATAGCTGTTATGTACAGGTTTTGCATGCAGGACCATAGATCTGGAAAAGACTGCAGTTGTTCATGATATCCTTTTTTCTTTTTTTTTTTCAATTCACCTTTTAAACAGGCCAAAGTGGAGTTATCTGTTCCAGCCCCTTCACCTGTAATCCCACGACTGACACTGAGGGTCGGTGCAGGCCAAGACACAATGTAAGTAATGATTGCTGTATGCAACGCGTTATGCTTTGTTACAATTCAACAAAACTACAACCTGTTGACTAAAAAATGTCCTTCTTTGTTACAGTGTTGGTCAAATAATTACGTTGCACACTTTAAATGTGTTAGTCAGGTTTTCATTTGGAGAGCATATTAATAGTACATAGTGATAGTAACATTTTGCCATATGAAGCAATAATATGGGCACTAATATTCCGAATGATTATTACTTGTGGTGAAAACACAATTAGTAATGCACTTTTAAATTTGTACTGACCACTAGGGATTGACTGGGGCTAAATACTATATTTGCCCTGGCATTCTTTCTGTGCACGCACTGAAAAAGGGGACGTGACCACGCATTGTGCCCCATCGAAGCATGACTCCCACGCAAAGCACCAGGAGGCAGAGCTGCATGGACAGGCCTACAGACAGCCAGATCAGCCTACCAGGCCATCGGCCCTTCTGGAAAAAGGGGGGTGGAAGCTGCGCTCACAGAGTGGGGTACCAATTGTGCTGCTGTACCTGAAGGCGTCCTACCTCCTTGCGTGGAATAATGGTTCTAAAGGTCAGCGCACTAATTGGTTGGTGAGGGTATGTAATGGGTGTGTGATGGTCTGGGTGAAGTTTGTGTACCACGTGGATGTGTGTGTTAATGATGGTCACTCTAACCGTTGGATTGCCGTGTGCATCTAGTTTTATTTTTGTTTTTATTTTAAAAAGTGTTCATACAGTATCAAGGTTGTCCTTATTGGTAACAACCTATGAGGATTGGATAATGGTTCCTTTCAGTTATTTGTCCACCTCTTTCAGGTGTGTCCTGCAGACTACCCTTTATTTTGTATACCTTCCTAGTGGTATACAAGATGGACCCCAGTTCAGGTGAATGTCAGGTGTACCCTGCGGGTCACCTTTACCATAGGGGTGATGAGAGCCTATGTTCCCTCTGAGTCTGGATGCTGGATGGTGTCTATGGAGTATGATCAGTGCGGCGTCCCGCCTGTCATACACCTTCTGTGTGCAGCACTGAGGTGTGAGAGAGTGGGCTGTGTGCACTGACACTTACCGCCGTGGACAGGATTTTCTGCTGCCTGTCGCCGGTGAGCCGCGTCTCTGCTGTTCCCCCCTCAGGCTGTCAGTCCTCCGTTACCTCCGTCTTTCTTAGTAGATGTTCTCCCCAGCGGCAGCCGGTCCCCTCCGTGGCTTCTTCTGTCTCCCTTACTGTGCGCGCTGTCTGGCGGCAGCTGATCTCCTTCGCCTCCTCCTCGTCGTCCGCGTTCCGTCCTGCCGCTTCCGGGTTCGCGCGTCACGTTCAGTACCACGTGAGCGCTCTTTCAGTGCAAAGTTCAGATTGCCCTGTTCCCTTCTCCGGCCGGAGAGGGGAATCTGTAGGCTGTATTTTGTGAATGAGTGTGATGTTAATTACGTCCCAACGCGTTTCAGCACGAATGCCTTTGTCTAGGGTTACAAGTGTATGTTCCTGTGCCCATTATATGGTGCAGTTACCATGTTGATTGGTCCATATAGATTGTCTTTGGTCACCGCCCACCACTGTGATTGGTTGCGGTGACTCTCCACCTGTCAATCAATCACATCATGTCGTCTATGTGTTTCGGACTTGCTCTTACTCCTAAGTGCAGGTCTCATTATTAACATGGACTACAATGTCAGCGTTGAGTTCTGTAAACTATACCCAGCTGCCTGTGCCTCTAGGTTGCAGTCTGTGGGTGATTGTATAGTTACATGAAAATGGATTGCAATATGGGGATGCCGTTATGCTGTATTGCTGTATTGGATATTGGGGTAATTAATTAATGTGGGTGGTCTGTCCTGTCAGTATGGGGTGGTGGTCGGGTGTAGGGGGAAGGATGTGGGGGATGGGGGGGGGGGGGGAATCTCTGGTTGGACTATGCGAGCCTTTAATTGAGACGTGGTGGGGAGGGTATGAGGGGGGTGATGAAGGGGGGGGGTTGGGGTTGAACGGGGGGGGGGGGGGAAAGAGAGAAAGGACAGGATGTGTAGGGTGGGTGTGGGGTCAGTGCTTCTGATGCTGTGTTTCAACCCGTATTGTTAGAGGGCTGCGGCAATGTTGTAGTCTATGTTTAATCCTCTTGGTGTTAAGGTTTTCAGATTATAGATCCATCTGAGTTCCTCCCTATTGATTTTTTTCAGGTAGTCTCCCCCTCGCCAGTTGTTGGTTATCTGTTTTATTGCCAAAAAGTGTAGTTTGGATGGGTCCTGCATGTGAGTCTCCTTAAAGTGCTGTGAAACACTGTGTTTCTCATATCCCTTCTTTATGTTCTGTATGTGCTCGGAGATCCTAATCTTTAGTGTTCTAATGGTGCGTCCCACATATTGTAGTCCGCATGGGCAGGTGATAAGGTATATCACCCCTTTTGTGTGGCATGTGAGTTCCTCTCTAATCTCATATTTTTGACCGGTGATATGCGAGCAAAATCCTGTGGTATTCTGTGTTGTTCTGGAGTTTGTTGTTCTGCACCCTAAACACGACCCACAGTGGTAAAATCCTCTCTTTCTCTTAGTACCCTCTAGTGTGGTCTGTATTTGTCTTGATGGTGGGATGTGATTATGTACTAATTTTTCCCTCAGGTCTGGGGCCTTCCTATACACTACTTTTGGTTGTTGGGGTAATATTTTCGCTAACGTGTCATCTTGCATTAAGATGGCCCAGTGTTTCAGTATGCTCTGTTTCATCCTACCTGCTCCGGTGTTGTACTGTGTTATGAAATAAATGTCGTTGTTGTGCTGTTTCTCTTGTCTCTCCTTGTATTTCAGTAAGTCATGTCTATCTGTGTCCTCCAATTTCTTATATGCTTTATGTACAATCCCCTTGTCGTATTTCCTGTCTATGAATTTCTGTTTCAAGTCTTGTCCTTGTTTGTGATAGTCTTCTATCCGTGTGCAGTTCCTTCTCAGTCTTGTAAATTGTCCTGTCGGGATGCTCTGGAGCCAGTTTGGGTGGTGGCCACTTGTGGATAAGATGTAGCTATTCACGTCTACCTGTTTGTGGTGCGTGCGTGTGAGTATCTGGTTGTCCATTATATTGATCTCTAAATCAAGGAACACTACTTGTTCTTTGCTGTATTTTGTAGTGAAACGTAAATTCCTGTCATTCTTGCTGATGTGTAGTAGAAATGCTTGTAGTTGGTTCTCTGTCCCTTTCCATATGAATAGTACATCATCTATATACCTGTGCCAGAGGACCAGGTTCGCTCCGAAGTCATGCCCCTTCCAGATGTTATCCTCCTCCCACTTACTCATAAACAGGTTGGCATAACTCGGGGCGAACCTGGTCCCCATTGCTGTCCCTGTCCGCTGTTTGTAGTATTCATCGTCAAACCACGTGTAATTATGTTCAAGTATGAATGTGATGGCCTTTAGTATGAAATCTGTCTGCAGGGGTTGTAGTGTGTTGTCTTGTGAGAGGAAATGTCTTGCACTATCAGTCCCTTGCTTGTGATCTATGACTGTGTACAAGGATGTTACATCACTTGTCACTAAAAACATGTCTTCTGTCCAAACTGTATCCTGTAGTATTTGGAGTGTGTGAGTGGTGTCTCTTAGATAGGATTTCTGTTTAACTACATGTTGTTGTAGGAAGGAATCTATGTATCTGGAAAGGTTGGATGTAAGTGAGTTGATCCCTGAGATTATTGGTCTCCCCGGTGGGTGTTCCAAGTCTTTGTGTATCTTCGGGAGGTAGTAGAATACAGGTATTACAGGGTTTGTTGGGGTGAGAAAGTCAAATTCTTTTTTGTTGATGATCCCTAGTGATAGGCCTTCATTCAGTAGTGATTGTAACTGTCGTTTGTATTCCTGTGTTGGATCTCCTGTCAATTTGGTGTATGTTTGTGTATCCCCGAGCAATCGTTTTGATTCCTGTATGTAGTCTTTTTTATCTAGCAGTACAATGCCACCCCCCTTATCCGCCGGTTTAATGATCAGTGTTTTGGAGTTCTTAAGTTCCTCCAAGGCTTGTATCTCTCCCTTGTTCAGGTTCAGATGTTTATTACATGTGTTGTCCATTTTGTCTAAGTCATTAGTAAGTAGTTGTTCAAAGGTATTGATTATGTGTCCCTTTATGTGTTGTGGGTAAAATGTTGATTGCGGTTTGTGGTCAGTGTGTTTGAAGGTTGAGGTTTGTTCGTCTGGTTTGTGTTGTAGGTGGGTTTGTGCAAAGAATTTTTTGAGTGTGATCTTCCTAGTGAATGCCTGTATGTCCATATATGTGTCGAATTTGTTCATCTTTCTAGTTGGGGCGAATTTGAGTCCTTTATTGAGTAGTTGCTTGTGTTGTTCCTCTAGGTGGAAACTGCTTAGGTTAAATATCCCTTCAACTGACGGTTTTTTCTCTGTGTCCTTATTGGTTTTGTTTTTTTGACCTCCCCTACAGCCTCGTCTAGTTCTATGAGTTTTCTTTTGTTGGTCTGCGTGTGTTTTGACGGTGTTTGGCAGGCCGCAATGCCTGCCTCTAAATCTAAAAAATCTATGTCCCAATGTTCTCCATTTTTTGTGGTTATGTTGGTGGGTGTTTGGTCTTGTGTTTTCTCTACTTGTGTGGTACTTTCTGTCCCTAGGCTGCCATGTTTTCCTATCTGTGTATCTGTTAGTGCCGTCAGACATCTATATGGACCAATCAACATGGTAACTGCACCATATAATGGGCACAGGAACATACACTTGTAACCCTAGACAAAGGCATTCGTGCTGAAACGCGTTGGGACGTAATTAACATCACACTCATTCACAAAATACAGCCTACAGATTCCCCTCTCCGGCCGGAGAAGGGAACAGGGCAATCTGAACTTTGCACTGAAAGAGCGCTCACGTGGTACTGAACGTGACGCGCGAACCCGGAAGCGGCAGGACGGAACGCGGACGACGAGGAGGAGGCGAAGGAGATCAGCTGCCGCCAGACAGCGCGCACAGTAAGGGAGACAGAAGAAGCCACGGAGGGGACCGGCTGCCGCTGGGGAGAACATCTACTAAGAAAGACGGAGGTAACGGAGGACTGACAGCCTGAGGGGGGAACAGCAGAGACGCGGCTCACCGGCGACAGGCAGCAGAAAATCCTGTCCACGGCGGTAAGTGTCAGTGCACACAGCCCACTCTCTCACACCTCAGTGCTGCACACAGAAGGTGTATGACAGGCGGGACGCCGCACTGATCATACTCCATAGACACCATCCAGCATCCAGACTCAGAGGGAACATAGGCTCTCATCACCCCTATGGTAAAGGTGACCCGCAGGGTACACCTGACATTCACCTGAACTGGGGTCCATCTTGTATACCACTAGGAAGGTATACAAAATAAAGGGTAGTCTGCAGGACACACCTGAAAGAGGTGGACAAATAACTGAAAGGAACCATTATCCAATCCTCATAGGTTGTTACCAATAAGGACAACCTTGATACTGTATGAACACTTTTTAAAATAAAAACAAAAATAAAACTAGATGCACACGGCAATCCAACGGTTAGAGTGACCATCATTAACACACACATCCACGTGGTACACAAACTTCACCCAGACCATCACACACCCATTACATACCCTCACCAACCAATTAGTGCGCTGACCTTTAGAACCATTATTCCACGCAAGGAGGTAGGACGCCTTCAGGTACAGCAGCACAATTGGTACCCCACTCTGTGAGCGCAGCTTCCACCCCCCTTTTTCCAATTAACGTATTGTCCACAAGAAGCTGCAGCACACATCGCACCCCCGTAACTTCATTTTCCACTAGGACACGCAGAGATCAACATCAAAACAGTCACACATGGGATTATTAGACTACAGGAATGACCGTATAGATAGGGCAAAAGAAACATTCACCAACTTTGAACAAACCACATCATTCCTCAGCAAGGGACAGGATCTATGTACACACATAGTCCGATTGGAACGCCTACTCAAACAAGAGACAAAATTATGGTGGGACACATTTGCATTACAATGGTACGCAGACCAAAAAACCATACCAAAGGGACTGACTATTAAGAAAATACCGACACATAATAGAGAGAACAAAGAGTTCATGGACAAATGGAACAACACTCTTAAAGAATGTTCCTTGAAACTGATACACATTATTATAGAACAACACGAGAAGGATCTAGCAACAATAGATAAAGATATCATCTCACTACACAACAATTTGGAATTATATCAAAAGGATCAAGACTATCAGAAAATAGAGACACTGACTCAAAACAGATTAAGAAAGGGGGAGGATATCATTATTGAAAGGAAAAAGAAAAAATTCCTCAGGGACAGGTGGGGCATCAAGAGCACACAGAAAGGAAGGAAAGCCACACCCTCCACAATAGGGATACCAACACATTTCAAATCTAGGTGTAAGAACACGACCCAGAGCACAAACAAACACAAGACCATTTTGAAAACATACAGACACCCAAACACCAACAAGATTCTGACGTATCAGGCATACATGACACTGATCCACTCAAACATAGCAAGATCCACAGACAGGGAATCTGAAACAGAATCGGACATTACGGACATATCATGTATGATAGAAGCAGAATCATCTTTCTCAATCCACGAGATAGAGGATCCAAAGTACGAGGCCACAATAAGACAATCACTGGAGAAAGGATGTCTGACGGCACTAACAGATACACAGATAGGAAAACATGGCAGCCTAGGGACAGAAAGTACCACACAAGTAGAGAAAACACAAGACCAAACACCCACCAACATAACCACAAAAAATGGAGAACATTGGGACATAGATTTTTTAGATTTAGAGGCAGGCATTGCGGCCTGCCAAACACCGTCAAAACACACGCAGACCAACAAAAGAAAACTCATAGAACTAGACGAGGCTGTAGGGGAGGTCAAAAAAACAAAACCAATAAGGACACAGAGAAAAAACCGTCAGTTGAAGGGATATTTAACCTAAGCAGTTTCCACCTAGAGGAACAACACAAGCAACTACTCAATAAAGGACTCAAATTCGCCCCAACTAGAAAGATGAACAAATTCGACACATATATGGACATACAGGCATTCACTAGGAAGATCACACTCAAAAAATTCTTTGCACAAACCCACCTACAACACAAACCAGACGAACAAACCTCAACCTTCAAACACACTGACCACAAACCGCAATCAACATTTTACCCACAACACATAAAGGGACACATAATCAATACCTTTGAACAACTACTTACTAATGACTTAGACAAAATGGACAACACATGTAATAAACATCTGAACCTGAACAAGGGAGAGATACAAGCCTTGGAGGAACTTAAGAACTCCAAAACACTGATCATTAAACCGGCGGATAAGGGGGGTGGCATTGTACTGCTAGATAAAAAAGACTACATACAGGAATCAAAACGATTGCTCGGGGATACACAAACATACACCAAATTGACAGGAGATCCAACACAGGAATACAAACGACAGTTACAATCACTACTGAATGAAGGCCTATCACTAGGGATCATCAACAAAAAAGAATTTGACTTTCTCACCCCAACAAACCCTGTAATACCTGTATTCTACTACCTCCCGAAGATACACAAAGACTTGGAACACCCACCGGGGAGACCAATAATCTCAGGGATCAACTCACTTACATCCAACCTTTCCAGATACATAGATTCCTTCCTACAACAACATGTAGTTAAACAGAAATCCTATCTAAGAGACACCACTCACACACTCCAAATACTACAGGATACAGTTTGGACAGAAGACATGTTTTTAGTGACAAGTGATGTAACATCCTTGTACACAGTCATAGATCACAAGCAAGGGACTGATAGTGCAAGACATTTCCTCTCACAAGACAACACACTACAACCCCTGCAGACAGATTTCATACTAAAGGCCATCACATTCATACTTGAACATAATTACACGTGGTTTGACGATGAATACTACAAACAGCGGACAGGGACAGCAATGGGGACCAGGTTCGCCCCGAGTTATGCCAACCTGTTTATGAGTAAGTGGGAGGAGGATAACATCTGGAAGGGGCATGACTTCGGAGCGAACCTGGTCCTCTGGCACAGGTATATAGATGATGTACTATTCATATGGAAAGGGACAGAGAACCAACTACAAGCATTTCTACTACACATCAGCAAGAATGACAGGAATTTACGTTTCACTACAAAATACAGCAAAGAACAAGTAGTGTTCCTTGATTTAGAGATCAATATAATGGACAACCAGATACTCACACGCACGCACCACAAACAGGTAGACGTGAATAGCTACATCTTATCCACAAGTGGCCACCACCCAAACTGGCTCCAGAGCATCCCGACAGGACAATTTACAAGACTGAGAAGGAACTGCACACGGATAGAAGACTATCACAAACAAGGACAAGACTTGAAACAGAAATTCATAGACAGGAAATACGACAAGGGGATTGTACATAAAGCATATAAGAAATTGGAGGACACAGATAGACATGACTTACTGAAATACAAGGAGAGACAAGAGAAACAGCACAACAACGACATTTATTTCATAACACAGTACAACACCGGAGCAGGTAGGATGAAACAGAGCATACTGAAACACTGGGCCATCTTAATGCAAGATGACACGTTAGCGAAAATATTACCCCAACAACCAAAAGTAGTGTATAGGAAGGCCCCAGACCTGAGGGAAAAATTAGTACATAATCACATCCCACCATCAAGACAAATACAGACCACACTAGAGGGTACTAAGAGAAAGAGAGGATTTTACCACTGTGGGTCGTGTTTAGGGTGCAGAACAACAAACTCCAGAACAACACAGAATACCACAGGATTTTGCTCGCATATCACCGGTCAAAAATATGAGATTAGAGAGGAACTCACATGCCACACAAAAGGGGTGATATACCTTATCACCTGCCCATGCGGACTACAATATGTGGGACGCACCATTAGAACACTAAAGATTAGGATCTCCGAGCACATACAGAACATAAAGAAGGGATATGAGAAACACAGTGTTTCACAGCACTTTAAGGAGACTCACATGCAGGACCCATCCAAACTACACTTTTTGGCAATAAAACAGATAACCAACAACTGGCGAGGGGGAGACTACCTGAAAAAAATCAATAGGGAGGAACTCAGATGGATCTATAATCTGAAAACCTTAACACCAAGAGGATTAAACATAGACTACAACATTGCCGCAGCCCTCTAACAATACGGGTTGAAACACAGCATCAGAAGCACTGACCCCACACCCACCCTACACATCCTGTCCTTTCTCTCTTTCCCCCCCCCCCCCGTTCAACCCCAACCCCCCCCCTTCATCACCCCCCTCATACCCTCCCCACCACGTCTCAATTAAAGGCTCGCATAGTCCAACCAGAGATTCCCCCCCCCCCCCCCCATCCCCCACATCCTTCCCCCTACACCCGACCACCACCCCATACTGACAGGACAGACCACCCACATTAATTAATTACCCCAATATCCAATACAGCAATACAGCATAACGGCATCCCCATATTGCAATCCATTTTCATGTAACTATACAATCACCCACAGACTGCAACCTAGAGGCACAGGCAGCTGGGTATAGTTTACAGAACTCAACGCTGACATTGTAGTCCATGTTAATAATGAGACCTGCACTTAGGAGTAAGAGCAAGTCCGAAACACATAGACGACATGATGTGATTGATTGACAGGTGGAGAGTCACCGCAACCAATCACAGTGGTGGGCGGTGACCAAAGACAATCTATATGGACCAATCAACATGGTAACTGCACCATATAATGGGCACAGGAACATACACTTGTAACCCTAGACAAAGGCATTCGTGCTGAAACGCGTTGGGACGTAATTAACATCACACTCATTCACAAAATACAGCCTACAGATTCCCCTCTCCGGCCGGAGAAGGGAACAGGGCAATCTGAACTTTGCACTGAAAGAGCGCTCACGTGGTACTGAACGTGACGCGCGAACCCGGAAGCGGCAGGACGGAACGCGGACGACGAGGAGGAGGCGAAGGAGATCAGCTGCCGCCAGACAGCGCGCACAGTAAGGGAGACAGAAGAAGCCACGGAGGGGACCGGCTGCCGCTGGGGAGAACATCTACTAAGAAAGACGGAGGTAACGGAGGACTGACAGCCTGAGGGGGGAACAGCAGAGACGCGGCTCACCGGCGACAGGCAGCAGAAAATCCTGTCCACGGCGGTAAGTGTCAGTGCACACAGCCCACTCTCTCACACCTCAGTGCTGCACACAGAAGGTGTATGACAGGCGGGACGCCGCACTGATCATACTCCATAGACACCATCCAGCATCCAGACTCAGAGGGAACATAGGCTCTCATCACCCCTATGGTAAAGGTGACCCGCAGGGTACACCTGACATTCACCTGAACTGGGGTCCATCTTGTATACCACTAGGAAGGTATACAAAATAAAGGGTAGTCTGCAGGACACACCTGAAAGAGGTGGACAAATAACTGAAAGGAACCATTATCCAATCCTCATAGGTTGTTACCAATAAGGACAACCTTGATACTGTATGAACACTTTTTAAAATAAAAACAAAAATAAAACTAGATGCACACGGCAATCCAACGGTTAGAGTGACCATCATTAACACACACATCCACGTGGTACACAAACTTCACCCAGACCATCACACACCCATTACATACCCTCACCAACCAATTAGTGCGCTGACCTTTAGAACCATTATTCATCGGCCCTTCTGCATTTGCTAGATGGCCAAGTCCGGCCATGCCACTAAGTAGAGATGAGCCCAGTCACTGTGATTTTTTTCTTTTCTTTTTGAGCGATTTCCGCTTCCTAGTGGTACAAGGTTCCAGCAATATCGCCTTTTAAGTTCTGCTTTTCTTAGGTCACATTCCTTGGAACACCCATTCCTTGCTATGGGGCAGATTCAGTTACATGTTGGCAACTCGCACTGCGCACTTATCAGCCAGATACAGTAGGCTGATTCTGCTGCCCCCTCCGTAGGCTTAATTGAATCTGCCCTAAATATTCTCTCTGAATTAACCTATAGACTATAAATTCTATCTGCTCTGTGTTGTGGTTTGAATTCCAGACAGACCATTAATAGACGTATTCACGTGTTTCTGTTTGCAAATGAAGAATGAAAGTAATTCCACATCTAATGCTCATCTCTAACTCTAAGATGTGATCATATCCCAAATGTCTCATCAGCCAGTGGTGTTTTAGGTTTAGTACTCTAGCTATTTTTCTGTGGACTAAAATGACACTGCTTAGTTCTAGTTTTATGCAGTCTTCAGAACAAGTTCATAATCAGCAACAATCTGATTTGCTGGCATACCAAGTCCAATACTGCTAGTTTACTACTTCAGGGAAATTTACTGGTTTCACTTCTAATATAATTAGACCGAATTTGGTTCCCTAAATAAATAAAAAGTCAGTCTGCAAATTAAGCTTATCTCTGCACACAGCTTCCATAAATTCTCCCCATAAGAGGAGCGAAACGCGTCAGGGAAGCAGCTTATTTGGACCTTTTTGCACCAGCTAAATTGCACTTTTACAGCACATCATTTCCAGCGACATTATCTGGAGAATCAATGGTGAACGTGTGAGTACCACCAAAACGCAGGTGTCTGCATACGGCACCCGGAGACGCGGACTCACAGAGCCTGGAAGTCGGGCTTCAGCGGCATCACCGGGAGAATCAACGGTGAGTGTGTGCTCACCAACGGGACGTAGGTGTCTGCATACGGCACCCGGAGACGTGGACTCACAGAGCCTGGAAGTCGGGGTAATTAACAATAATAATACATCAGGCGCCAGTGAAGCGCCCTCCCGCAGCCCGAGACCGTCTCATATATTATTTTCCTGTTCCGCATGTCAGCTTCAGGTGCGAATCATATTAAAGCTCCGTTGTGGAGCGTTTGTTGCACTTACCTATTGCATTTTGGCTGAGTGGCAATTTGATGAAGAGTGTCTAACACTACAAAACACAACGAGACACTGTTGCAATTTATAGCTGGTCAAATTATCTGCACGTTCCTACATATGGACTGATTTTTACCAATTTTATTGATTTTTCTGTGCACAGTAGTTTACTTATGATCCACCTCCTTTAGCTTATTATTATCTAATTATTATGTTCTGTTTTTTGCTTTTTTTGATTAATGTTTTATTTAGACCGGTCTAATTAATTTATTCATAATTAATTCTTAACATACATGTATGCATGTGTGATAAAAATAAAAAAGAATCATATATATTAAATTATCCTCTTGTTTTATTTTTATTGAGTCAAGCAAACTCTGAGCCATATCATTTGTATAATTAATTAGCGCAGGAATCAATGTGTTTGTTGTTCCATAAATTGTGTTTTAATGGGTTTTTTTAACAGATCTTATCCATAATGGTGTTAGTTGATTTAGATTATAAATATTTAAGACTGCTTCTTAATGTAGTATTTGAACAACGCATTACAGCACTTTCTATGCATTGTTATCAAGTCACTGATCACTAATTGAGTTAATGCCAGTAGGTGCTTAAGATATGCCATATCGATATGGCATCTACTGGACACTGATGTACTTAATGTAGCGGATTAGTTTGACATCACATCTAATGCAACATAGCATTCACAAAGCCACTGTAAATTTGTTTGTCCATACGCAATCACTTACTGTAATTTTCTATGCAAGGGACCGGCTAACTGTTACAGTGCACCTCATGCTACATTCTGCTCTGTCAGGACATAGGGGAACTGTTATAAGTTATAACCCCTACACATTTGTCGCCAAGGTGCCAGACAGCTGATATGGCCGACCCGGCAGGGGAGGGGGTTTGACGGCGTCTCCTTGCCCCATAGCCCTGCATGCTAATATGGACGGTATTGTCCATATTGACTTGCAGGCATAAATGAGCCGGCACCAACGATGAATGACCGCGTGGCCTCGCATCGCTCATTGTTGGTGCCTACACACTGAAATATATGAACAATTTCTTGTTCATGTCGGTGTAGGGCCCTTAGGAGTCTAACAACTGTTGGAGATCAGTAGTTTGTGGCTCTCTGCGATTCCAACATTGGCATCATGTCCTACACATTTATTTTCCTTCATGTAAACATGCAGTGTCTAGCCCAACATGTCTTCAAGGTAAGCTTTATGGACGGTTCTAGAGTATCTTGCATATTATAGGTAATAAAGTTCTCCTCTGTATGTATTTAAATTATGTATTTTCTTTTGCTCCCAACACTTAATCTGCTGGACATTAACAGATCAGCAAATCCCCAGTACTATTCGTTGTATAGCTTCTCATTTATATTTGACTTCTCAGACACAGTGCCGAGTGGCAGGCAGCTTTCTGCTTTGTTCAGTGTTAGGTCACCATACTTAGCACAAGCTCACTTAAATAGCGACTACCTTGGTGTTTGTATGCAGTAACAGAAGAATAGGGATCGTTAAACTGCCCTCTATGGGCATATCCAGATTGTGTTGTCCTTAACCCTGGTGCTTTCTATTTATTTGGGTAAGGATGGGTGGCTTTTTATTGACTTGTCAAACTGTTGGTTTGCATTCCAGGCCAAGCATCTCATGACCCAATCCATTTATTTCACTGTTTTGTGGTGGGGAAACAGGTAAAGGAATCCTGCTGAAAATCCCTACTCCTGCACGTTTTTATGAATAAGGCCAGTGTCTGCAGCAGTTAGGGCAGCGTGACCAAATCCTCGAGAAAACGTAATGCTAGCAGCTTCGGGCTATTGTGGGACACAGCTGTGGGCGGTGTTGGTTACTCCACTAGCAATTGCTCATTCAACAAAAGCCTATGAAGGAGAACCAGTAGTGGAATTAATTCAGGAGGAAGAAATGATACTGCAGGGAGAAGAATGTAGAAGGGTAAACCACTGTTTGGGAAAAGTTAAACAATGGAGAGCTGGCAGTGACAGTCTGTGTTTATTGCTGTGCTAATGGGCCTCCAAATTATTTTACAATGTGGATTTTAGTGGTTTATTACTGAGAAATGAAAACTGTTAACAGCTGGATAGTCGCATTAAAGACTGCTGAGTGACTGTATAAAGCAAAATTGGTAGCAATGAATAGAGCGTAGGATGAGATTGCATTTTAACCCATTAATATGTTTTGTATAAATTGTACAGGGTTGTGCGCTAGAAATCTTAGTCTACAGTTGTCAAGTAGGCTTAGGATAAAAGAATTAAATGAAATGTCTAATTTCTGCTTTTGATTGAGAAATAAGCTTAAGGCTTTTGTTTCCTTCAAAAAGAAAACAAAAACCCAACAGAAGTTATTAATATTGTACATTCAACAAGGCAAGCACCGTAGGCATTTTATTATTAGCTTCCTAAAGGCATGTTCCACATGTAGAACAAAGTGGCCAGACAATACACACACCTTAATTCTTTGTTCTCAACTTGATCATTTTAGCTAATACAGTAGTCATTAGGCATTCCAGTATATACAGTAGTTAAAGCTCAGTGTGAGCAAGTTAATCTTCCTATCGCTACTCATGGTTTAGAGAAGCCGCTCCATGTCTGACTTTAAATGCAACATTGTCTTATTTGGCTTACTTTAAAAGATGACTGTCAACGTGATAAACGAAAATAGACTTCGATATGTCTATTTACAGTATATCTTTATCAAAGCGGTCACAGAGCTGCATTGTAGTAGTGCAGTTTTTGACTGAAGTAACCAAGTTAGAGGAATTATGTGTTGTTTAAACAGCCTTTGAACTCCTGTGAAATATGTTACAGAAAGTTTATCACTCTCTGACATCATTGGCTACAAATAACAGCAGCAATAGATATAGAGACCTGGGGCTCAATCCAATGAAATCAGTCCTGCATGGGAGGAGGGCGAGTTGCCATTGAGACTGTGTCTAAACACTGCCAATAGCATCGGAATTCACTCCCCTCAAGGTACTATCTTGCCCCAGGTTTGTGGATTTTGTACGCTGCCTTATGGGTCTGCCAATGAAAACCGGCAAATCCAGTGGTACCAAAAGTACTGCCTATATTGGCACTTACTTGCACCTGTGAGTAAATTGTGGCTAATTCGATTGACTCCATAGATGGTTTTGCTATATTTTGTCAACATTGAACGTGTTTGTTCTGAACGGCTACCAATGTCGGCATTCGGCGGCACATCGATAGAGCTGTTCCTGCAGTAAGCCTAACCTAACCTTGTGCTAACGCTCCAGTGGTTGCAGATATAGTAACAGTTTTGCAATAGTAGAAACCTGTGTTTGGGGAGTAAAGGCCCATACACATTAGACTATGTCGCTCTGTGAGCGACATCGTCTAACGTTTCCCCCTCCCAGGCCGGCCGGTCGGCGGCCGCCTGTACGCACTGAGCGATATGACAGCTCATATCGCTCAGTGACGTCACGCCCCCGCCAGCCCTGCATGAAGGTCGTGGACGACAGTCCACATCCTTCATGCATTCCCTACCGACAGCGACGATCGTTGCCGACCCGCGGGGCCGCGCATCGGTCGTCGCTGGCGGCATACACACTTGACGATAAAATGAGCGACGTCGCTGAAGGAGGGGGAAAATGAGCGACGTCGCTCATTTTATCGTTAAGTGTGTATGGACCTTAAGTATATCCCTAACCTAAACCTAATGTTGGCCAGTCACTGTCGACATTTACAATGTTGATATTATGAAAGTCGACATTTTGCAGATGCTGACCACATCCCAGATAGGTTATAGTTTTACAAGCTGCAACATTTTTTTTTTTTCAATAAATATTTGGGGATCAATAAAGATCTAATACTGGCCAAGTACATGTATACAGGCTTTGAGTGCAGCGCCTTAAACTTCAGGTAAACTGTTCTTGACACTACTAAAGACGTTCGCAGGAAACATTTTAGCTGCTGAAGTTCGTGTTTATGTTTGTCTTTCTGTCTGCCAGATATCCCTGATCCTAGAATCGTTTGAGGAAGGAAGTATTGAATTAGCAAATATTTGTAATGTCTTTAATGTAAAGCTGAAAGCGTTAGACACCCCTTCATCTGGAAGATAAGTTATCAGCTTTAAAATGGGCCTCTATTAATGTTGATTTCAGTAGTTTCCACATGCTATAGCTTCCCGACTCCAGAGTTCATAGGATTTTGATGCCTACACGCTACATTTTCACACGTTTACATTTATAACCTTCATATTATTGACTGTTTATTTTTATATACTGTAACCCTACTTCTCATGTACAAGGGAAGTGTTAATCAATACATTTGTCCCTACCCACACTGTTGAAGCAGCAAATGATAATGTAGGAAATCAATATATATTCTAATGTGTGCATAAGAAGTATATACTAAATTCCACAGATACCAGGGTAATAGCACCAGCATATATTTTTCCAAGCCACAACATTCTTATCATGTGGGACTGAAAGAAATAAAAAATGTTTTAGTTTTTTTTTTTTTATGTATTTATTTCCCTTTTTGTATGGACACCAGCCAGATTTAGAGTACAGCCTTTATTTGTGATTTGGTAGTAGTCTGTGTAACTGGGTAACTAGCGGATTTGACACCTGTATGTTTCAATGATGCATAACCTCAGTCCTTTATTCAGTTGTACTTGCAAAAAAAAAAAAAAAAAAAAGAGTTGCCTATGACAAGTTCTTAATTGGACTGAAAGTTTAAATAAGGTGTAGGAGCAAGAAGTCTATGCGCTGCACTGTGGTAAGAGAGGGTGGAGAGGGGTACAGTGAAAGTAAGGAGCCATTTGGTGCATTATTTATTGTATAGTCCTTTATATAGCGCCAGCATATTTCATTGCGCTTTCCTTTTAACATTTAATGAATTGGAAAAATGTTGTAGCAGGTCTTATTGTAGCTTACCAGTTAACACACTGCTCAAAATACAAAAAAAAATTAATAAAGTTCCCATTTTAAACTATTTTTTTCACACAGTTAATTTCGACAAAAATAAACACTGACCTTTTTTGTAGTTCTTAACTCTGTAACTTGGGTCCTTTTGAAAATCAGAAGGAAATACTGTAGAATAGATGGTATATACTGTAGATAAGGATATAGAATTCTCTAGATATAGAGCATCTATAGTGGTTAATTAATGTACTACATTACTGCTGTTTTCATTTGGTGCTGCATTATTTCTATTTCTCTTACGTCCTAGTGGATACTGGGTTCTTGTACTTTAGTACCATGGGTATAGATCAGGTCCACTGGAGTCTGGCACTTTAAAACTTTTAGTGTGTGCATGTGTGTGCTGGCTCCTCTCCTCTATGCCCCTCCTACCAGACTCAGAAAAATGTGCCCGAGGAGCCGGGTGCACTTCTCTGGAGCTCCAGACATTTTTTCTTAAAATTTAATTTAGTTTGTTATTTTCAGTTAGCTCTGCTTGGCAGACAGGCTACCTGCTTGGTGGGACTTAGAGGGGGGGCCGAACCAACCTCCTGAGGGTTAATGGTTCGTAACCCCAGCTGACAGGACAACGACCTCCTGAGATACTGATCACACATCGTTAGTATGTGTGCCCACTCCAGCAGCTAGCCGCCACCCTCTAACAGATGCCGAAGATACAGGTGCGGAGAGTGTTACACTGGGGTCCCGGGTAAGCGGGTCCCCGGTGCAGTTTTGGCAGCAGGTCACGCGGCTGTCACAGGCCCTGAGCTGCGGTGCCCGCCGTGGACGAACTGGAAACGGGCAGACGCCCCTCAGTGCCCACTGTCACTGAAAGGCTTTGGGAGTACTGTATATATCTTTTCTTGACATAACTAGTATAATCTATTAACAGGGACCATGCGCCATTACAGGGGGCGGGGCTTCCCGGAGCGGGACCTGAGGCGGAAAGGCGCCATTTTCCTGCTGCTGTGGATCAAGCTGCACACAACGCTGCTCCTCCCAGAGACCCAAGCTGCTACAGGAATCTGTACTGGTACCAGGGGGGGTCTTAGACAGGGAGGAGCACACTAGCGATAGCGCCGCTGCACTCCTTTCAGGTCATACACTTAGTTACTCTTTATACTGCTGTGTTTCTGGGTGCTGGTGTCCGCTCTTCAAGTGTTCCTTCAGGGGCTCTCTAGGGTCTGTGTGGAGGTGTTTGGTCAGTGGGCTGCGCTGTTTTACAGGGTGAAGAATGTCTGTAGACATGGTTATGTGTACTGCCTGTAATTCATCCCCATCTTCAGCGGGGTCACTCATGTGTGAACAATGTTCCTCGTCTCCACAAGGACACAGTTCACAAGCACCTGCCTGGCTGGTCAGCTTTACCAGCATGATCCAGCATGTTAATTCAGAATTAGCTGCAGCTAAAAGGGAGAGACAGGTGTTGAAGCAGTCTATTGATTCTGTGGCCAAGGCAGCTGACCATAAGATTGAGACCACGCTCACGGCAGTATATACGGTTGCAGGCGCTGCTCAACGCCCCACAAGGTGGATTTCCAGGGCAATTGTCAAGTGGTCTGATAACGTTATCGACGGTTTGGACACTTTGCCCCGAGATGAGGTAGTTACTCTGCTGCAGCATATACAGGATGCTGCAAATGTTATGAGCGAGGCTATTAAGGAGTTGTGTAAGATTAATGGCCACACTACTGCTATGGCTGTTTCAGTGTGCAGAGCTCTGTGGTTGCGTCGGTGGTCAGCAGACGCTGATTCCAAGAAGGGTGTAGAAAATCTTCCCTTTACAGGTGATGCTTTGTTTGGAGAGGAACTAAATAAATGGATCTCCCAAGCAACAGCGGGTAAGTCTACTTATCTGCCGTCGGCTGCGCCGCCTGCTAGCCGTCTTTACACAGGACCCTCCTTGCAGTCCTTTCATGTGTCAAGGTTCAAAGGCAGGGGCCGAGGGCTCTCCACCACTTCCGGAGGATCTCGTGGTAAGTCCTGTAAACCTGCACCTGCTGTCTCCCTAGACCAGACCACCGGATCCCCTGCCGCAAAGCCTCCGCGTGACTGTTGGCCCCAGCGACAAGGCGACTTTCAGGTTAGTGCTCGCCTTCAACATTCGCCCACTTGTGGCCATAGTCCTGCTGGAATCCTTGGGTGAAGGACCTAATTTCCCAAGGGTACCAGCTGGAATTTCAAATGCTCCCTCCTCACATGTTTTTCAGATCGGGATTTTCAGCTTTACCTGCAGCAAAAGTTACCTTGCAAGAGGCTATTCAAAAACTTTTGCGGGGGTGGTGGCTCCAGTCCCCCCTCAGTTACACAACAGGGGTTTTTACTCCAGTCTTTTTGTCGTTCTCAAACTAGATAGTTCAGTGTGCCCCGTCTTGAACCTGAAGTCTCTTAACCCGTATCTGTGGGTGTTCAAATTCAAGATGGAATCTCTGCGGGCGGTGGTGTCTGCTCTGGAGGAGGGGGAGTTCCTGGTGTCTCTGGACGTCAAGGAGGCTTACCTGTACATTCCCCTGTGGCCACCACATCAGGCTTACCTCAGGTCCGACATATTGGACGACCATTTCCAGTTTCCAGCTTCTGATTATCCACAGCTCCGAGGGTCTTCACCAAAGTTATGGCAGAGATGATGCTGCAACTGAGCATGATGGGAGTGAACATAGTTCCCTACTTGGATGATCTCCTAATAAAGGCTGTGTCAAGGGAGCATCGATCTGACGATTCGCCTACTTACGGATCATGGATGGATCCTAAATTTTCAGAAATCTCACCTGGAACTGACCCAGCGTCTTCAGTTTTTGGGAATGATACTGTATACAGTGTCTCAAAAGGTTTTTCTCCCGATGGAAAAGGCCTTGACTATCCAGGCTATGGTTCACTCTGTGCTCAGTCGTTGCAAGGTATTAATTCATCTTTGCATCCGATTACTGGGCAAGATGGTGGCTGCTTACGAGGCAATCCAATACGGCAGATTTCATGCACCACCTTTTCATCTGGATCTGCAGGACAAATAATCGGGGTCTCATCTTCGCATGCATCAGGAAGTGACATTATCTTCGAGAGCCCGGATCTCTCTATTATAGTTTCAATATCCACTCGTGGATTCTACTGACGACGGATGCCAGCCTCCGAGGTTGGGGGACTGTGACCCAATGGACCCAATTCCAGGGGACATGGTCGAGACAGGAATCGGCTCTGCCGATAAATGTCCTGGGACTCAGGGCAATTTATAATGCTCTTCTGCAGGCTTCTCATCTCCTGAAGAATCAGGCGGTCCAGGTTCAGTCTGACAACGCCACGGCAGTAGCGTACGTAAACCGACAAGTGGGAACAAGAAGCAGCGCGGCGATGCGAGAGGTCTCAAAAATCCTTCTCTGGGCGGAGCCAACGCAAGGGCCATTTCAGCCATATTCATTCCAGGAGTGGACAACTGGGAAGCGGACTTCCTCAGCAGGCACGACCTACATCCGAGGGAATGGGGCCTACATCCCCAGGTGTTTCCACAGTTAGTTCACTGGTGGGGCTGTTCGCAGATCGATCTGATGGCTTCTCGACACATCAAGAAGCTATGCCATTACTGTTCCAGGACGAGGGATCCACAGGCTGTAGCAGTGGATGCACTGTCGACACCGTGGCTGTAACAGTTTGTGTACCTGTTCCCTCCTCTACCGCTGAGCCCTAGGATGCTAAGAAGGGAAAGCGTTCACGCAATTTTAATTGCCGTGGATTGGCCTCGACAGGCGTGATACTCTGACCTCCTGACCATTTCTCTGGAGGATCACTGGTCTCTGCAGATCCACGACATCTGCTGCACCAAAGTCTGTTCATCCATCCAGACTTACAGCGGCTACGTTTAATGGCTTGGAAGTTGAGAGGGAAATTCTAGCAAGAAAGGGTCTTCCCTCCCGGGTTATTTCCACCATGGTCCAGGCCAGGAAGATGGTTACGTCAAGACATTATCATCATATCTGGAAAAGTATGTTTCCTGGTGTGAAAGTCGAAAGGTGTCTCCTGTGGAATTTAGAATTGGTTGCTTTCTACTTTTCCTACAAGCGGGAGTGGATATGGGCCTACGTTTAGGCTCAATCAAAGTCCAGATTTTGGCGCTCTCTATTTTATTCCAGAAACAGCTTGCCATGTTACTAGAAGTACCGACTTTCCTTAAGGGTGTTCTTCATATGCAACCACCCGTTATATACCTCCCACGGCTCCGTGGGTCCTCAATGTGGTTTTGTCTTTTCCCAAATCAGACTGGTTTGAACCCTTACATAGGGTGGAGTTAAAATTTATAACCTGGAAGACGGTGATGTTATTAGCATTGGCGTCTGCCAGTCGTGTGTCTGAATTAGGGGCCTTATCCTGTAAGAGCCCTTAATTGATTTTTCATGCAGACAGGGCGTAACTTAGGACCTGCTCTCAGTTTTTGCCTAAAGTGGTGTCAGCTTTTCATGTGAATCAACCTATTGTGGTTCCAGTGTTTTCTGACGCTTCCGTTGGTCCTGAGTCCTTGGATGTGGTCAGGGCGCTGAAGATTTATGTCAAAAGGACAGCCCGTCTTCAGGAATCTGACTCGCTGGTTGTCCTTTATGATGCCTCCAAGATTGGTCGGCCAGCTTCTAATCAATCTATTGCTCGTTGGCCATTCAACAGGCCTATACTTCGGCGGCTCTCCCCTTGCCGATGTCTATTCAGGCCCACTCGACGAGGTCGGTGGGGTCTTCCTGGGCAGCTGCCCGTTTTGTATAGGCCCTACAGTTGTGCCGAGCTGCAACTTTGTCTGGTTCAAACACGTTTGTTAAATTCTGTAGGTTCGATACCTTGGCCAAGGATGACCTTCAGTTTGGTCAGGCGGTTTTACAGGGGTCTCAGCACTCTCCCACCCGTTTGGGAGCTTTGGGACTTCCCCATGGTACTGAAGTACAAGACCCCAGTATCCACTAGGACGTAAGAGAAAATAGAAATGTAATAGCTACCGGTAATTCCTTTTCTCTTAGTCCGTAGTGGATACTGGGTGCCTGCTTACCTCTGTAAGCATTTGGTTGGACAGACGTTGCTGTCCCATTATGTTGTTGGGATAGTTGTGTATCTGGGTTAGGTTGGTGTTGCTATCTTCTATTCTGGTTAGCACCCTCCTTTCGTTTATGGTTGCGTGTTGGCTTTTGCCTCACCTCTGTTGTATTGTTTCTTCTCTCATATTAGGTCCGTCTCCTCGGGCACAGCTTTCCTAGACTGAGGGGCAGATTTATTAAGCTCGGTGAAGTGATAAAGTGGAAGGAGATAACGCACCAGCCAGTCAGCTCCTAACTGTCATTTTTCAAACAGAGCCTGTGACATGACAGTTAGGATCTGATTGGCTGGTACTTTATCACCGTGCAATTTATCACTTCACCAGGCTTAATAAATCTGCCCCAGAGTCTGGTAGGAGTGGCATAGAGGGGAGGAGCCAGCACACACTAAAAGTTTTAAAGTGCCAGGCTCCAGTGGACCTGATCTATACACATGGTATTAAAGTACAAGACCCCAGTATCGACTACGGACTAGGAGAAAAGGAATTAACAGTAGGTATTAAATTCCTATTTTAATCACTATACATGATTCTGAAAACTTTTAAACACGATAAGTACGGTTTAGTTTTTGCTGGTTTTTCCTTCCCTGTCAGCGTTTGTGGACATTTTTGGTTTGTTTATGGTTTACATTCTGTTCACTTTGGACTCAGTGCTATGCCGCCAGCCTCTGGCTCACGTCTCTTACTAGCAATTGTGTTATAGCAACCATCTGACTTTGCATGCCACTTAGTGAACTGTTCTATGTTTTCATCAACTGGTTTCTTGATACACACAAGGGAATTCAGACTCCGCTGAAAATTAGAATTCAATTGACCATTTGAATCTTTCATTTTTACAGTACATGGACATAAAATGTGTTTTGTCATTTATTTATTTTCTCCCTAGAGTCATCAGCAAAGTTGTATCTACTCCAGATGCTAAGGTGGCTCCTGCTCCTTCCTTGCCTAAATCGCCCCCACCCACCCCATCCCCAGCTCCTGCGCCAGTACTTGTTGTTCCACCTCCTGTGCAGCCACCTACTGTTCCAGCAGCTGCATCTCCAACTCCAAATCCAGCTCCTCCTACTCCTGGACCAAACGCTGGCAACTCTAAAACACCTTATAGAAGTGTTGTCACAGAGACGGTCAGTACTTATGTGGTGAGTACACTCACTATTTCATTGTTATTTTTTTCCTATACCTTTCTTAAGAAACTGTCCACAATGCTGTATATGATCATTTTTTTTGCACCGAATCAACTTAATTCTGTAATATAGAATTCATTGAAAAATAATATTGGCGGCCTGCTGCTGGAGATTTAAATAGTGCATTTATTGTTTTAAAGTTGTAAATTACATCAGATCATTCTAATTTTTTTTTACCATCAAATTTGTTGGAACAGTATTGGAATTTGCTAAATTGCTTTGAAATAATGTTTATGGAGCTAATTCAATGTAAAAGTTCAATGCTGCTACTCATCTACACAGCTTGAGTGTTACTGCTTTACTAGTTTCGTTTCACTCGTGCTTCAATTCAAAGTGAGAGATGTCCTAAAGTAAATGGAAAGTTACTGAGTAACAACATTTTATACCCTTGATCTTATCAGCAAGTTGAATAGTGTGCTCTTGGCTAATAAGTAAAAATGCAAAGTTAAGAACTTAGTAAATCTCCTACAGAATAGTATATTTTTTAATTGCAGAAAATTGCGGGGTGTCGTTTGTTGACGTATGCTTCAAGATTTGAAAATCTTAAGTATTCTGCACTGTAAAATATTGATTTTAATATAACTGCTTCACTGCAGTCTAGCACTTACATTTGTGACCGTCTTTACTGTTTGTTGAATGAATTTCTGAATGAACTGTATAAACAATCATTTTATATTTGGTTTCCAGCTTACCTGTTGTAAGTAATTCTCCTCCCGCTTTCTTTACCTGCCTCCACTTCCCAGAAAGTAGTCTGTGGTGTAGAGGCATTTCTGCCTTGCATAGATTAAACATAGAAACATAGAATTTGTCGGCAGATAAGAACCACTTGGCCCATCTAGTCTGCCCCTTTTTTACCATATTTTTACCTCAAACCCTATTTGATCCTTATTTCTTTGTAAGGATATCCTTATGTCTATCCCATGCGTGTTTAAATTTCTCTACTGTCTTTGCCTCTACCACCTCTGATGGGAGGCTATTCCACTACCATTTCTGTGAAGTAATATTTCCTCAAATTTCCCCTGAACCTTCCTCCCTCTAGTTTCAGTGCATGCCCTTGTGTTCTAGTACTCCTCTTCCTTTGAAGAACGTTTTCCTCCTGTACCTTGTTAAAACCCTTGATATATTTGAAAGTTTCTATCATGTCCCCCCTTTCCCTTCACTCCTCCAAAATATACATGTTGAGATGTTTTAGTCTTTCCGGGTATGTTTTGTGATGTAGGTCATGCACTATTTTAGTTGCCCTTCTTTGTGCAATCTCTAATGTATTTATTTCCTTCTGGAGATATGGCCTCCAGAACTGAACACCGTATTCTAGATGAGGTTGTACCTATAACCTATACAGTGGCATTATTACTTCTTTCTTTCTGCTGCTGGTTATTATTCATAATAGTTTGATGGCCAGTAGCCCTTCCATTGCCAAGCTTCATCTATAAACTGCTACCAGGCAGCTATGGCTGTGAATGTAGAATGATTGCAAATACAAATAAAACATAAATGAACAGATACTTAGGGGGGTATCCAATTAGAGGTGAAACAACACTTTTTTCCGATGTTTCACATTTATTTTTTTTACAGGATATCCTATTAAATCACCTGTAAAATAAATAAATAAAAATACATTATCTTCCGAAAACACACAGGTTTAGTGAAACCTGTGTGTTTTCGGTAGCAACAGCCCCGTTTTTGCATGGAAACGGGGCTGTTTCCGGGGATTTGAGTTTGCCTGCCTAGGGCAGGCGAAACAAAATCCCTGATAAATGCGGCAACCTGCAGTGTCCCTGGCCTGCCGCAGCAGGCTGGGACTGCAGGGAGGGCGCCACGGCCTGGGAGTCTGCACTCGGCGATGTGACCCCTGATGAGGAAGCAGGGGCAGTACCGTGACCTGCATCCCCCATCTTTCCCCACCCACTTAAGCGGTCACATGACAGTAGAGCGGTCATGTGACCGGGGAACTGGAGGTCCAGCGATGCATCGAGAGCTGTCAGGAGCCGGCACCTGATGCATCAACAGGTAACACCCAATAAGCCGCAGCTTGTACTGGCTTATCAGGGCTAATAGGATAGCCCCCGGCGGGACAATTAGCCCTGGTTAATTACTGGGGCTAACTGGACATACCCCTTAAAATGGTATTCTAACATAAGTGATGTTTTAATGCAAGAGGCACACTTCGAATGTTCCATTTTAAAACAAAGCCTTTGGCTTGCAATATGATCCTAATGAGGAACTGTGTCATTTATAAAGTAGAAAAGATGCAAGGGAGGTTGTCATGTATTTCAGCTCGGTGACATTCCATTCATGGTGCATACATCCTACCTATCCCAATTTAAGGACACTGCCTCGCTGACCTACTTGGTCAGGTCTTTTGTCCCAATTCCAGGATAGTTAAGAGATGTGCCTCCTCGGTGCTGCTGGTAGCAGTGGCAGGTGTGGTAGTGGCCTACTACCTTGGATGTGACCTTGCTCCTGTACAATGACCACTCTGTTTAGGGTAATCGTAACGTTTGGTTGTATGCACAGTACTGTATATCTTATCAGAACAGTCTTTTAAGTTGCTGTTTGTTGCAGTGACCCCTGTTAAGGTGCATAGACACTTAGCGATATAGTAAATGTTATAGCTCATTTTCCCCCTCCTGAGCAATATCGTTTACTATATCGCCTAGAGTGTATGCAGCTGACGACGGCCGATGCATGGCCCCGCGGGTCGTTAACGACCCTCTGTGTTGCCATACATGCAGCTCAATTTGGACTTATCGTCCAAAGCAGCATGTACAGCCCGGCTGCAGCATGACGTCACTCTGCGATGACTCAGTGTACATGCCCGCCGCCGGGCGTCCCGGGCCGGGAGGGGACACACTAGGTGATGTCGCTCACGGAGCACGTCGCTTAGTGTGTGCCCACCTTTAGTTACTACTCCTACAAAAATGTGCCTTTTGAGTGTTTTTATTTTTATTTTTTATGAAGGAGTATATTTGTTTGCAGATCCGTGATGAATGGGGCAATCAAATATGGATCTGTCCAGGTTGTAATAAACCTGACGATGGGAGTCCAATGGTTGGGTGTGATGGATGTGACGACTGGTATCATTGGTAAGTTAGTCCATGCCTTTCATAGCAAAGTAAAGATTAATACAAGGTTTTAAGGATGACATTTTATGAAGAGTTAACATGATTTGTAGACTTGTTCTTTTAGAACTATCATTATTGTATGTATTGCCAACATATAAAGCAATGAATCATTTACGTACAGTCCACCTCCAGAAAAGTAAAACAATTAAGTTCCCTAAACCCACAAGTAGTAACATTAACCTACCAGTATGTTTTTGGGATGAAACTGTGCTCGGAGGAGTCTTACGAAATCATGAAGAGAGCATGCAAACTCAACACAGATTGTGCTCTTGTTGTGAACCCATGGCTCCAATGTTGCAAGGCAGCAATGCTACCCACTATGGCAACATGCTTCCCTAATATACTGCATATAATATTTATTATTTGGAAGGAATATGCAGAACTACAGCCATTTTACTTTTTTCTAATTGCACTGGCCACCATTTTACTGAATATTGTGCAGTAAGTATCATTGGTGATGAACAATCTTCAAGCAGTGAAAAGTTTTAAATTAGAAATGTTGTAGTGGCTCATGATACGACTCACCATTTATAAACATTGTGCTTATTCTTTACCTTTTTACATTTTACTGATAATAGCAAAGAAGCTAAGAGGCTTTGTTTATCTGCACTGTCCATAAACAAAGTAATACTGATTGACAGGAAACTTAGGCTTGGAGAGATTGACCAGAGATCAGTAGAGTTGCATCCCAGTTTATCATTGTGTTTAGTACAGCACAATGCGCTTTTTGTAGCGCATTATATTATCATCAATTAAAAGCTTATGAACAGAATGGTCATGTGAACTAGTATATGTATATGCTGATTATTAAATGAACAGTACAGAGCTAAAAGTTTGTTGGGGTTGAATAAAATGTAGCAGTCGCCTAAGCACTCGGGGATATATAAAAGAATGGGCTGCATGCTCATGAATATTTGTTCCCCTCATAAAATTATGACCTCTACTTTAATATAAAAATCCGCAAAATACAAACTTTTCAGCACCTAGACCTGCAGAATCAGGACAAACTAAACCCCCTGTCACTGATCTGCACAGAAAGGCCCACTTTTCTGAGAGCTGCTGTGATTTGTGAATTTGGACAATTGGGAGGTATGCTGGAATGCTCTTGTGCACAGTTTACATACTTACTGTTTAAAGTAGAGAAAAATACTATTTTACAGAGGGTGTGTTTTTTTTCTTTGATATTCTTCAAGGGCAGATCATTTTACATTGCTTATACCTGTTCTTATTTTTGAATTTGTTTCCCTTTTAGGCCTTGCGTTGGATTAGTTGCAGAGCCGCAATCCGAAAAGTGGTTTTGTACAAAATGTGATGGTAAAAAGAAAGATAAGAAGCACAAAAAAAGGAAGCACAAAGCTCATTGAGACTTACAGGGATCGGTCCTTGGCTTGTTTTAGCTGTGCTTCTACTAATAGAACAGTTTGGCTTAGCCGTGCTCATTTCTGTGGACTTTTGTCAGACAAGCAATTAGTAGGCCTTAGACTGTAAGGTCCTTCTGTCAGATTTAAGAAAAAGGAGCACCCAACACCTAGAATGGCAGAGGAAAGCTGAGCCACAATATACTGTTTGAGCAGAGAGTGACTTGCTCCCATTTTTCCGGAACAGTACTCTCTTCCTGTATAATAGCTGTATTTTCCTCCAATAGGAATTGAACTTGTAAACTATTTGATAAATCCACACACAGATGTAAAATGTAGTGAATTATTTTAAAAAAAGACTTTGAAGGGACTGTGCCCATTTTGCTTTTGCCATCTTTGCTGTACTTGTTGATAATCATAAGGAAAGCTGTTCTATACCAATTTATGTGTCAAGTACATATTTTGTTAAAAATATATACAAATCTTTATTTTCATTTTTGTGCTAATATAAATAAATGACTTCTGGCTTTGTGAAATATATATATATTTTTAAAGAGATGTTTCTATTGTATCCACTTATTTCCTAGCATTTTTCATTGATGTGTAATATATTTTAGATTTGTTTTTGTTTTTTTTGCTTTTTAACCATATGTCTAAACCTGGTGTGCACGTACTTGGCATATATTGGTTTATCAGTCCCTTAGATTTGGAACTTATTGGGTTGCAGATGCCCAATTGTACCATGCAAGAGATATGCATTTCTGTGCAAAACCAACCTTTATGTGCTGTTGTCGGCTTGTTTTCCATTACAGCTAAAAGCAGCATATTTGTTATCTTTCATCTGAAAGTATGTTTTGTATATATTAAAGGTGTGTCTCTGAAATATGACACGTGCTGGACGTTTTTATTTTCTTGTGTTTTAACTGGGTTTTGGAAATTAATGGAAACAATTTTTCTAGCATCAACCAGTTTAGACTAATGGTTGGCATTCACTGCAATAAAAAAATATGTTTCAGACCGAAAGACCATTTATCTGACAGCCTGTAACCCAACAGATATCACGACCATACAGCTGATTATCAACTGACGATTGAATAGTTCATTGCCCATGACAATATCTGTGTAGGTGAGGGTGGGTTTATGAGCACTCTGGGCAATCCTATATATTGGGTTAAGGGAAGGGGGAGAAACTCCACACTAGATCCCTCCTCCGTTCCCAATCAAAACCAAAATAGTTTGAGTGGGATATCTTAGCAGCTGTACATTCATAAGGCTAAACCAACTACCTTACGAAGTAGATAAGCTCCAAAAGGTCTTTTTGGGGAAAGGGACCTTGTACTGCACACTCTAATTACAACTAGAGGTGCTATCATACTGAGACTTCCACACAGGAAGAAAAAATATAATGTTGATGTATGCTATATAGTACCAAGCACTGCTAATCAGAATCATTTGAATGGACTCTGCAATCTAACATAGAGCAAAATCGAGGTCTTGGCTTTTTTGCGGAATAAATATTGGTCTTACAAGACGGGCACCAGGCTCTTTTACAGTCTGTTTTACACACTGAGGTCATTTCTCAGGGCATAGAGGCACTGATCCTTATGGTGCGTCAGGTACTAATGGTCCCTGACCAGGGACCTTCACAACCATCCCTTTTTGGGAAGAAACAAAAGTCTTTGGTCATTTTTCCAACAGGATTTAGATGACCAGATAGCATTAGCTTGGAAACATAAAAAGTTTCAAAGCGTCTGCTTGCCTCTTTCCTATTTTCTCAGCAGAAGAGTACAGTGGGAGAATCCTCCAACAGGCGATCCTCTCGAGTCCCGTGTGTCGAAGACTGCTACCAGTCAGACACAGGTGCAAGTTGATCTCCCTTGGGCTATGTTTGCACAGACATTATCCAGTATAGCTGAGCGGATAATTCCAACTTCTTTACCAGGGATAGGTTACACGATTAACCCTTACATCCAGCTTTCCACCTGCGGTTTATCACTTCCAGCAGGGTAAGTAGCAGCCTCTCAACAGAAACAGGCTGAAAGGCCAGTGGTAAGTAAATCACATAGACCTGAAACAACATCTTCACACTACACATGTTTCAGATGAGGATTCGTCGGAGGATGAAGACTGATTACACTCTGGTTCTGCATACGGAGATGAGGAAGAAGGTCTCTGCTCAGTGGACATATCTGAGTTAATTAATGCAATGAAAGCCATTATATCCTTAGAAGAATCAGCAGAGCCTGTGTTGAAATCCAAGGCACCTGTGTTTAAACGTCCCAAAACAGTTAAGACTGAGTTTCCTCGGCCAGATCAGAGGACGGAAATTATAGAAGAGGGTTGGGCTATGCCCGGTAAGAAGTTTAGAATTCCTAGGAGATGGAATTCCAATTATCCTCTTCCGGCTGGGGACTGTTTAAAGAGGGAGGAGGCCTCCAAAGTAGATACGCATGTTTTTCGATTAGTGCGAAAATCTATATTACCTCTGCCTTCAACATCATTAAATGATGTCACGGATAGAGTGTGTATGGTTTTCTAAAATCCATTTTTTTTCCTGTCTGGGGCAGTCATAAGACCAGCCATGGCTTCAGCCTGGATGGCAAAAGCAGTGGCTGCCTGGGCTGATGAATTGGAAGGGAATCTTTCAATGGCATCTAGAGAGCAAAAATCCCATGTTGCACATATCAAACAGGCTGTAATGTTTTTGGAAGAAGCAGCCTTGGATATGGGTGCAATTGCCTCTCAGGCGTCCGCTTCAACAGTAGCCGCTCACGGAGCAGTTTGGCAACGTACATGGAAAGCTGATTCAGAATCTAAAAAGGTTTTGGAGTCTTTACCTTTTTCTGGAGGTATTCTTTTTGGTAAAGAATTAAGCAGTATTTTCGAGTCAGAAGCAGACTCCAAGAAAGTAAAGTTTTCTTCCACATACAAATTCAAGCCTAAAGTTCCAGCTTTTCAGCCCTTTCGGTCTCAAGGAAAAGGTGATGTCAAACAGTCCCAATATAAGAAGTCTGGTAAGACTGAAAAGCATTGGGCTACCAGAGGACCGGTTTCTAAAGCAGAAGATAAGCCATCAGCCTGATGTTGCGGGTCTCCACCTGGGGAATCCCAGGGTGGGAGGCCGACTTATTCAATTTGCACAGATCTGGCAGCAGTCTACAACAGATGCCTGGGTGCAAGAAGCTGTATCTCTCGGTTATACATTTGCTTTCAAGAAGCACCCTCCTCAAAGGTTTTTTATACCAGTCCGTCTCTGGTAGAGACGAAGGCCAGGGCTTTGCAAGAGGCAGTTCAGAAATTGCTTCGGTCAGGAGTAATCATTCCAGTTCCTCCTGCACAATGAGGACATGGTTTTTACTCCAACTTGTTTCTAGTCCAGAAGCCAAATGGCTCGTTCCGGCCCATACTCAATCTCAAAGAGCTGAACAAGTACATTTGGGTGCCTCATTTTCATATGGAGACTTTACGTTCCATCATTTTGGCCATGGAGTCAGGGCATTTTATGGTATCCCTGGATATTCAGGATGCTTACTTACATGTTCCTATAGCCCGGTCTCATCACCGCTATCTCAGGTTCGGTATCCTCCAACAGCATTTTCGGTTCCAGGTTCTGCCTTTCGGATTGGCCACAGCCCCCAGAGTATTTTTTTTTTGAATAGAATAATTTTTTATTCAACAGTATAAATAATGATACAGACATTTCAGTGTACACTAGGAAGCATATTCATTGTTACACGTTATACTGAGACATGGTTGTCTCCAAGAATATTCATATATAAAATACATTTCCCTTATTGCTGTTCCTGTGTATAGTTCCCACATAATACATAGTGTCTGAGGTCTGTAACCAAATTATAATTCTCATACTTAACCATTTGGATATTTACTCCCCAAACCTTTATTGTAATTACCCCGTCTAACAGGCCAAGTGTAGCCCAAAACCCCTCAACCCCAAAACAAACCCCCTGAAACAAACTCAAATCTAGTCAACCCATGGTGTGTATGGTGCGGTGCGACAGCTAAATAGTGAACAATCTACTTTTAAGGAGAGGTATAGGTCCGGCCCGGCGCCCCCGGGCCCAAATGATCTACCGTGGCGGCAGTCGGCGCCCTCTAAATCTGAAGGGCGAGGGATGAGTACGTGGAATTAATCCAAGGGGACCATATCTTCTCGTACTTGGCAAGGGCATTATATTTCATATATACATATCGTTCTTTTAAGAGGGTATCGTTTACTAAACCCATGAAGGCAGGCACCGTGGGAGGCCGTGGGGCCATCCACGCCCGCGCAACACACACCTTAGCCAGAGCGCACATACTGCGGGCATACATGCCCCCCCAGCGGGACCCAGAATCGGGACCACCCACCCTCAAAATACAGAATCTCGGAGTCAGTAAGCCTCTCGGTATCCCCGTATGTTCCAGAATCGACCCGACCCCTGCCCAGAACGTCTGCAGCAACGGGCATTCCCATGCAAGATGCCAGAATGTGCCTCCGGCAGCCCCGCACTTAGGACAAACATCAACGCTATCCGTCCTAAATTTGGCCAGCCTGCTTGGCGTCATGTATGATCTATGCAGAATGAAGAGCTGTATCTGTTGAAACCGCAGCGATTTGGTGACCTGACTCGGGTTACACAGAGCGTCCTCCCCGTCTATGGGACCCAGATCGCACTCCCAGCTCTCCCGAAGATTCGAGAGTGGGTCTGCATGTAGTGTTTGAATAAGGTACGAGTAGGTGAAGGAGATCACCTTGACTCGACCCAGTGAGAGTAGAAATGTTTTAATGGGGAAGGGGAGGAGTGCCGGGGGGGAATCTCCGAATTGTGCCTGCAAGGCGTTCCTGAGCTGTAAGAATCTGTAAAAGTGAGAGTTCGGAAGTCCAAACTCCTCTTTTAACTGCTGAAATGATTTCAATGCGCCATCGTTATATAGTTGAGACATTGAATTTATCGAGTACGGAGCCCACATCTCCCCGCCCTCAAGAGACCCCAGCTCACTGAGCACTGTGGAGTGCCACAGAGGGGTATCCGGGTCCATACCCACATACCCAAGCAGGCTCCTCAACGCTAGCCATATCTTCATAGCCTGAAAAACAATAGGGGGTGAGAATCTAGAAGGTTTTCCCCCAACCAGGACCTGCGCCGGGGAGAGATCTGGGTAATAGCACCTAAGGAACGCCCAGCCCAGTCCAGCCTCCTCCCCTCACCGGAGCCAAATACCGATGTGTGATAATTGAGCGGCGTAGTAATACAATTGGAAGTGGGGCAAGGCCAAGCCGCCGTCCCTTTTTTGTCTGGTAAGAGTGGATAGTTTTATTCTAGATCTTTTATTGGCCCATATCAAGGACGTTATGACACTGTTTAATTTCCTGAAAAAGGCTGGAAAGATGTATACGGGGGACTGCAAGAGAACATATAGTAGTTTAGGCAGAACTACCCTTTTGACGAGGCCGACCCTACCCGTCACTGTCAGCGGGAGCTTGCACCAAGCTCTTGACTTGCGCACAAATGTCTGAACCAGAGGATCAAGGTTTAAGGGCACAAATTCTGATGGATCGTTGGTCACTAGGATCCCGAGGTACTTAAACTGGGCTGTCCAACGCAGTGGTAGGGATATTTTCGGGACCTGGGGGGGGGAGCCTATAACGGGCATAATAAATGATTTGGACCAGTTTATGCGGAGACCTGAAAACCCACCAAAGATCTCTATGACCCGCAACACATTGGGCATATCCACCGCGTAGTCTCGGAGGAATAACAACAAGTCGTCCGCATATAGGGCTATTTTATCAGTGCATGAACCCGTATCAATTCCCCCAATGTCCGGGTGCGACCTAATCAAACAGGCCAGGGGCTCGATGGCTATGGCAAACAGGGCGGGAGAGAGGGGGCAACCCTGTCGGGTGCCCCGTGTCAAAGGGAAGGAGGAGGAGATGTAGCCGTTCACCAAGACCCTGGCGCGTGGATCCTGGTATAACAATTTGATCCATTGTATAAAGTTAGGGCCAAAGCCCATGATCCTCATGACTCCCCACAGGTATGGCCACTCAACGCTATCGAATGCCTTGGCCGCATCCAGAGAGACCACAGCCGCGTCCGAGGGGAAGTCATGAGGAGCTTGCAAAATAGTGTACAGCCTGCGCAAATTGATAGATGTGGATTTCCCAGGCATGAAGCCGGTTTGATCCGGATGGATTATGGATTCAATGACTAGATTGAGCCGGACCGCGAGGATTTTCGCCAGGATCTTGGCATCGGTGGGAATGAGGGAAATCTGCCTGTAAGACTCCAAAAGTTTAGGGTCCTTACCAGGTTTTGGGAGCATTATAAGAATAGCCTCGGACATTGAGGGAGGAAGGCAGTTAGCGGCAAGCATATCAACATATGTAGCAAGCAGCTGAGGACCAAAGAATTTAATGTATTGTTTATACAGTTCCGTGGGAATACCGTCACTACCCGGGGATTTACCATTAGGTGACATCTCCACCGCCGACGTCACCTCCTCCAGAGTCAGAGGCGCGTCCAAAGCGTCCCTAGCCTCAGGGGAAAGTTTAGAAAGGGGTATATTTGTCAGGTACAAGTCTAAATCCTCCATGGAGCATGTCAGCTGACTATCATAGACCTCCTTAAAGTAAAGGAGGAACATCTGTGCAATGTCTGGGGTGTTATCTACCGTGGAACCGTCGGGGCCAAGCAGCTGCGCTACTGTGGTCCCAGGTCGGTCGTAGTGCACTAAATGGGCCAGCAAGCTACCTGGTCTGTCCGCCTGCATGTATATATTAGTGGCCCTAAACAAAAGGGAACGTGCATTTTTGTCTGAAAGATGAGCCAGCCAGGCCTCCTGAGCTATCAGCCAGCGGGCCTTCAGCGCGGGGGTGCCCTCAGTCAGGTATCGTGTCTCCAAGTCCCTACACTCAGTCTCAAGCTGTCTTTCCGTCGTCCTACGAGCTACCTTGCAGGCAGCAATTTTACCAATTAAAGTACCACGCAAGTACGCCTTGAATGCATCCCAAACTACTGGGATCGGTGCCGTGCCCATATTATCCGCAAAAAATCCCTCCCACGTGGGCACTAATTCCGGGCAATCGCCCAGCTGGGCCAACCAAGATGGGTGCAACCTCCAGTATGACTGTCCCTTCTGACAGTCCCCATCCAAGGACAGCACCAGGGGCGAGTGGTCGGATACCCCCCGTGCCTCGTAATGAACATCCGCCACGCCCGGCAGAAGCTCAGGCGAGACCAGGGCCAGGTCGATTCTGGAAAAGGAGCCATGTGTACCAGAAAAGCAGGAGTATTGCCTAAGCGTAGGATACCGAGCCCTCCAGACATCTACCCACTGCATACTATCCAGGAAGTCTGCAAATTTAGATCTAGGTGAAATCGAGTCGCCCCCCGCCCCTTGATCCCGAGGAGATTTCCATCTGTCCAAGGAGGCGTCCAACACATTGTTGAAGTCCCCCAGGCAGATGACAGGGGTGTGGGGGGAGGAAGCAACAAATGAGGCGGCCTTCTGCAGGACATCATATGAAAACGGGGGGGGAACATATACGGACAACAGGAAAAAGTTACGTGAGTACAGTTTACATTCTAGGAACCCGTATCTACCATATGGATCTGTATTTACCCTGATCATCTCGAACTGTACCGTCCTCTTTATCATTACCGACACCCCTCGGGAATAAGAGGAGTGTGAGGAGTGGTACGGCCATCCCACCCAAGGCCTGCGGAGTGACAACAGCCTGTTCCCTTCCAAATGTGTTTCGCTTAGACAAATGATATCTGGGCCATATTTCTTGATCATTTGAAATACTAAGGATCTCTTAACTTTGTTGTTGATGCCCCGGACGTTCCACGCCAAGATTTTTAAGGGAGGCATGTCGGCCAAGGTATCAACAGGGGCACAGCGCTCATAAACACCAGAAGGCAGAGAGGATATACCATCATCAATGCCCTCCGGGCAACCGCCCGCCCACCCGACGTTCCGTTCACGTAGTCACATCTTCCGCAGGCCCCGGACCCCGAGCCGAACCCCATAAAACAGTGCAACCCCACCGCACCTTCTGATTGACAATTATGTAGACTTCTTGAAATCAAAACACATAACAGAAAAACTGCTGAGAGGCCAACAGCGGCCCTCAAACATCCCCCCACCCCGTATACCTCCCCGAACTGTGGCATACCCATATCCCTAACCAAACTCTAGCCCTGGAGATCCCAAAGCCTACGGCGGCTCTGTACCAGGTGTACAGATCAAAAACAACCCCAATACAAAAAAACCTGTATACTTTATATCGCTTCTCAGCAAAGTCCAGAATCACTAAACCAGAGGGAGCTCCCTGGATTCATACTTGCGGATTGCAGGCCCACTGAGGAGGGCATCCCGGTATCAGTCTGGTGCCAGCTGGCGGACCCCAGGAGCATATCTGTCCAACCATGAAGCCGCCTCCCTCGGCGAGCTGAAGAATTTGGTCTCCCCGTCAGCCACCACACGCAACCTGGAGGGGAACAGCATCCATTCCGGAGCAGGGGGCCCTTCACGCGTCCCAGGCGCAGGACAGAGTCCCGGTCCTTATAGTGCAGGAACTTTGCTATAAACGTTCGTGGCGGGGCGCCTGGGGGCAAAGGCCGGAAGGGCACCCGGTAAGCCCGCTCCACTGCAAACTGAGAGGTAAAGGATTCAACGCCATATGCCTCTTTCAGCCAGGCCTCCAGGAAATCCTCGGGGTGTGCCCCCTCTTCCTTTTCAGGTAGGCCCACGAATCTCACGTTATTTCTGCGGAGCCTGCCCTCCATGTCCAGGAGTTTGCTTTGCAATGTCGTGACTTGTTGGATAACTGCAGATACTGAGCGCTGCAAAGGGCCGCTGAGGTCCTCCAGGTTGGAGACCCTCGTCTCAGTTTCGCCCACCCTCTCCCGCACTCGCTGGACGTCCTGTCGCAGCAGTGATAAATCACACTGCACCTTCTCCATTTTGTCCGACAGACGTTGTTCACTGGCCGCTATGGCCTCCAAGACCTGCTGGATGGAGGGAGCAGATGGCTGTACATTCACCCCTGAGTCGGCCCCGGCCGGGGGATCCATTCTGGCAGAGGGGGAGGGCTTGGGAGATGAGTGTGTCGGCTGGGGTGCAGGCTGTCGAGCGTATTTCTCCAATTTAGCCGCGGCCGCACTCTGGCCGCCCCTCACCATCGTATCAAGGCCCAGCAATACTCAGAGTCCCAGTATTCAGTGTTGAGGAGTATAACAGTGGGTGATGGATGCAATAGCAGCTGCCCACCAGGGACCAGGAGATCCAGTTGTAATATTGAAGGGAGAAGGGGGGACCAGGAGGATCCAATTGTATATATATGTTTAGTATATGATAGTCCAGCAAAAGGCAGGGCAACAGGGACCAGCACAACGCATCCAGGCCAGTTCAGTTTTCATATACACTGCACCATGCAGTGAGGAGAGACACAGGAAGCTGCAGGCAAGATGGCCGCCCAGCACACTAATTCCCCCCTCCTCACTCCCTACATCAGTCTTCTGGGGAGCTGGATTGCGTCTGTGTGGAGGTCTGGGGGTGCAGGAGTGGGGTGCCGCTCCCCTCCGGTGCCGCAGGCCGCTGTGGCAGTCTCGGGTGCGCGACCGCGCACGCGCGCGCCCAGCGGAGCTTCCAAAATCGAGGCCGGGGACTTGTTTGCGGCCTAGGCCCGGAGTCCGGGCGGCCGCTGGCGCGAGCCGGGAGCGCTCGCACAGGTCCTCGGACGGTGTCCACCGCCTCCCCAGTGCCGCTTGACGAGGTATGAGCCGAGGGAAGGTCACAGAGAGAGCCCCAGGATAGATTCAGGATTGATATCCAGGGAGCTCCTCTGTCCTGCTTCCTAGTCCCTTGCCGCCGTGGCCACGCCCAGCCCCCAGAGTATTTACCAAAATGATGGTGGTGATGACAGCTTATATCCGCCAGCAGGGGATAAGAATTTTTCCATACTACGACAATCTTTTAATCCTGGCACAGTCTCAGGAATTGCTTCTGTGTCATCTGCAACAGACAATAACGTGTCTGCAGAAGCACGGTTGGGTCATAAATTGGGCAAAATCGTCTCTTGTTCTGTCACAGCGGATCACTCACTTGGGGGCTGTAATGGATTTGAGCCTTCAGAGAGTAACTTTACCTCTGAACAAAATATCCAAAGTTCAGTCAAGGATTCAGGAGCTGCTGCACAGTCGAAGGGTATCCAATACGTGTGATGGGATTGATAGTGTCAACTTTCGACATGGTAGAATATGCTCAGTTCCATTCAGGGCCAGTTTTACGCATAAGCTGGTTATGCAGCTGAGTAAGGCGCAGCATTGAGGAGGGTGCCCTACTCTGCTGCACCAGCGATGTGTAACACTGGCCATTCCTGATACGCCCTGATATGTAGCACCTGCCAGGAGACTCACCGAGCAGGCAGTGATGTTGGCGCCGCCGTGCTATGTCCGGCAGCGCACCCCACTACAGTAATGTGAAGAAAAAATAAACTACTGCTCCTAGAATCCCTTTCTTCCAGACAGCAAGGGCTGCTGGGAGCGGTAGTTTATTCTGAGATTCTTCACATTACAGTACATGCAAAATAAACTACCTCTCCCGGAAGCCCTTGCTGTCCGGCTATTAGGAGCGGTAGTTTATTTTGAGATTCTTCTAGTACTATAGTGCGGTGCTGAGCATGGCGGAGGCGCCAACACCACTGACTGCTTTGCAAGTCTCCAGGCACAGGGGACGTATCAGGTAATACAGTACTTTGATTAGATTAATATGTAAGGAGAACTTCAACAGTGGGCAAATGTGTCAGGGGCACTTATATAGTGGGCAAATGTGTAAGGGGCACTTATACAGTGGGAAAATGTGTAAGGGGCACTACAACTGGGCTTTTACAATGAGACCACGCCTCCTTAATTTTTTCAGGCGCGTGTCTCAGGCACGAGCAAAAGTGCTTAGGTGGGCACCAAAGTATTTATTCGCTTACCAAATAACTTGGCCTTGGGCAGGCCCTGGTTCCATTCGAGGCCTCTGCAACATCTGATCCTTACCAAATTGAATGGTTTTCATCAGACACTAAAAACGCAGACTATGGTCCTTACTCTGGAAGTTAGGAGGTCTTTAGCCTGGTGGCTACAGACATCCCATCTGGACAAAGGAAGACCATTTTGGATATCAGATTGGGAAATTCTGACAACAGATGCCAGCCTTCAGGGCTGGGGAGCGGTGTCGGGAAGGTTTTGTTTCCAGGGGCAGTGGACCAAGGAGAAGGTTGCCTGCCAATAAATATATATTGGAACTTCGGGCCATATACATGGCACTGATTCTGGCAAATGACATCCTTCAGGGGAAACCAGTTCAGATCCACTCGGACAATGCGACGGCAGTAGCGTACCTCAACCATCAGGGAGGAATTCGCCCCCAAAAAGCAATGAAGGAGGTAAGTCACGCGTTAAAGAGGGCAGAACCTCATCATCCAGCCTTGTCCGCAGTGTTCGTCCTGGGAGTCCTAAACTGGGAAGTGGATTTTCTCAGTCGACACGCCATTCAGGCAAGCGAGTGGGCTCTACACCCGGAGGTCTTCCAGACCCTGGTCGTCAGGTGGTGGTTACTGGAGATAGATAACATGGAGTCCCGTCAGAACAACAAAGTTCTCGCATACGGGTCAAGAACAAAGGATCCCAGAGCGATCTTTGTGGATGCCCTGTCGGTGAGATGGGACTTTCATCTGGCCTATGTGTTTCCACCAATCGCCTTATTACCCAGGGTGGTGAGAAAGGTAAAACAAGGAAGGGATGCCGTGATACTAAAGGCTCCGACTTGGCCCAGAAGACATTGGTACACAGGTCTGCAGTGGATGTCGATGGATGCTCCATTCCTACTCCCTCAGCGTCCAGATCTACCGACTCAAGGTACTTGATATCACAGGCACCTGGATTGACTGTCTTTGATGGCGTGGCTCTTGAGACCTCTATCCTGAAGTTAAGAGGAGTCTCACAACAGGTAATTCAAACAATGCTCAGAGCAAGGAAACCTTCCTCAGCTCGCATTTATCACCGAATATGGCGAGCCTATGTTCAATGGTGCAGTCAACGGAAATTCGTCCCAAGTTCTTTCAGAGTTTCCAGGGTCTAAGCATTACTTCAGACAGGAATGGATAAAGGTTTAAGGGTGGCTTCCTTGAGAGTGCAGGTGTCAGCATTGACTGTATGGTTCCAAAAGAAAATTGCCAACCTACACGATGTGCTCACTTTTGGGGGGGAATGCTGCGCATTCATCCTCCTTTTGTTTCTCCTACAGTGCCTTGGGACTTAAGTTTAGTCTTAAAGGCCCTTCAAGTTGCCCCATTTGAACCACTTAAGAGTGGATTTTAAATGGTTGACAGCTAAAGTTCTCTTTCTGCTGGCCATGGCTTCAGCTAGAATAGTTTTAAATTTAGGGGCATTGTTATGTTGTCCTCCATTTCTGATTTTTTTTCCAGATAGAGCAGTTCTCAGAACTAAAACTGGGTCTCTTCCTAAGGTGGTGTCTAAATTCCACCTTAACGTAGAAACTGTAGTCCCGGCTTTCCAGGGGCCGGGTCTTTCTGTGGGTGATGCATCGTTGGACGTAGTCCGTGCCTTAAAGTTCTACGTAGATCGTACCAGTGCTATCAGAAAGACAGATTCTCTCTTTGTTCTCTACGGATTTCACAAGAGAGGATGGCCTGCTGATAAGTAAACACTGGCGAGGTGGCTAAGATGACTATTTCAGAACCATAGTCTCAAGATGATCTCCCTGTTCCAGCTACTATATCTGCTCACTCTACTCGTAAGGTAGGTCCATCATGGGCAGCACAACAGGGTGCTTCATCAGAACAGATATGTAAGGCAGCCACATGGTCTTCTATTAACACATTCATTAGACATTATGCCGTTGATACCTTTGCCTCTCAGGATTCTGAATTCGGGCGAAGGATTCTCCTGTCCAATCAGGAGTGTCCCCACCACTAAATTGTTTTGGGACGTCCCAGTGTTATCCTGTGGATGACCTGTGGACCCTGCAGGAGAAATCTACGTTATGGTAAGAACTCACTGTAGATAGCGGTATTTCTCCTAAGTCCACAGGGATCCCATCCTGACGCATCTGATTTGAGGATCTTTTTACTCACTAACCTATTCCTTCTTGTATGGAAGAGTGTGCATGTGTGTTCTTCTCGCCTGATTAGGCCTCTCTATGATGCTTCTGCCTTGAGCTTTGGAAAAACAATTGATTTGCCAGAGCCAGGAGGCTGGTATATATGGACGGGCCCGTTGCATGCTGGGAGGCCGAAGAGCTTTGACCGTTTGGTGCAAATCCGCTGTCGCTCATCATATCCCAGTGTTATCCTGTGGATTTAGGAGAAATACCATAATCAACGGTAAGTTCTTACTGTAACGTATATTTTCCAGCGTAAACATGCCTAGCCTATCAAGCCTTTCCTCGTATTCTAGCGTATCCATCCCCTTAATCAATTTGGTTGCCCTTTTCTAGTTCTAGGATATCCTTTTTATAGTATGGTGTCCATAATTGTGCACAGTATTCGAGATGTGGGCGCACCAGTGATTTGTACAATGGGAGTATAACACTCTCCTCCCTTGCATAAATTCCACGCTTTATGCATGCTAATGCCTTGTTTGCTGCATTCCTAGTTTGGGTACTACTGCTAAATTTGTTATCAATGTGAGCACCTAAAAAAAAATTCAGTACAGAATCCCCTAGTTTCTCCCCATTTAGTATGTAGGTAGTATTTCTGTTCTTGCTACCAAAGTGCATTACCTTACATTTGTCTATATTGAGCTGCATTCTCCATTTTGCTGCCCATGTTTCTATTCTAAATAAGTCATTCTGTAAAGACTTGGCATCCCCCTCCAAATTTATAACCTTACACAGTTTGGTATCGTCTGCAAAAATATACACTGTATTCTCTAGACCCACATATAGATCATTTATGAAAATGTTAAACAGTAGTTGTCCAAGTACAGACCATTGTGGCATTGGACATACAAGATGCATATCTGCATATACCTATTGCTCTGTTACAGCAACAATACCTGATGTTTGCTATCCTAAACCAACACTCTTCGTTCTTTTACAAAGGCTGTTTCTAGCCAAATGGAATGGTCCGCCTCATCAGATCAAACGGCAGATAACTCTGACGCCGGAGGTTCGCTTATCGGTAATTTGGTGGCTCCACAGCAATCACCTAGACGGGGGTCATCCCTTCTGGATTCCGAATTGGGTGCTTTTCACTACAGATGCCAGCCTTTGCAGTTGGGGAGCTGTAACCAAGCAACACTCGTTTCAAGGGAAATGGAGCCTGGCAGAATCTCAGTTGTCAATCAATGTACTGGAACTGTGCGTAGTATATGAAGTGTTGACACTGGCATGCAGAATTCTCCAAAGCAGGTCTGTACAAGTTCAATCTGACAATGCCAAGGTGGTACTCACAGCAAAAGGGCACTGCAAGAGGTAGCCAAAATGCTTAGGTGGGCTGACTGTCATCTTCCGGCCATATCACCAGTGTTCATACCAGGCCTCCTCAACTTGGAAGCAGAATTCCTCAGTCACCAGGATCTGCACATGGGTGTATGGGCACCCAGAAGTGTTCCAACCACTAGTGGCCAGGTGGGGCAGTCTAGAGGTGGATCTGATGGCATCACGTCACAACCACACAGTCCCAGTATACAGATCCAGGACACGGGATCCGCAAGCGGCATTCGTGTATGCTCTAGCACATGGGTCTTCAACCTGTGGCCCTCCAGCTGCTGTGGAACTACACATTCCAGCATGTCCTGCCACAGTTTTAGCATGACTTAATAGCAATATTGTGGCAGGGCATGCTGGGATGTGTAGTTCCACAGCAGCTGGAGGGCCACAGTTTAAAGGCCCATGCTCTAGCGGTACAATGGACCTTTCATTTACCATACATATTTCCCCCAATATCCCTTCTGCCAAGGTTAATAAGGAAATTCATACAAGGAGGAGGAAACATTATTATAACCCCAGCATGGCCCACACGGCACTGGTTCTCCGACCTAGAGAGCCTCGCAGTAGGACAATCCCTTCAACTTCCTCAGCGACGGGACCTTCTATTTCAAGGGCCATGTCTACATCCAGACCTGAACCGTCTGTCTTTGACGGTGTGGCTCTTGCCTCATCCATTTCAAAAGCAAAAGGCTTTTCAACCTCTAATTCAAATGATGCTTAAGGCACGCAAGCCTGCTTCAGCACGTATATATTATAGAGTATGGCATACCTATTTCACATGGTGCGTTTCTAAGCGCTATGATACAACTATATTTTAAAGTATCAAGAATATGTGCTTTTCTTCAAAGAGGTTTGTATCAAGGTTTACGTCTTGCTTCTCTGAAGTAGACATCTGCCTTCTCAGTATAGTTTCAGAGAAAAATTGCTACACTAACGGATATCTATACATTTTTTCAAGGTGTCATACATTTACAACCGCCATGTGTACTCCTGGTAGCCCCATGGGATCTCTCTGTAGTACTGGAGGCACTACAAGAGTCCCCTTCTGAACCTTTACAGTCTGGTCCTTAAATGGTTGACTGCTATTACATTATTTTTGTTGGCTACTGCCGCTGCCAGGAGGGTGTAGGACTTAGGAGCTCTTTCCTGTCATCCACCTTTCCTGTTTTTTTTTCCATCATGACAGGGCTGATCTATGGACTAGGCCTGGTTATCATCCTAAAGTGGTTTCTAGGTTGTATTAATGTTATTATTATTCTTTATTTATATGTCGCCACAAGTGATCCGCAGCGCCCATTACACAGTACATAACCAAATGAGCAAACAAGAAGACAGCACTTACAGTTCAAGACAATATAGGTCAGGTATGGAAAACCAGGGGTTAGGTGCCATCAGAGGGAGTATGGAATATAAGATAGTGTAAGAAAAGGAAAGGCACATGAGGAAAGAAGTCCCTGCTCTTGAAAGCTTACAATCTGGAAGATGAAGGGCTATCAACCCGGGGTGACACAGAACGGGTAGACAGTGAGCATGGAGGAGAGGTGGCTGGGTTTGGTGAAGAAGTGGGTCTTGAGAGCCCATTTGAAGTTTTGTGGAGAGTCGGATGGGGAGAGATAGAGAATTCCAGAAATAGGGAGCAGCACGTGCAAAATCTTGAAGGTAGGAGTGGGAGGAGGTAATCCGTTTGCAGGAGTGACGGCGTGCATTAGCAGAGCGAAGAGGATGGGTGGGAATAGAAAGAGATAAGGTCAGAAATGTAAGAGGGAGAAGAGTGGGTGAGGGCTTTGTAGGTGAGTGTGAGAAGCTTGAATAGGATTCTGAATGGGAAGGGTAGCCATTGATGGTCCTGCAAGAGTGGGGATAAGGAAGAAAGACGGGAAGCAACATTGAAGATAGATTAGCGTGGAGAGAGGCATTTTTCAGGGAGGCCAGATAGGAAGAGATTATAGTAGTCCAATCTGGAGATGACCAGTGAGTGTATGAGGATCTTAGTAGTGTCCTGGGTGAGAAAGGGTCTGATCCTGGAGATGTTTTTGAGATGAAAATGGCAGGTTTGTGAGAGGTACTGAATGTGGTTTGAAGGAGAGATAGAGTAGTCAAGGATTACTTCAAGATGGCACACTTGGAGGCTAGAGGAGATAGTAGTGCCATCAATGGATAGTGAGATTGTGGGAGGTGAGGTTATGCGAGAGGGAGGGAAGATGATCAGCTTAGTCTTAGACATGTTAAGTTTAAGAAAGCGCTGGGACATCCAGGAAGAGATAGCAGAGAGACAGTTGGAGATATGAGTGAGGAGAGCAGGGAAGAGGTCAGGTGAGGAAAGGTAGTTTTGAGTATAGTCAGTGTAGAGATGATACTGTAAGTCAAAAGAGCTAATGAGCTCTCCTAATGAGGATGTGTAGAGAGAGAAAAGGGAGAGGCCCAAAAACAGAACCTTAGGGGACACCTACTGGTAGAGGGAGTGTGTGTGTGTGTGGGGGGGGGGGGGGGTAGAGTCATGAGAGAAGTCAGAAAAGGAACAGTCAGAAGGGTAGGAGGACTGCCAGGAGAGAGCAGTATCACACAGACCAAGGGAGAAAAGGATTTGCAGGAGGAGAGGGTGGTCTCCAGTGTCAAAAGCAGCAGAGAGTAGAGACCCTTGGATTTAGCAGCAAGGAGGTCATTGCAGACTTTCGTGAGGGCAGTTTCAGTGGAGTGCAGAGGACGGAAAGCAACCTGGAAAGGATCAAGCAGTGAGGGTGAGGAAAGAAAGACAGTGAGGTGGTTACAGAAAATACACTCAAGAAGTTTGGAGGCAAAAGGGAGGAGAGAGATGGGTCGGTAGTTGGAGAGGATAGGTTTTTAAGAATAGGGGAATCAAGTGCATGCTTGAAGGCAGAGGGGGCAGTGCCTGATGAGAGTGAGAGAGATCGTAGATGGGCAAGATGGGAACAGGCAGGAGGAGAGAGGAAGCAGAGAAGGTGGAAGGGAATAGGGTCTAGTGTGGAGCTGGAGGGGGGTGAGGGCTGGATGAGGACAATGACTTCCTCTCCAGGTTCAGTTGTGATTTTATGTCCTGATGAATGGAGTCAATTTTGGATGTGAAGTAGGTGGCAAAGTCAAGAGCAGAGTTGAAGAGGGGAGTTGAGGCGGGGGTGGGCAGAGGAGCAACTTGACAATGGCAAAGAAATGCCGGAGGTTTGAGGATTGGGAGGAGATGAGGTTTTTGAAGTGAGATTGTTTAGAGAGGGAAAGGGCAGCAAAGTAGGATGAGCGCATACATTTGTAGTGGAGGAAGTTGGCCTTAGAAAGTGATTTCCTCCACTGTCGCTCAGCGGTTCGTGAGCATTTTTGCAGATGTCTTGTGCATTTGGTGTGCCAGGGTTGAGGTGTCGATCTGCGAAGTAATGGATGCATTGTATATGAAAGTAGCTTGTTCAGGGCTAAAGAGAGGAGCGAGTCAAACAGGGAGGATAGGAAGTGGTGTCAGTAGCCTCAATGTTATGCTTTGTGATGGTAGTCTTAGGAGGTAGAGATGGAGAAGCAGACAGAGATAGGGTAAAAGTGAGCAGGTGATGGTCAGAGAGTGGGAACAGTTCCTTTAGAAATCATAGAACCGGCATTTGTCTCACCAGATCTTTCAGCAAAAGAATGGTATTTGGATGTAGTACTTGCCCTACGTATCTACATAGACTGAACCAGTTCTATCAGAAGATCCGACACTCTATTCATACTTTATGGATTTCACAAGTGTGGCTGGCCAGCTAACAAACAGATGCTGGCCAGATGGATTAGAATGGTTATTGTACAAGCATTCATGTAAGGCAGCTACATTGCTTTCCATTCACATGTTTCTAAAATAACTTATTTGATACCTTTGCATCCCAGGATGCTTCCTTTTGGATGCAGGATTCTGTTATCCTCTCAGGCACATCCCTTCCCTTTAAAAATACTGCTTTAGGACATCCCTGATGTTCTCCCTGTGGAACCCTATGAATCCCAAAGAAGAAAACAACAGTTATGGTAGACTTACCTTTGTTAAATCTATTTCTGACGCACCTGGCCTCTCTGGGTTTTTGTGCCATTAGTGACTAGTTCCTTTCTCCTGTCTGTGAGAATGTGTACAATATCTCCTATCCACTTCCTGATTTGGGCGTGTTAACAAAACTGACTTGCCTGGGCATGGAGGCGAAGGTTATAGGGGAGAGGAGTTCAAGCATTTTGGGAATTCTGAAAGCTTAACTGTTTGGTGCCCGGAATCTCATCCACCACCTACAATACCTGATGTACTCCCTATGGACTATATGAACCTCGAAGAAAGAGTTAACAAAGGTAAGTCTACCATAACTCTCATTTTCGCCCTGCTCTTGTCAGTTCCTGGGTTTCAAAAGCTATCTTATACCAGGCCGAAAAGCTGTCAAGTGTTGCAAGCATTCAGAGATGCTGAAAGGAGGGGTTAGGTTCAGACACCACCGGAGGGAGGTTAGGGTTAGGCTGTGGGGTGGGGGGGTTAGGTTCAGGCTGCGGGGAGGAAGGGTTAGGGGAACATTTGTCGGGAGCAGCGGGATGCCGCAGTCGGTAATATGACTGCCACCATCCTCTACCCAATGTGTGTTAATGCATACCAATGCATGCCATCGGGGCAGGTAAATTCAGAGATTGTCCATCTGACACTGCACTGTATAAACTTTGAAGCATATGGTAGCAGGGACAGGGAGACCCACATTTGCTGGTCTGTCTATATGATAATGCATAAATCAAGCACTTCGGGATTAATCTTTATGTATATAGCTCCTGATATTTGGATACAGTGAAATAGTTGAGTAAGGCCCATACACAATAGAGTACTTGAAAGAGGAACGCTTTGGAAGATGAGTGATTTCCCTTAAACTTCCCGGAGTCTCTGACAGACAATATTGAGTGTACACACTGAGCGTATATTTTTTACAAACTAAGAACGATCTGTTGGGAGGATTGAGCTGCTTGCATGGACGACTGATGACCAGCTTCAAACGAGCGCGGGTGCGTGTATAGTTCGTCATTCACTGTGTACACACCAGATGATTTGAAAGGTAGATTATTCAAAATCGTCGTTATCGCTGGAAAAAATCTTCTAGTGTGTATGGGCCTTAAATAAATTTAACCATGGCACACTTCGACATCGCTGTTTTTAAAAAAATGTTGTGTATTGTAAATGCTATGAGATTGTATATTTGCTGCGCTTTGGTATGACATGACAGAGGAATGGGGATTCTGATTTTATTATTACATTTTATTTATAAGGTGCCACAAGTGTTTTGCAGCACTGTACATTTAGACAGAGAGAGGGGGGGGTTGCAAATCCCACCCCTAAATTTCCCTTCAGCACACTACAAATTACATGTGACCATCCCTGAACCTATCTGGTAATAGAAATTCAGAGAATTAGTCACACATGTTTGCAAACACATGTTTAAGCTGCTGAGCCACTTCACGGCTTCTCCGATATCAGCAGTCCTAACATTACATACAGTAATAGCAGTGCCCACATAGGGCCATGTAATTTGTCACAGTAGGCCTCATGATAAAGGCTATTACTAAAACACATCCAGACAGAGAGCAAACTTACCCAGGAGCAACCCCCAGGATCTCCCATTGGCACTACAAGGAACAGCATGCCTTCCAAATACTGCTCCCATTCAATGCCGCTTGCACACAAGCAGACAAACAATGGTAGTTGCTCGATCATTCCTGGTGATAATTATGTATCAGGTACTGGAAAGGGGGAGGGGTCACAAACAAACACAGAGAGGGAAGGTTTGCAAATCCCGCCCCTAAATTTCCCCTCAGCACACTAAAAATTACCTGTGACCATCCCTGAACCTATCTTGTAATAGAAATTCAGAGAATTAGTCACACGTTTGCAAACACATGTTTATCTGCTGAGTCACTTCACGGCTTCTCCAATATCAGCAGTCCTAACACTACATAATAGCAGTGCCCACATAGGGCCATGTAATTTGTCACAGTAGGCCTCATGATAAAGGCTATTACTAAAACACATCCAGACAGAGAGCTAACTTACCCAGGAGCCACCCCCAGCACTGTACATATGACAGACATTAGAACAATACAGGGTACACAGAACTTAACATTACAGTAGCTGAAAAACTAAAACAGGGCACAGGTAAAAACATACTTGCCTTCCCTCCCGCAAGCTGCAGGAGGCTCCTGATTTTTCGGATAGTCCCCCCACAGCCCTGGAAGGGTAAGTGACTCTCCCACATCCAGCATAATCCCATCCGCTTCCTAGTGAAGCGGGCAGGATAAGGATAAAATGAATACCCTACCGGCAGCCATCTTAAGTGACGGGGCTAATCGTGTCATTTAGCCCTGCCCCTAGCTGCAGATCAGCAAATCGCAACCATTTCCTCCTCTTGGGGGTGGAATACTGGTGTGCACAGAATTTATAACACTGAGCACACCTTGGGTAATATCTTTGCTCAGAACAGTTTAAACTAACTGAACAAGAGAGAATTATCTTAAAGGAATATAGAATATCCCTATGAATTCGTCAATCAGATCAGATGCAGAACATACAATAGTGGTGCCATAGAAAGGAGGGAGTTTAATATTAGGACACATTAATTGATGGTATAGATTTATTGCCACTGCTCTAAATCTAAATTGCTGGGAACCTTGTATTATGTATGAGGAGTTGCATTAATTTAAAAATATTAACAAATATTGGGTCTATGAGTGTTTTGCAGGTTTTTTTTAAATTTATTAATAAAAAAAAAAAAAAATCACCACACCAATGAACGAAAAATCTATTTCCTTTATTAATGCTTGGAAAAGTGATATATTTGTTATGAGCCACGGCTGTGGCTCATTCCTGTTTTGCATTTTGGTTATGTATTTTATGTTATACTTCTGTTTCTGTTCCCCGTGGGTGTCATGGGGTGTTCGGAGCTCACCCTTAAGGAGAGGGTACTGTTATGAACCACAGGTAGTGGTTCATTCCTGTTTTCCGTATTTTATGTTTATAGTTCTCTTGCAGGCCAGGATTTCCCTTTGCTCTGGTTTAGAAGATTATTGTTTGCTGTCGGTGGATAGTCTGTGTAATTGCAGCCTGTTTCCATGTGGTTGGCCTCACCTGTCTGCTAATTGCATCTTGTCAGTTTGGAGTCATGCAACAGGGCAGTTGCACGACATAATTAATTAGGGCTCTCTGTTATATTCTGGCTCAGTGCAATACACAGACGCTGGTGATAGTTCCAGAGTTCTTGAGTTCTGAGCTAGTCCCTGCCAGTTCCTGAGCTCCTGTCTAGCAGTGTCTTTCTAGCTGCTTCCAGTGTCGGTTCCAGTGTCGGTTCCAGTGTTTGATCCCGTGTCCTGCCGTGAAGCGTTCCTGTCCAGAAGTCCTGTAGCTTTGTCTGCGCCTGGTCGAGTATCTGGCTTCTTGGTGTCCACCGGTCTGTCGTTTGGGATTCTGCCTGTCCTCCGGTTCTGAGAGTCTGTGTCGGCTACATTGGGGGTTCCTGTCCGTTTGCCAGTATTTGTACCGGTTCCGTGAGTAGCGGCTTTGCCGCGTCCGTCGGCCTAGGCCGCAGTATTCTTTGGTTATATTTTGTTACTGGTGTTTTGCAGAGGGTTCTGCTTATGCTGTCACCGCCGGTACACAACAGTATTGTGTCGGCGTGTGGACAGCATTTCCTTTGTTGTTCTTTTCCTTTGGCGACGTGCCGCACATATATTTAGTTTTAGGGTTGTTAGTAGCCCCTAGCCTTCTGTTTGCTTTAGTTAGAGGTCCCCTTGTTATTATCCTGTCTCGGTTCACGCCTTGTCTTACTCTAAGACCTGGGGGCATCGGAGTTGGGCAGACCTAATCCGCCCTTCAAACGCGGCTGCCGTGGGCCCAAGAAACCATAGTCACTCAGGCGTAAACTGACCACACGGGTGAAACAATGGAGGTAGGGTGCTAGGGGCTATTTCCACACCACACCTTATTTCAGCGTCACGTTCTGGTGCTCTGGACTCACTACGCAACATCTCCCTTGTTCTGAGCACCAGGAACCTAACAATATTCATTTGTTGATGTATGGTACAACCACACACATACAAGCCATTGGACATATGTGTATATGTGTGTTTTTCTTGTTTTTAAATAGATTATTGCCAGGATTGGACCTCGCATTCTTTTTAATACATAGATAAGATAAGTTCTATTTTACTTACTATTGAGACGTATATACTAATAGGAAGAGTACCCCCGAAAAAGAGTCTTCTTTTTCTTCTGCCATAGTTCCAATCCTATATATTGTTAGTACACATGCAGTGCTACTCAATCTATACCACGTCTCTTGGAAAACCTATCAGCTCTTTTCGGATTTCAGTATCATCTGTACACGGATGATGCTAGAATCTACCTATCCTCCCAAGATTTGTCACCATCTGTATTGGTCCGTGTCACTGAATGTCTTTCTGCAGTTTCATCATCAACTAATATTATTTCCACTGTACAATTGCAGTTACCATCTTGATATCTCTGTCTCTTGATTCTTCGTCCATCAACCCTGCCCTTCTAGTTCGCTGCCTAGGTGTCATCCTTGACTCTGAACTGTCATGTGTTCCCTAGATTCAATCTGTTTCTAATCATTGCCTCATTATCTTCCACATTGATTATTGCAATAGTTTCCTTACTGGTCTTAACTAAAATAGACTTTCACCACTACACATAAGGCTAGTAACTAAATAACACCAACAAACGACATCTCTTTACTTATCACCCAGCTTGACTTGTACGGCTCTCATCCACACTCATGACTTGTACCCATTCTCGGTTACAGGACTTTTTTCAGTCAGTTCCTACTCTGTGGAATCCTTCACACACACACAATAAGACCTTTCTCTAGTCCCCAAACCTTCAAGCATTCCCTGAAAACTCTCTCTTCAGACAAACTCATCAAATTCCAGAATCTCCCCCATAATCTCAGTAAACTATCCTACCCAATTACATCCCCCCTATATAGTCCACACATAACCTTACATAATGTATGTTCTCTTTCTTTCACATCCTGCTGGCCCTAGGCCAACATTCCTGTGTGACTGGATCATACAGTCCTCCTAGAACATCTACAACGTGGTCCAATTATTATTATTATTATTATTATTATTATTATTAATATTATTATCCTTTATTTATATGACACCACAAGGGTTCCCTAGCACCTAACAATGCACATAAACAAATGAGAAAAACAAGAAAACAGCAACTTACAGTACAAGACAATGCAAGACAAGTACATGGTATATAAACATTGCTGCACCAGCGGACATTACACAGAAATAAGTACCAGGATGGCAGAAACTGAGGGTTGGGTACTATTGTGGGAAATATGGGGGGTAATTCAGACCTAATCGTAGATGTGCTAGCACATCTAAGTCTCGGGTCGCAGCGGCTGCGTGTGGCGTCACACAGCCACTGTGGGCCACCCCTCTAACGGTCTGGACATGCCTCTGTTTGCCCGGACCGCACCCCGCCAACGGTGTTCTAACGCCGTTGGCACGCAACCTTCCACCCTGCAACTGCCTCTGCCTGTCAATCAGGCAGAGGCGATCACACAAGTGAGATGCTTTCGCATCTCACTGGCTGCACATGCGCAGTGCGCCCGCTGCATAGTAATTCAGTCTGCAATCGCTGCCACTGCAGCAATGCAGTCTGAATTACCCCCATGGAGTAGATGGTATATGAATACAAAAAAGGGAAAGCACATGAGGGAAGAAGGTCCCTGCTCGTGTGAGCTTGCATTTTAAAGCAGAAGGAATATGCAATATGTAGCACTTGTAGTTGTGTATCAGTGCCTATTTCCCTATAGATTGTAAGCTTGTAAGCAGATTTGTTCTCAATTGTAAAGCACAATGGAATATGCCGGCGCTATATAAGTAACTGTTAATAAATAAATAAATAATTAATGGTGTGCAGCACTTACATCCATTCTGGTAGTTTTCGAATGGAAATACACTACATACCCATGCAGCGGCATTTTAAGAGAGGAAGAGGTCTGTGTACAGCCTTCTCCATCCAGGCGCAAAAGCAAAATGAGCTATGCACTCAGTGAGTGGTGGTGTATATACGATTGTCAGCAGCGACTTGGAAAGGGAATGCCAATCCCTAGAGATAAAACTATATGGAACAAATACCAAGTTGCGCTCAACAATCAAATGTAAAAAAACCATTTATTTTTTATATAAAAAAATTATAATTAAAACAACAAATCTCCCGGGAGTATAATTATAACCGTTCAACATAGCATTAAAACTGTGAAATACATTGTCTCTATATCAAAATAAATTATAATTAAGGAATTTTCTTTTTTACTAAGTATAAATTCTTATTATTCTAAAACATGTGACCCCGGAGGTGTAATTTTGATATAATAACAACAATAATTATTAGCTGTTTTGAATGGATTATGGGTCTATATGCAAATGCATGTAACTCACTTGAACCATGAAAGTCCCGAACAGTCCTGAATACGTATGACCAAATGTCAATTCCAGTGGTCCTAGATTAGAGGGGACCCTTGAAATGGTATTGTAGTACTCAAATGAATGGTGATGGTGAACAAATGGACTGTATAAGAAAACTCAGGCCACTGTAATGGTGATGGCAGGGAGAGCCCGGAGTGATGTCGATGCGGTCAGCCGCTGACCCCTACACGGGGAATGGAGAGCAGTGCCTGCAATAGCCGCCGGGCTAGGATGGAATACAGCCGCACAGAACTGACAGACGGCTGTGATGTCCGGATTGCTGGATGTTACCTTTTGCGGCACGGGGTAGAAGAGCTCTCAACAGAGACGGCTGGCCTATACTCCCACGGGCAGCTCTGATTGAGCCTCCCTGCAGCTCTCCTTTCTAGCTGGCAGTGCTGTAGAGTTTGAGATCTAGAGGACTCAGACACTAATACACATGCACAGATCTCCGAGAAATTTTCCCCGCGATTCCAATACTGCGCATGTGCAAATCGCTGGGAAAATGTCCGCCGTGCCATTTTCCTGGTGGTTTCTGCAGGACTCCGGAGGGGTAAGTGTTCAAGCACTGGGTGCAGAATGTGTGGTGTGGGCACCCATTATAAATATGCCAGTGTATCCATGCCTAACACATATAGAATGTTAAAGTGCCTCCAATATCCCTACATTTATTGATTTAAAATGTTGAAAAACTAATTTCAATGGTAGTTGATTTCAGTTTAAGAAAAATAAAGCTTGAATTATCTCCACATATATGGCCAGCAAAAGTGCTATAATGCCTATCTTAATTACTGACTTTAATAGTGCTATCAAGGTATATACAATATATTTATATAACATTATTCAATGTGTGCAGACTATCCTAATATATGACAAAAATAAGGTAACAGACTTAATTTATAAAACTTCCATGTACTAAGAGCTTACAGTTTAATCTCACCATGTGAGAAACAGACAGGTAGGCAAAAGTACATTAAGTGTAGTCATGGCTGAATAGTTCAGCAAGGCAATTTCCGCTTTGATTTGAAGAGATGCTTTGACAGTCCAGGCCAAGCAATATGGAGGTCCGAAGGTATAGATACGCTGTGGGCTTTACAGTGTGGATTGTGCAGATAGGGGAATATTGAAATGGTGTGAAGAAGACTAGGTGCACATATTGAACGAATAACTGCTTTAAGAACTTTAGCCAAAAAATTGTGCATGTATAACGATTCTTAAATGTATGATCAAAAGAATTCTATCTTAGTTTTGGTACAAAACAATTTAACACTACCAATGGAAATGGAAACAAATGGAAGCCTCAGCCCATGTGAATAAGGAGAACTAGTAGGAAATGTAGCGCTGTAAAGGTACGAGCAAGAAATCTACACTAAGGGGTCTATTTACTAAGCCATGGATGGAGATGTAGGGGTCTATTCATGAATCAGTGAAAAGTGTGGAGAAGTGAGCCAGTGGAGAAGTTGCATGGCAACCAATCAGCTGCTCTGTATAATTTTATAACATGCACTTTTTTAAAATGTTACCTCAACACTGATTGGTTGCTATGGGCAACTTCTCCACTGGTTCACGTCTCCGCTTTTTTCAATGCTTTATAAATAGACCCCAAAGTGTCTGGAGTTAAAAGTCCTAACTAACGAGCTCCTGTCATTTTTTAAACACAGCCTGTGACATGTCAGTTAGGAGCTGGTTGGCTGGTACTTTATCTCTGTCCACTTTGTCTCCATCCAAGGCTTAGTAAATAGACCCCTTAATTACAGGGTGTCTGAGTATTGGCCACTTACAGCATTTGTAGGGTCAGGAGGAAGCAGAGAATCTTCTACTTTACCCCATCCCTACTTTGACACTGATCTCTCTCAGTACCCCATTGTTATTTCAGATAAATGATCTCTGTGACTAAACATCTCCTTTCTGTTCCTGCCAAAAATCAGAACTAAGGCAGTGTGCAATTCAAAATTAAACTTGCCCACACATTTTAAGATTGTGCTGTTGGTCTATGACTATACATGCATAGCAATAACTGCTGGTCATTATTGGATTTTTTTGGTTTGTTTGTTTGTTTGACAACTTAGTTTTCCTGGATTTTATTTATTTTCAGTCATTGGGTAAGATTTATCTAATCTTGGGAAAGATAAAGTACCAACCAATCAGCTTCTATCTGTCACTTTACATGCTGTGCTAGAAAATTGACAGAAGCTGATTGGTTGGTACTTTATCTCTCTCCTAGATTTGATAATTCTCCCCCCATTGTCTGAGGTGTAAGATAGTATACATAGTAAGACAAAAATGGTTGTCTACTGTGGTACATTATAGTGGAGTGCAAAATAGTTAGGCACATTAGTGTAAGGAGATGACTACATAACATACTTGCCTACTCTCCCGGAATGGCCGGGAGGCTCCCAAAAATCGGGTGATCCTCCCGGCCCCCCGGAAGAGCAGCAAGTCTCCCGGAATAAGGGGTCCCCCTGCCCGTCCGCCCACTTAGTGTGTAAAGTGGGCGGTCCGGGCAGTTGATGACGCGATTCTTGCTGAATCGCGTCATAGCCACGCCCCCTGCAGTGTAATGCCGGGGATCGCGGCATTACAGAGAGGGGGCGTGGCTTAAAGGATGTGGCACGGTAACTCCACCCCCATTCTGCCCCTGCTCCACCCCCGTCCCGCCTCCGGTCCACCTCCTCCCCACGTCACAGCCCTCCCCTGCCCCCCTGCTGAGCCGACCTGGCTGCTCTCTCCCGCAGAGAGCAGCCAGAATGTCGGCATGTGTGCTACATAAAAGAGCAAAAGTTGCATTATTTCCAGAGCCTTACTGCACATGCATAATCACCCACATAGAGAAACCTATTTTGGGGCCACACTGCATGCCCATCAAGAATCTATCATTGTTTAAGGTAGTCAAAAGAGGTGAGAAAGCAGAAATGCAGATTTTTAAATGATTTACATGCCACTATTATATATGCTGCAATAGATTGGGGGTAACATTTAACTTTGTTCTTTTTCAGATTTTCATAATTTCTCTAGCATCCATAAGGGATATTGGAGACAGATTAGTACTATGGAGTATAGATGGGTCCAAAGGAGCCAGTGCACTTTAAATTTCTTCAACTGGGTGTGCTGGCTCCTTCCCTCTATGCCTCCTCCTACAGGTCAGTTTACAAAAAAGTGCCCTCAGGAGAGGATGCAGCTCCAAAGTTTTTCTTTTAAAGTTTTATTTCTTTTGGTGTCTGTTTGGGCAACAGTATACCTGCACCTGAGGGACTGTTTGTTCAGTGGGGCATGGCGTCTTGGCTGTCGCAGCCGCAGTCATTCCGCACACCCCTAATGCTGCCTAAAGGTGATCATCGGTGGTGAGTACACACCGGGGACCCCGCTAGGGGGGTCCCCCGGTTCACTGTGCGGCAGAAGTGTGGGTGAGGTGTGCGGGTCCGTCCTGGGGGGGACCCGCTGTAGCCCGTGTGTGAGACTGGCTAATATAAGTTGTACCAAGCATTTATGTGAGGCTACAAACATAGAGAGACATGGCCAGTATAAATATTCAACAGTAGCTCCGGCGCAATGGCTGGGGGCGGAGCTACATGAGAGCGGGCTCAGCTGCATTTTGGCACCTTCCTCTGCATAGCAGCAGCTTTAACAGCTCCTCCATTACAGTCCCTGGATCGCTGGTACCGGGTGTAGAAGGGGATACCGCTATATTTGTGCACATTTAACATCCCTCTGAGGGAATTTTCATATTACAGTCTCACTGTTGTTTACACATATAAAACGCTGACCGCCTCACTGGGGCTGTGCAGCGTTGGGTGCGCTGGGGTCCTCTCTCCTGTGTATCCTCTCACATGCAATAGGGCAGGCTTGTAATATATATATATATATATATATATATATATATATATATTAGGGCTGGGCAAGTTAACGCGTTAATATCGCGTTAACGCATTAACTAATTAACGCCGACAATTATTTTAACGCTTGGCGGCCATCGGGGAAGACATGCAGCTCCTCTCCATCTCCCTGCAGTGACACTGATGTCCCGCCCACTCCCCTTCTTTCAGTGGCAGTAACGCTCATGTCACTGCCTCTACAACACGGAGCACACTGATCGGTAGCCTCGCCCTCTCTACAAGCCCCGCCCATCACCATAATTTTCTCCATTAGCCTGCTCAGCAGCCACATGCAATAATGACAGCGGCCTGGGCAGCAGCAGGAACTGGTGCGGCACTGGGTGGATGGGGAGACTGTCCTTGCTCCACCTTGCAAGTATGATCCAAATCTGTCACCAGGAAGACGTGAATCTCCGCCCCCTCCTCTGTCGCTGCCAATTAGAAGGCAGCTGTGCTCCCAGGGGTAGGACAGCAATAATCACATGCTCTGTCCTGGCAGCTCCTCCATGCTCCAGTCATATACACTGTATGTATATATCCTGTGCTCCCCAGCCATGCGCTACACAGCCAGTGCTTCCCAGCCATGCAGTACTCAACCTGTGCTCCCTATTCATGCACTACACAGCCTGTGCTCCCCTATTCATTCACTACACAGCCTGTGCTCCCCTATTCATGCACTACACAGCCTGTGCTCCCCTATTCATGCACTACACAGCCTGTGCTCCCCTATTCATGCACTATACAGCCTGTGCTCCTAGCCATGCACTACACAGCCTGTGCTCCCAGCCATGCACTACACAGCCTGATCCAGTTTTGCACAATAGAATACTTACATGCTGTATGTATGTATGTATGTATGTATGTATGTATGTATGTGTATCTCTCTCTTTTTTCTCTCTCTCGCTCTCTAAATGTGCGCAATACACTACTTTTGAATTCATTATTGAATCTTGCGCATAACAATGCGATTAATCGCGATTAATCTGAGAAAATCAGGCTGTGTTGTATGCAGTGGTTAAAATGGGGCGAAACTGCGTTCTGTCACCTCTAATTGCAGGTGGAACCAGTTCCGCCTCCGCCCGGCCACAGCATCAGGTCCCTGCTGCATTGTAAAGGTGGCAGCGGCCGCCAGCCAATCCCAGCTCGCGGACCGGCTGCAGCATCAATCAAAAAAAGGGGCGGCTTCTCATTAGCTTGGCAGTCCTGGAACCGTGAATGGTGCACAATTGGCTCCAGATTCAAAGTGCGGCCTCGCTTCTTTTCAATAGTAGCCGGTCCGTGAGCCAGTCCTATCTGTCGGCAGCTGCTAGCTTTACACCACAGCCGGGACCTGATGCTCCATGCCATAGCCACTGAAGCAGTGGGTGAGATGGGTAGGGGGTGAGAGGCGCTGGACCAGGGAGGGCGCTGCTGAAGTCACCGTCACTAGGCTCTCTGCCCACACTGCTCCCCAGACTCTCTCACTGTCACCGCCTGTGCTTACTGGCTATTCCTGGCTACACGTGACCACAGCCAGTCAAGGTGAGCAGCACTCATGGGTGGGGGGGGGGGGGGGGGGTTGTGAGGGGGTACTTGCCAGTGGCTGTGTGTGAGAACCAGGGGGAGAATAATAGCTGTAGCCGCCATCTAGAAGACAGGACATGCAGGGACAGCCAGCATGTCAATATGAAAAGGTAAGGTGAATCTAATGGGTGGTCTGCATATGCCCTGGACCACCCATTACCCAGACCACTGCTGCGCCCATTTTCTATATCTAACATCTGCCCAGTCATAAATGGATTAACTGACCATCCATTGCTAACTGCACATCTCCACCTCCCCTGCCTTATACCCAATCGGATTCCATCCCATTGGGCGCAACGTGGTGTGATGATGTTCATGATACCTGGCGTAATGTGTGTAAAGGGTTCTACCATGGCATAATGTGTGTAAGGAGCTCTTTTGTGGTGTAATGGGACAAACGTACACTACTTTGCTGTGTTATGTGAATTGATACCATTCTGTGGCCACACAGGAGGGATGTGCATCCCCCCTCTGCCTCCGGCGTGCACTGACCCTATTTTAAATATATGGTGGGGGGGACCAATTCTCTTTCTAGCACAGGGCACTAAAATGTACAGTTATGGCTCTGCCCCCTGGGTATAAGAGGTTCTTCTGTAATGTAATGTGTATAAGCGGCTCTACTGGGGTGTGACATGTATAAGAGGCTCTACTGTGCTGTGAAATGTGAATTGATACTGTTCTGTGGCAATGCCCCTTCACCATGAAACCACGCCCCCATATATTCCACAAAGGGGCGCCAAAATATATATTCGCATACCCAAAAAGTTAGGCTCGGATTGGCCCTGGTGAGAGGAGCAGGGGGTGAGATGGGGAGGGGGTGAGAGGAGCAGGGGGTAAGATGGGGGAGTGAGGCATAGGGAATGAGAGGTATAGCGGGTAAGTAAAGGAGAGAAAGATGCAGATGATCAGACACAAAGGAGAGCATATAGGGAGTAAGGTTTACCTAGAATGAAGATATGAACTCATGAGGAGAGTGACAAAGGAAACAAGAAAGTAGAAGGGACACATAGAAGACATAAAAGAGGTGAGCAAAGGTTTTTCAACATATACACATATACTGCTATGTTGTGAATCGAATCTAAAATTAGGAGGGGGGCACTGCTGTGGGCATTGTGTGTGTAAGTGGCTCTGCTATTGTGGGCATTGTGTGTGTAAAGGGCACTAGTATGTGGGGCGGGCAATGTGAATAAAATTGCAGTACTGTGAGGCATTATTTTGAATTGTGGTACTTTTGTGTGGCCACGCCGCCTTTCTGCGGCGCTTGCGCCTTCAGCTCGCGCTAAGCAGATAAGCCTCTCCAAGACCACTTTAAGCCCTGGTTGTATGTGTATTATACCTGTTTTTTTCTGCTTCACAATGGTAAAACAGAAGTTATGCAGTGTATGTAATGTTAGCATCTCTCCTAGTTCATCTGGCTCAATATCATGTGAGCAGTGTGGTCAGTCATGTCAGAATGCTGATAATAACAATGTGGGGGAGAGTCAAGAGCCCTCCTGGTTGGGGGCTATCAAAACTATATGTCATCTTAACTCACTGCAAATGCCAATAGAACTCAGGAACTGCTAAACATCCCCCCTGTCTGCTACAGGTGCACAAAAACGTGCTCTACCTGCACTTCTATAAGATACTGATGATGATATACAGGATGATGGGGATTATGTGGACCCCATAAGTGGGGATTCCAACCCTACCCAGGGTATTGAATCCCTCATATTGGCTATTCGGGATGTATTTAAGCTCCCCCTGGAGGATGCTAATACTCAGCAGTCATTTTTACTCCCACAAGACAAACTGACAGTCACATTTCCTGATTCCAAGGAAAGCGATGACTTGTTTAAAATAGCCTGGAAGAATCCAGATAAAAAATATCAGGTGTCAAAACAGGTGGTCTTCAGTTTGCCGGCTGTCGGGTTCCCGGCGCACAGTATACCAGCGCCGGCATCCCGACAGCCGGCATACCAACACTTTTTCTCCCTCTTGGGGGTCCACGACCCCCCTGGAGGGAGAAAAAATAGCGCGGCGCATGTAGCGCGCCACTGTGCCCGCAGCGTGGCGAGCGCAGCAAGCCCGCAAGGGGCTCATTTGCGCTCGCCACGCTGTCGGTATGTCGCCGGTCGGCATACCATACTAGACCCGTCAAAACGGTTTTTGCATACATTCCCCTTTGCACCGAAAGGCAGGAAATTCTGGGAAGAGTCTCCAGCAGTAGACGTCTCAGTCTCTCGCCTTTCTAAGAAGGCGGTACTCCCTGCTCTGGGCTCATTTATGGTAAAGGACCTGGCAGTTAAGAAAATTGAGACCACTCTGAAATCTATCTACACTGCTCCAGGTGTAGCTCAAAGACCGGTCATTGCAGGTTGCTGGATGACACATGCATTCCTGGGCTAATCAAATTAAGGAAGGTCTCTCAGGGGATAAGACCTTAGTTAATATTGTTATGTTCCTGAATCTCATTCAGGACATGACAAGAGTCCTCTGTGATTCCCTTAAAGAGATTGGCAATATTAATGCTAGGACCATGGCTATGGCTGTGTTTGCGCGCAGAGCCATATGGTTGTGTCAGTGGATTGCTGATACTGAATCCAAATGTAACGTAGAATCTCATCCCTTCACAGGTGAATGGCTCTTTGGAGGTGAATTGGATGAATGGATTTCAAAAGCTACTGCTGGAAAATCCACTTTTCTCCCTTCGGGGGCTCCACTTGCTAGACGTTTCAATCTAGGGCCAGAGGGGCCTCCAACGCAGCTAGAGGCTTCAGAGGAAAACCTAAGAAACCAGCCATTGCCGGATCTCAGGACCAGAATACCAGTTCTGCTTCCGCAAAGACTTCAACATGATGGTGCCCACCCACCCCGAGGGGATCTCGTGGTGGGAGCTATGTCACTACAGCCACATCTGGGAATGTTCCTACCAAGATGCTTGGTAAGGGACCTTATCTCTCAGGGTTACAAGCTGGAGTTCGACAGTGCTCCTCCGCAATGATTTTTCAAATCAGGCTTACCAGCTTCAGAAAATATGTGTGGTACGTTACTACTGGCCATAAACAAGTTGGTCCTGTCCCAGGTCATTGTTCCAGTACCCCTACTACAACAAGGACAGGGTTACTACTCCAGTCTGTTTGTAGTACCAAGACCAGATGGGTCTGTGAGACCCACTCTAAATCTGAAGTCCTTGAATCCTTACCTGTGGGTTTTCAAATTCAAGATGGAATCTTTGATAGCGGTGATCGCAGGCCTGGAACAGCAGGAATTCCTAGTGTCCCTGGATATCAAGGACGCTTACCTCCATATCCCAATTTGGCCTCCTCATCAAGCCTATCTGAGGTTTGCCCTACTGAACGATCACTACCAGTTTCAGGAATTGCCCTTCGGCCTGTCTACAGCCCTGAGGGTGTTCACGAAGGTGATGGCAGAAATTATGTTTCAGCTCAGGGTTCAGGGGGTCAATGTAATTCCATACCTGGATGATCTCCTGATAAAAGTGAGTTCCAGGGAGCTTCTATTGCTCCATATAGATTGCACTATCCAACTTCTTTCTTGCCACGGGTGGATCCTCAATCTGCAGAAGTCCCACCTGGAACCGTCTCAGTGGCTCCTGTTTCTGGGGATGCTACTGGACACTGTAGCACAAAAAGTGTTCCTCCCATAGGAAAAAGCGAGAACACTTCAGGAAATGTTTCGCATGGTACTCCGACCAGCTCGAGTATCCATTCATATTTGCATAAAATTGTTGGGAAAGATGGTAGCCTCATACGAGGCGATTTAGTTTGAAAGGTTTCATGCCAGACCGTTCCAATTGGACATCCTGAACAAGTGATCCAGTTCCCATCTACAGATGCACTGGATGATTCGGCTGTCACCCCTGGCCAGGATTTCTCTCCTGTGGGGCAGTCTTCCAACCTGCTGGAAGGTTGACGCTTTGGGATTCAGGATTGGATCCTCCTCACGATGGATGCGAGTCTGAAAGGATGGGGAGCTGTCACCCAGGGGGCGCAGTTCCAGGGAAGGTGGTCTGCCCAAGAGGCCTTCCTTCCGATCAACATCCTGGAACTTCAGGCCATTTACAATGCTCTGATTCATGCCTCCCCTCTACTCCGGGATCGGGTGATCCAGGTTCAGTCGGACAATGCCACGGCCGTGGCATACATCAATCGACAAGGAGGGACAAAAAGCAGGGCCTGCATGCGAGAAGTGTCAAAATATACCTCTGGGCAGAAAGTAATGCAAGAGCACTGTCCGCAATCTTCATTCCAGGAGTGGACAACTGGGAAGCCTAATTCCTGAGTCACCATGACCTCCACCTGGGGGAGTGGGGACTACACAGGTGTTTCAACAGATCATCAACAGGTGGGGATGCCCACAGATCATCTTGATGGCCTCTCCCCTCAACAAGAAGCTTCGCTGCTATTGCTCACGAACCAGGGGCCCTCGGGCGAGTGCAGTAGATGCGCTGACATTGCCTTTGCCTTACCAGCTGCTCTACCTGTTTCCTCCAATTCTGCTGATCCCAAGGGTGCTCAAGCGGATCAGGCATCAAAGAGTGAGCAATCTTGATTTTCCCTGATCGGCCCTGAAGAGCGTGGTACGCGGCTCTTCTGGACATGTCCTTAGAGGACCCTTGGCCTCTACCACTAAGAAGGGATGTTCTTCAACAAGGACCGTTCGTCTACCCGGACTTACGGCGGCTTCGTTTGACGGCATGGAAGTTGAGCGGAACATCCTAGCTCACAAAGGGCTTTCCAAAAAGGTTATTGCCACTGTGGTGCAAGTCATAAAACCTGTGACCTCAACACACTATCATCATATCTGGCGGAGATATGTCTCTTGGTGCGAGGAATGCACATATCCCTCTGTGGAATTCCACTTGGGAAGGTTCCTACGTTTCCTGCAGCCTTGAGTGGATAAAGGCTTACGTCTGGGATCCATTAAGGTCCAGATTTCAGCTCTTTCCATCTTCTTCCAGAAGAAGGTGGCTCTCTTGCTGGAAGTTCAGACCTTCTTGCAAGGGGTACTTCACATACAACCTCCATTCATGCTGCCTACGACACCTTGGGATCTGGATGTAGTGTTATGCATTCTACAGTCCTCCTGGTTTGAACCTCTGACGACGGTAGAAGATAAGTACCTCACAGGGAAAACGGTGATGTTACTGGCCCTGGCTTCTGCTAGGCGCATTTCAGAATTGGGGGCTTTGTCGTGCAAAAGTCCGTACTTGGTCTTTTACAAGAACAGAGCGGAGCTCAGGACTAGATAGCAGTTCCTGCCGAAGGTGGTCTCTGTGTTTCATTTGAATCAACCTATTGTGATTCCGTCCAGTTCTGACACTTCTGCTCCTCCGGAGGCATTGGATGCAGTGCGAGCCTTGAAGGTCTATGTCAAGAGGATGGCTCGGATCAGAAAGACGGATTCCTTGTTCCGTGCTGTATGATGCGCAGAAAAAGGGTTGCCCTGCTTCAAAGCAGTCCATTGCTCGTTGCATTAGGCTTACTATCTAACAGGCCTATGCGTCGGCAGCCTTACCTGTTCCACAGTCTCTGAAGACCCACTCTACCAGATCGGTGGGCTCTTCCTTGGCGGCTGCCCATGGAGTCTCGGCCCTACAACTATGCTGAGCTGCTACCTGGTCGGGGAAGAACACTTTTGTGAAGTTCTACAAATTTGATACCCTGGCCAAACAGGATACCCAGTTTGGGCAGGCGGTGCTGCAGATGTCTCCGCTCGTTCCCTCCCGTTCTGCAAGCTTTGGGACATCCCCATCATACTAATTTGTCCCCAATATCCCTTATGGATGCTAGAGAAAATAGGATTTTAAATACCTACTGATAAATCCTTTTCTCGTAGTCAATAAGGGATATTGGGACCCCGCCTCAGTGTGGTGACTTTCTGCAGGTTCTCTATTATGTGTTACCTGTTCAGCTGTTGCTGTTCGTGTTGCTGGCCAGGTTATGTTTTGGTGTGCTGGTGTGTAAATCCCACCACACTTATTGTTATGTTCCTTCTCTCAAGTATGTCATTCTCCTTTGGGCACTGTTTTACCTATAACTGACCTGTAGGAGGAAGCATAGAGGGGAGGAGCCAGCACGCCCCGTTGAAGAAGTTTAAAGTGCACTGGCTCCTTTGGAACCATCTATACCCCATCGTACTAATCTGTCCCCAATATCCCTTATGGACTATAAGAAAAGGATTTACCGGTAGGTATTTAAAATCATATTACATTGAACCCTAATAAATATGTCCATCTGGATATAGATCTTATATATGGCCTGCCACCTGCTCCTAGTAGTACAACACTAAGAGAAACCAAATTTATTTGAGGAGGGGACACCTGTTAGAATCTATGAATCATAGGGGGTCATTCCGAGTTGATCTCACGCTGCAACTTTTTGCAGCCCGTGCGATCAGATAGGCGCCGCCTATGGGGGAGTGTATTTTAGCTGTGCAAGTGTGCGAACGCTTGTGCAGGGAAGCTGTACAAAAACATTTTGTACAGTTTCTGAGTAGCTCTGAACTTACTCAGCCACTGCGATCACAGCATGATCATTCCAGACCCGATCGCACATCTGTGAAAAACTGCAGCGTGCGATCGGGTCGGAATGACCCCCATAGTTTGTCTATCCCAACCGGCCATTACCATTTAGTACCTTGTACTATGAGCCCGATTCAGACCTGATTGCTGCTGTGCGTTTTCGCACAGTGGGCGTTTATCGAACTATTGCGCATGCATATGCATCGCAATGCGCTGGAGCGACACCAAACAGCAACAGGATGGTGCGAAAATTTAGATTGCACAGGAGTTCGCAAGGTGATTGACAGGGGGTCATTCCGACCCGTTCGCACGCAGCGGTTTGTCGCTGCATTACAAACGGGTTCGGAATGTGCATGCACGACGGCCGCTGGGCCATTTTCACCGAGTTTTAATACCGCCGTGAACGTCGCCGCGGGACTCCGAAAGGGGTGAGTATTTAGAAAATGGGTGCAGTGTGTGCGGTGGGGGCCCCCTCTGGACTCAGAGGCCCGTGTGCACCGCACACACTGCACCCATTATAGAAACGCCAGTGGCATGTAATCTGTCTATGGTTATTTGGACTAGTAGCAATATACTCAATTCTCGCATCAAATATATAAATATCCTAATCCATACCTTGGGGAGCTTGTTGTTGTGACACTATCTAGCCCTTGAAAGCAGTTAAACTAATCCATGGATCTTTGTTTCAGCAGGTGATCTAACAGCATATGTAATGGGGGACATGGAATTTATATACCTAGAGTGATGTCATGTGCCATTAACCTAAGAGATGAAAGAGTCTTCCATTTTCACAGCACATGATACAGTGACTGTTTCTTCTCTCCACATCTGCAATGATGAGGGTAAAGAAACATGTATCCTGATTGGTCTACCACTGAAATGTTTTTAAAACATTTATTAATATATTTTAATATTTTTACTATAAAATTAGACTAGAAAGAACATTTTCCAACCTTTCCTAATTCAGTTAACTGCCCAATTTTCTTACACAGTACCTCGTTCCACAAATACTAGTCTTTACTATATTCAGTGTTCCATATTTCTCTATTATCAACCCCTTCTGGCAGGAACCCTGTACATGTGGCACAATTCTTTAAATGATTGCCTCAGTTGCAGTGGTTGGCCAGGAAAGGTCAGTAACTCATGCATACACAGGTCCAATCGATCCCTATATAAAAATAGTGTAGCATCTCCTATGAAATGCTCTTGAAAGATCAACTATACATCTTTCACTTCTCATTGAAATGCGTTAATAATAATGAGCTTTATACAGAGTTGGACAATAACGGGATTTACAAAACACACTTTTGCAACCTATTCCTAGTTGGTCGTATTTGCAAGTTTGCAGCTGCAGCCCCCTCCCCATCACGTTCTGAGTTTGAAGCACTCTTTATTTGTGTAAAGTGCAGTGTAAAGTCACCTTTAAACACAGTTGCAGCAGTTTTTCTTTATTTGCATAAATAGGTGTAGTTTTATTGTTTGTGACCAATCAGGCATAGTCATCAACATCAGTGTGCAACTTACACCGGCAAGTCATTTAGCCATATAGTTGCAATTTGTCACTACAAGCCCACACCACACACTTGTAGTACTTCAGGGGATAGTGAAGATGATGATCATGTAATTGTTTATTTTCTGATTTCTATTGAATATGTGAAACACTTTAGTTTTTTGACACAGGGTCAGAATTCCGCACACAAATGCAGAATGAGGCAAATATTCCATAGATCAGTTTAGAAGGCAACATACTTCTCATTGCCTGGCATCTGTGCATATGTCATAGTATGCCATAAGTATCTGAGATATTGTTGGAAAATTATAACACACACAATTTATTTATTATCATATACGCATATTTAAGGCCCTGCGTACACTGTGTGAAGCCTATTAACAATATTATGGGCCTGATTCTGAGTTGCACGCGCTGCTGATGTCAGATGCAATGGAAAGATGTTTGTCTTCTGTGCATTTGTCTTAGTTGCACCAAGCATGCAACCCAATTTTCTGCACATTGGGGGTCATTCCGAGTTGATCGCTCGCTAGCAGTTTTTAGCAGCCATGCAAACGCATAGTCGCCGCCCACGGGGGAGTGTATTTTCACTTTGCAGGAGTGCGAACACCTGTGCAGCAGAGCGCCTGCAAACACATTTTGTGCAAAATGAGACCAGCCCTGTAGTTACTTATTCTGAGCGATGATTGTTGCAACGAGTGACACGGTAATGACGTCAGATACCCGCCCAGCAAACGCCCGGCCACGCCTGCGTTTTTCCAAACACTCCCAGAAAACGGTCAGTTGCCACCCAGAAGCTCCCAATTCCTGTCAATCTCCTTGTGATCGGCTGTGTGATTGGAATCGTCGCTAGAACCAATGCAAAACCACGAAGGACTTTGAACCCGTGCGACGCGCATGCGCATTGCGGTGCATACGCATGCGCAGATTAGCCACTTTTTTTCCACTGATCGCTACGCAGCGAATAACGGCAGCTAGCGATCAACTCGGAATGACCCCCATAGAGTCACAGTACTGAAGCATGGTTTGTGAAATGTATTGGATGTTACTGCCCAGTAACTGTGAGGTGACTATTCAGATGCACATAGATGCTGCATCTTGTAGGAATTTTATGGGAGTGTCGCTGAATGTGATTCCGTACACAGACAATCGCATACATTGGAGGCCATACTCAGACAGAGCATCAGCACCTAGCAGAGGACTGGTGCAAGTTTCAATGGCATGACCGATGGTGGTGTCTAAAGGCACACCAAGCATGATTGCAGTGTCTGTAGACACTGAGAGTGGGCATCACAGTCCTTGCACATTCGGAAGCATGGCTGTACACCAGGGAAGGGTTTTGTAGTGGGACTAACGTAAAGTTGCAGGTGCGACTGCAGCAAAAGATGCACACATGGCAACTGCTGCATCTGACTCAGAATTATGCCCTTTGTTAAGGTCATAAACTTGCTCTCCTGTAGCCTTCAATGAGTAATGATTCAGTGGGTCTCTGTAGTAGCACACTCTTGTGAATGAGATTTAGCATGCCCCGGAACAAAAGTAACCCCTTTGAAATGTTTCTCCTGAACAAAGACCATTTTGATCACCCTAAAATATTTTGTATTGAACGCAGTGCCTTCACATTTATTGAAACTATTGGGTATATAACCAAATGTATTACTATGTGCATCAAGCAGTGCACCTTTCTCCCTAGGGGGCCTGGCACCTTTCTCCCTAGGGGCCTGCCCACAAAGAGTGAAATGATTTCTTAGCCTAAACATACACAGCCTCTGATGCTTTTGTTATGGACAAACAATTTCCCACTTGCGTAAATACATGTATGTATGATAGGCCATGGATGCAGACAGGAGACTCTTACCTCCCTAGACTCTTGCTACCACCTCCCACTCATGGTGCCTATTAAATAACACTATTGTACCTGGATGATTACTTGTTCCAAGCATTTAGGAAAAGCTGCAGACCCTATTTGCCATTTTAATTTAGCCTCTCTGGGAATTATTCAAGAAACAATCCCCCACCGTTAGGCTCCAATACTTGCAATGTAGTCCAGTCATCTTTATATCCATCTGAGACTCTTTGTGAGGTGATACTTTTCTTTAGCCTTTCTTGTACATGTCTGTTTTAAGATGGAGTTGAGACAGAAAACCCATAGAATCAACCATGCACCTCATACTCACTATAAAATGAAGTATCCCCACCAAAGTGAATGCAGTGATCCTTGAGGGGGAAAGAGCTCCATTTAGGAAGATTAACTGGGGATGTTGCTAAAGATCTGCAGCCTTAATCCCTATATTTCACCTTATTTGTGTTGCACAGCTTTTGCAATAGGTCAATACGTTCAAAATAATGGAAGTGAAGTATTAACAACTACATCTTTCAAAGCTATGTTAGGCAATTAGTGTGTACCATATCCCATTATCCATGCTTGTTCTTATTTACTGGAAATAGTAAGAAAAATAAATTGAAGAAAAAGTCCCTTAAACCAAAGTCTGGTATATGTGGAGACATAATACCTCTTGCTCTCAAATGTTGATGACACTCTATTTTCAATGTTTCCGTTTACATATTTTGGAGATGACAAAATGACGTTCCTCAAAGTATAAAAGAGTCCATGACCTCTTCTAACTATGGGGGTAATTCCAAGTTGATCGCAGCAGGATTTTTGATAGCAACTGGGCAAAACCATGTGCACTGCAGGGGAGGCAGATCAGAGGCGGAACTACCGCCAGTGCAAGCAGTGCGTTGCACTGGGGCCCGCCTCTGTCCAGGGGCCCAAAGCATGTAATGAGTCAAACTGACTCATTACATGCTGCTGTGTGCTGCGGGCAACCGCTGCCCGCAGCACACAGCCGAACGCAGCACACAGGAGTCGGAGAGGAGAGGAGCAGCGGTCACGGGCACGGGGGTAAGGAGGAGGAGGGAGGTGGAGGAAGGAGCCGCAGCAGCGCTTTGTTACTGGTAAAGGCGCTGCTGCTGCTGGCCCTCTGCTTCACTATAGGCTGTCTTCCGAGAACAGCCTATAGTGAAGCAGAGGGGCAGCAGCAGCAGCGCCTCCACCAATAACACAGCGCTGCTGCGGCTCGCTCCTCCACCCCCCTCCTCCTCCTCTCCTGCCCGGGAATCGTCAGAAGCTGCACCGAGGAGCCTGAGCCAGCGGAGAGGGTAAGTATAATTCTGTCTGTCTGTCTGTCTGTCTTTCTGTCTGTCTTTCTTGGGACTGCCTGCCGCAATGTGTAAAAAGGGGGAATCTGCCTGCCGCTATGTGTAAAAAGGGGGAATCTGCCTGCCGCTATGTGTAAAAATGGGGAATCTGCCTGCCGCTATGTGTAAAAATGGGGAATCTGCCTGCCGCTATATATAAAAATGGGGAATCTGCCTGCCGCTATATGTAAAAATGGGGAATCTGCCTGCCGCAATGTGTAAAAAGGGGGACGCTGTCTGCCGTAATGTGTAACAAGGGCACGCTTTCTGCCGTTATGTGTAAAAAGTGTACGCTGTCTGCCGTAATGTGTAAAAAGGGGGACGCTGTCTGCCGTAATGTGTAAAAAGGGGGACGCTGTCTGCCGTTATGTGTAAAAAGTGTACGCTGTCTGCCGCTATGTTTAACAAGGGCACGCTGTCTGCCGTTATGTGTAAAAAGTGTACGCTGTCTGCCGCTATGTGTAACAAGGGCATGCTGTCTGCCGTTATGTGTAAAAAGGGGACGCTGTCTGCCGTTATGTGTAAAAAGTGCACGCTGTCTGCCGTAATGTGTAAAAAGGGGACGCTGTCTGCCATAATGTGTAAAAGGAGGAATCTGTCCGCCGTAAGGTGTAAAAGGGTCTCTACCTGGTGTAGTGGTGCTACTGTGCGGCGTAATTTGAATAATGGAGACTACTGTGCACCGTTTTATGAATTGGTATTATTTTGTGGCCACACCCCTTCCCCACGAAGCCACGCCACTATGTATTTTTGCGTGCGCCTACGGCGCGCACTGCCCCTGTTTTGCATGCAGGGGTGGGGCTCCGATGCCGTTTCTTGCACACAGTGCTAAAATGTCTAGTTACGGCACTGTTGCTAGGTATCCATTTCTCTGGCCCTGAGCAGGTCCCCCCTCACCAGATCCTCTCCAGGGGTGAGGGGGTGGACTTGGATGGGATGGGGGGGGGCAAAGCATTTTGTCGCACCTGGGCCCACCGCTCGCTAGTTCCGCCACTGAGGCAGATATAACATGTGCAGAAAGCGTTAGATTTGGGTGGGTTATATTGTTTCTGTGCAGGGCAAATACTGGCTGCTTTATTTTTACACTGCAAATTAGATTGCAGATTGAACACACCACACCCAAATCTAACTCTCTCTGCACATGTTATATCTGCCTCCCCTGCAGTGCACATGGTTTTGCCCAGTTGCTATCAAAAATCCTGCTGCGATCAACTTGGAATTACCCCCTATGTTGTATGCTCACCTATTTAAGTGATGTCTGCACGCAAGTCATCCACAGCTTTGTATACTGTTGATTGAATGAATAGGTAATTTTATTATTTTTATTATGTACTTTACCCGCATAGAATATCTAAAATATCTTTTTCAACTTGGACTGAAGTGCTAAGTGGTGTGCCGCAAGGCTCAGTATTAGGACCGCTATTGTTCAATATTTTCATTAACGACCTAACAGAAGGTCTAGAGAGCATGGTGTCAATTTTTGCAGATGATACCAAATTGTGTAAGGCTATAAATACAGAGGAGGATGCCGAGTCTCTTCAGAACGACTTAGTTAAATTAGAAGCATGGGCAGCCAAATGGAGAATGCGCTTCAACACAGACAGGTGTAAGGTAATGCACTGTGGTAACAAGAACAAAAATTACACCTACCTACTAAATGGGGTAAAATTAGGGGATTCTGTACTGGAAAAGGACTTAGGTGTCCTCATAGATAGCAAGCTAAGCAGTAGTACCCAAAGTAGGACTGCAGCAAAGAAGGCTAATAACATATTAGCATGCATAAAACGGGGTATTGATGCTAGGGACGAGAGTATTATACTCCCGTTATATAAATCACTAGTGAGGCCACACCTCGAATACTGTGTACAGTTCTGGGCACCGTACTACAAAAAGGATATCCTGGAGCTGGAAAAGGTACAGAGGAGGGCGACCAAACTAATTAAGGGCATGGAGACGATGGAATACAAGAAAGGCTTGAAAGACTAGGCATGTTTACATTGGAAAAGCGGAGACTAAGAGGGGATATGATCAACATCTACAAATATATAAGGGGACAATACACAGAGCTTGCGCGGGAACTGTTTTTGGTTAGATCAACACAGAGGACTCGTGGACACTCGCTCAGGTTAGAGGAGAGGAGATTCCGCACAATACGGCGTAAAGGCTTTTTCACGGTAAGGACAATACGTGTTTGGAATTCCCTGCCCGAGGGAGTTGTAATGGCGGAATCTGTCAACACCTTTAAAAATGGGTTAGATAAATTCCTATTGGATAAGGATATCCAGGGGTATGGTGCATAGTCATGCATTATAGTTACTATTAATAGGGATAAAATGCAATGGCTGACAGCAGCATCAGTCAGAAATTTTAGTCAAATCATCATGCATAGGACACCACAAATAGGTTGAACTCGATGGACAATTGTCTTTTTTCAACCTCAGATACTATGTTACTATGTTACTATGTTACCATACCACCATTGTTCCAGTTGTTCTTTCTCCTTACTTAAGCATGTAGTGCAGGGCTCATATTAACTAATTTGGTTCTGTATGTAAAGCAGGGGGCAACCTGCTTTTCATTGCCTGTGTTACAGGAATTTCAGTGTCACTTGTCAAGCTGCCTGAGCAGTCAGACTTCTTCTGAGTACTGCCCTCTCGTAAAGTTTTTCTCTCAATTGGAAGAGCCCCATAGCAATACGGAGGTGCCAATTTTGGTCTAGGATGCCCCCACTCTGCACTTCTGAGCAGGCACTGAGCACAGAACATCTGTCCACTGTTGGTCACACTCTGCTTTTGATGACATTTCTCAAAGAATGACCATAATTGATGTAGTGCAGCTGTTATGGGACCCTTATAGTTGCAGGCACTATAGCAACTGCTACCCATGGAACACAACTGGCACTATAGCTGATGTTCCCCCAGACAACATGTTTATTCCACATTTCAGCCACCCCTTGCAGTTGTGGTTAAGTGTGCAGCCAGGTTTGTAGTCAACAGTAGACAGAGCTACTAACTTACATGCAGGGACATCTTAACAGCAATTTAGGCCCCTGGGCAAAGCAATGCACTGGGGCCCATATCCACCCTCAAGAGTTAGGGGAAGGGGGTGCTATTAGCAGCATCTTTGAGGTCCCGTGGGTGGTAGGGGGTGTTCTATCTTCTGCTCAGCATATATAACCTGGAGCAGTAATTTCTGCTAATTCCTCCTTTACTGCACAGATGGTGGGAGATGGGTCAGGAGGGAGAACACTAAACTGTAGAAGGGGCATTGGGCTGATTGAAGGGGACCTGGTACATGAATTCCATGGTGGAAGGGGGTGTTTAATATGCAGAGGAGGGGTGGACTTAAAATGTATCATTTTCCATGGCGGGGGGAGGGGGGTTCTGCAGCTTACTTGACTGCAGATATCTCCAGTTACTGGAAATAGTTTTTTTTTAGTGTTCATTGGGATAAAGCTAGAGAGTCCCACCTTTCAGGAGGTACTGGGGACTTGGGGATCAGAGTTCAGGAGCCAGAGCAATTAACCACCCTCAGAAAAACTCTAAGTCAGACAGAACCCAAGATATCTGGCTGAGAAGAGCAATAAACAGGCTCGGATGGGGCCACTGCTTTGAAGTCGGATATCTGCAGTTCCCCAGGGCCTATTTTCAAAAATCTGGTTCCCCTGGAAAAAGGGGATCCTCAGCAACTGCCTATTGAGCCCATATGAAAAGACGGCCCTGCTTACATGGAAACTACATGGAAAGTGAATAATGGAATCCAATCTTGTAAGTTTTTGACCCTGACAATTCATGGAAGTATAGAGTGTAGGAGTATTTATATTAATGTTTATTCTGAATAACATTTTTCTGATTTATGTGGGATAAGTCAAGCTACAGTGACCTATTTGCTTTTTATGAAACCAAGGAAAATACAATAAACCAATTTTGGTTTACAAAAGGTTTTGCCAATGTTACACAATAGTAGGATAAATTAAAAGACTATATAAACACAAGCAATGGAGAATACAAATAGAAAGAGGGCAAAGTGTTATTATGTTTGGATTTTTTTCAAATTCTGTCCAAATTGTACTTTAAGATATATGACTTCTAGATCTAAAACAGTTACTTGACGTTTGCAAAAATATATGAAAATCTGCGAAGATACAGTAAGGCTTTGTTTGGTCACGTTTACCCATTATACCAAACATTGCTTAGTGTGCTATATGCATGTCAGTTAGTTAAGTAATAATTTTGGCACTCCAAATAGGTGGTCAATTTAGTCAAAGGTCGTACTGGATTAAAGGTTATAATGTGATTGTCCAGTGCATAGTCTCAGGTATTCATCAGAGCTGAAGAGATGTGAGTTAAAATATCAGACGTATTGTAATACCCCTTTCACACTGCTTGAGGTGAGTCGCACCCAGGAGCCTGACACAGAAGCTCCCAGGGTGCTACCCGCCTCAGGTGCCTTTCCCACCGCAGTCAGCAGCCCGGCATATTGCCGGGTTGCTGACATCAGCGGTGACGCAGCTGGGGCGGTGCTTGGAGATCACATGATCTCCAAGCGCCGCCCGCACATAGAGAGTGAACGGGAGTTCAAGAGCAGGGTTGAAATACCAGGTCACTCGACCCAGTATTTCAACCCCGGCACCCTTTCACACCGCACATGAACATGGGTTATGCACATTCATGTGCCAAAAACCCATGTTCAGAGGTTCTGGTGTGAAAGGGGTATAAGTGAACTTTCACATAAACTGTGTCTCAATTAGAGATGAGCGGGTACGGTTCTCAGAGAGCCTAACCCTACCGGACTTCACGTCAGGAGCCTGGATCCGAGTCAGGCTCGGGTTTTCCCGCCTGACTTGGAAACCAGAACGAGGTAAAACGTCATAATCCCGCTGTCGGATTCTCGCAGGGTTTGGATTCCATATAAGGAGCCGCGCGTCGCCGCCATTTTCACTCCGGCATTGGAGAGTGTAGAGAGAGGACATGTCTCCGTCCTCAGTGTCTGTGTCTTGTGCTGCATCTGTCCAGTCACAGTGGTTGTGTCCTCTGCTGCCATATGTCCAGTGCTGCTGTATAAGTCCAGTCCAGTGGTGCTGTGTTGTGCTGCATCAGTACAGTGGTGGTGTGTTGTGCTGCATCAGTCCAGTCACAGTGGTGGTGTCCTCTGCTGCCATATGTCCAGTGCTGCTGTATAAGTCCAGTCCATTGCAGTGGTGCTGTGTTGTCCTGCATCAGTCCAGTGGTGGTGTACCTGTGCTTCTGTATATGTCCAGTGATACTGCCATATATGTCCAGTGACACTGCCGTATATGTCCAGCGGTACTGCCGTATAATTCCAGTGATCCTGCCGTATAACTCCAGTGGTACTGGCGTATAAGTCCAGTCCAGTGATACTGCCGTATATGTTCAGCGGTACTGGCGTATAAATCCAGTGACCCGGCCATATAATTCCAGTGATCCTGCCATATAATTCCAGTGGTACTGGCGTATAAGACCAGTGATCCTACCGTATAATTCCAGTGGTACTGGCGTATAAGTCCAGTCCAGTGAATCTGCCGTATATGTCCATTGATACTGCTGTATATGTCCAGTGGTACTGCCATATAAATCCAGTGATCCTGCTGTACAATTCCATATAAATCCATAAAATTTCATATAAGTCCAGTCCAGTGGTGCTGCCATATAAGCTCTGTGGTGCTGCCCTGTGCTGTATATTATTTACTCCAAATAAAGAGGTTATTTCCAAATAATTTTCACAGGGTTTGCCCTGTGTGGTGTAGAGGTACGCTCTCCTATACTGCATATTGTTATATAACTCCAGAAAAATAATGGAGAACAAAAATTTGGAGGATAAAATAGGGAAAGATCAAGAACCACTTCCCTCTAATGCTGAAGCTGCTGCCCCTAGTCATGACATAGACGATGAAATCCCATCAACGTCGTCTGCCAAGGCCGATGCCCAATGTGATAGCAGAGGGCATGTAAAATCCAAAAAGCCAAAGTTCAGTAAAAAGACCCAAAAAAAGAAATTTAAATGGTCTGAGGAGAAACGTAAACTTGCCAATATGCCATTTATGACACGGAGTGGCAAGGAATGGCTAAGGCCCTGGCCTATGTTCATGACTAGTGGTTCAGCTTCACATGACGATGGAAGCCCTCATCCTCCCACTAGAAAAATGAAAAGAGTTAAGCTGGAAAAAGCACAGAAAAGAACTGTGCGTTCTAAGATGGTATCACAAATCCCCAAGGAGAGTCCAAGTGTGCCGGCGGTTGCGATGCCTGATCTTCCCAACACTGGATGGGAAGAGGTGGCTCCTTCCACTATTTGCACGCCCCCTGCAAGTGCTGGAAGGAGCACCCACAGTCCATTTTCTGATATTCAAATTGAAGATGTCACTGTTGAAGTACACCAAGATGAAGATATGGGTGTTGCTCGCGCTGAGGAGGAAGTTGACGATGAACATTCTGATGGTGATGTGGTTTGTTTAAATCAGGCACCGGGGGAGACACCTGTTGTCCGTGGGATGAAGAAGCCCATTGTGATGCCTGGGCAAAATACCAAAAAAGCCACCACTTCAGTGTGGAATTTTTTCTCCACAAATCCGGACAACAGGTGTCAAGCCGTGTGTTGCCTCTGTCAATCTGTAATAAGTAGGGGTAAGGATGTTAACCACCTAGGAACATCTTCCCTTATACGTCACCTGCTGCACATTCATCAGAAGTCAGTGTCATGTATTGAAACTTTAGGTAAGAGCGTAAGCAGTCCACTGACACCTAAATCCCTTTTTTCTCTTGTACCCAAGCTCCTGCAAGCCACACCACCCTCAACGTCAACTTCCTCCTCGGTCAGTAACATCAGTAGTCCTGCAGGCCATGTCACTGGCAAGACTGAGGAGTCCTCTCCTAACTGGGATTCCTCCGGAGGATCCCTGCTGTTGCTGCCATTGCTGTTGGGAGTCGATCGTCATCCCAGAGGGGAAGTCAGAAGACGACTTGTACTACTTCAACTAAGCAATTGACTGTCCAACAGTCCTTTGTGAGGAAGATGAAATATGACAGAAGTCATCCTTTTGTAAAGTGGATAACTGAGGCCTTGACAGCTATGTTGGTGTTAGACGTGCGTCCGGTATCCGCCATTAGTTCAGTGGGACTTAGTAAATTGTTTGAGGTACTGTGTCCCCGGTATCAAATCCCATCTAGGTTCCACTTCTCTAGGCAGGCGATACTGAGAATGTATAGAGACATCAGAAAAAGTGTCCTCAGTGTCCTAAAAAAATGCAGTTGTACCCACTGTACACTTAACCACGGACATGTGGACAAGTGGAACAGGGCAGACTAAATATTATATGACTGTGACAGCCCACTGGGTAGATGCATGGCCTTCCTCAGCAACAACAGCAGCGGCACCAGTAGCAGCATCTCGCAAACGCCAACTCATTCCTAGGCAGGCTACGTTATGTATCACCGCTTTTCATAAGAGGCACACCGCTGACAACCTCTTATGGAAACAATGGCTTACCCCAATTAGACTCTCCTGGGGATTTGTGATATCAGACAATGCCACCAATATTGTGCGTGCATTACATCTGGGAAAATTCCAGCACATCCCATGTTTTGCACATACAATTAATTTGGTAGTGCAGAATTTTTTGAAAAATGACAGGGCGTGCAGGAGATGCTGTTGGTGGCCCGAAAAATTGCGGGCCACTTTTGGCATTGAACCACCGCATGCCAAAGACTGGAGCACGATCAAACACTCCTGAACCTGCCCTGCCATCACCTGAAGCAAGAGGTGGTATTGAGGTGGAATTCAACACTCTATATGCTTTAGAGGATGGAGGAGCAGCAAAAGGCCATTTAAGCCTATACATCCATCTACAATATAGGCAAAGGAGGGGAAATGCACCTGACCCAAGTGCAGTGGAGAATGATTTCCGTTTTTTGCAAGGTTCTCCAACCCTTCAAACTTGCCACACGTGAAGTCAGTTCAGACACTGCCAGCTTGAGTCAGGTCATTCCCCTCATCAGACTGTTGCAGAAGCAGCTGGAGAAATTGAAGGAGGAGCTAAGACGGAGCACTTCCGCAAAGTATGTGGGACTTGTGGATGGAGCCCTTCATTCGCTTTGCCAGGATTCAAGGGTGGTCAATCTGTTGAAATCAGAGCACTACATTTTGGCCACCGTACTCGATCCTAGGTTTAAAGCCTACGTTGTATCTCTCTTTCTGGCAGACTCAAGTCTGCAGAGGTTCAAAGACCTGCTGGTGAGAAAATTGTGAACTCAAGCGGAACGTGACCCGTCAACAGCTCCTCCTTCACATTCTCCTGCAACTGGGGCTGCAAGGAAAATTATAAGATTTCCTAGCCCACCCGCTGGCGGTGATGCAGGGCAGTCAGGAGCGAGTGCTGACATCTGGTCCGGACTGAAGGACCTGCCAATGATTACTGACATGTCTACATTCACTGCATATGATTCTGTCACCATTGAAAGAATGGTGGATGATTATATGAGTGACAGCATCCAAGTAGGCATGTCAGACAGTCCGTATGTATACTGGCAGGAAAAAGAGGCAATTTGGATGCCCTTGAACAAACTGGCTTTATTTTACATAAGTTTCCCCTCCTCCAGTGTGTACTCCGAAAGAGTGTTTAGTGCAGCCGGTTACCTTGTCAGCGATCGGTGTAGGAGGTTACTTCCACAAAATGTGTAGAAGATGATGTTTATCAAAATTAATTATAAATTCTCCCGGGAATATCTTGACCAGCAATTGCCTCCAGAAAGTACACAGGGACCTGTGATGGTGGATTCCAGTGGGGACGAATTAATACTCTGTGAGGAGGAGAACGTACACAGTGAAAGGGGTGAGGAATCGAAGGATGAGGTCGACATCTTGCCTCTGTAGAGCCAGTTTGTGCAAGGAGAGATTGATTGCTTCTTTTTTGGTGGGGGCCCACACAACCCAGTCATTTCAGCCACAGCCGTGTGGCAGACCCTGACGCTGAAATGAATGGTTTGTTAAAGTGTGCATGTCCGGTTTATAAAACATAAGGGTGGGTGGGAGGGCCCAAGGACAATTTCATCTTGCCCCTTTTCTTCTTTGCATCATGTGCTGTTTGGGGCCTAGTTTTTTGAAGTGCCATCCTGTCTGCCACTGCAGTGCCACTCCTTGATGGGCCAGGTGTTTGTGCCGCACACTTGTGTCGCATAGCTTAGTCATACAGCTACCTCATTGCACTTCTTTTACTTCTTAGCATTATGTGCTGTTTGGGTACTAGTTTTTTTAAGTGCCATCCTGCCTGCCACTGCAGTGCCACTCCTAGATGGGCCAGGTATTTGTGATGTACACTTGTGTCGCTTAGCTCAGTCATACAGCCACCTCGGTGCAACCTTTAGGCATAAAAACAATATTGTGAGGTGTGAGATGTTCAGAATAGACTGGAAGTGAGTGGAAATGAATGCTATTGAGGTTAATAATACTGTAGGATTAAAATTTCCCCCCAATTCTGTGATTTTAGCTTTTTAAAAAAACATTTTTTTTCAAAAATCATCCAGATCCAAAACCAAAACACGAAAGGGTGGTTTTGGCAAAACCAATTCAAAACCAAAACACGAGCGGGAAATAGAACCAAAACCAAAACACAAAACACGAAAAGTGCCCGCCGCACATCTCTACTTTTTACACAGGGAAGAAAATTACCGGGTGAAGCAGTTCTACCCTGTAATTTTCAGACCAACATGGATATTTCTTGTGTGAAAGGGTCATCCTGGGTCAAAAATTCCTGGGTCTCTGACCCTAGTAATTTCCTGGGTCGACGTCCCGGGATTTTCAACCTGGGTTGACCCTTTCACACAGAAAAAGGACCCGTGTTTATCAGCAAATTAACTGGCAGAACCTCTTATCTTGGTAAGTTGACTTTCTGTGTGAAAGGGGTATTAGCAGGCAGAGGCAGTGTCACTTCTTTTATCTCACTCCATGAGTTCCTCTCTGCAGCCTTCATGATCCCAAACTACACATGGATCTCTCATCTTTTTCAGGCAGTCCCACCTCTCACTAGAATGCTTCTCCTGCACCTCTCTCCTTCCGATCTGTCCAGATACTTTTGTGCACTCTCTTCCATCTAGTGAGCACTTATGGGAATCCTGTGTTTGGAATCAGCAAGAATTTTCAAAAATCTCCCCATGCATGTTTCTCTTCTCATCTATCCATGCTGCTGGAAGAAAGTGCAATTGGCTCCGCTCCAGCAGTGCCATTTTCTAATAAGCGTAGGCATCGGATGCTACAAAAATATGGTCTTAGCTTGCACTTTAGTTTCCAAACATGTGGTTTGGGTTTTTCCCAATTGTAGCACATTGCAAGGGATGAACTGCAAACTACAGTTTCATGCATACTGCTCAGTCTTGGAACTACCATATTTGCAGGGTGTGCAGCAACTATGGGACAGGGAGATGAGGGGACATGTAGCCATCACACACTGCGCAATGTCAGCAGTTCTGCTACTTCCTGCATCCACTGTAATTTCAGCAGGAGTGCAATGAAGGGTCACACTGTATAGGTGAAGGCACCTGTACATCCACAGTAGAACAGGTCAGGCACTGATATGGGCGGTTGCAGTATTCTATAGCTGATAACTATGATCTGTGTTGTCAAACCACATTACGAGTATTAAATCCTGGCTTTTGTCCACCTTTGGCTCAATAGGACAATTAAATAAATCAGCCAGTCAACCGAAATAAATTGGAATAAATAGTTGTGACACAGACATTTGACCAGTCTGAAGTGTAATGACATTAGACCAATAAAGGCAAGATTTATTGCTACCTCCTCTCTTCAGGTACTAGAAAGATTTCCAACCAGAAAAAAAGGATGCTTTCTCCCTGACCTTACAATGTGCTTGATAAGGAGTCAGGACCCATCATGTTTGTGGAAAGGGATATCTGATCTTTATGAATAGTGTAAAATAAGTGTAACAGGCTGAGTGTACCCAGAGAACTATAATGACAGAACAATTTGTTTGAGGTACAGTTTTGATAGACGCTTTAATATAAAACATTTGGATGTAAAACCAAAAACTCATGCAGAACCATCATCTGTCTTATATCACTTTGCTTAAACAAAATATCTTTTTTGCAAAGTTTTTTTCTTTATAATAACCTTTTTAGGAAACATCTTTGGGATCTCTATGGGAACTGATGTACAGGAATTTCTGTAGAAAACACTATTACATTTTAATGAAAACTTTAATTCATTTTTATAACCATTATTATACAGCTGTCAGACTGATTGGATACTGAGGGTTACAGTACCTTTTTGGCTAAACACTATCTGGTCCTGGGAAGACCTCCATAAATGAGTTAAATTAATCTCTTCCTACACTTGTGGTTTTGCAGCACACAATGGAAACAAGTAAAACATCACATCAATGTCCAACCAACTTTAGCATTTGGAGATACTTGAATATCTCTAAATCAATCAAAATTAAATTGTGTTTATCAGTTCAAAGGCTCTCTGGACATGGTCGAGGGACAATCATCAATAATCCCCATATTTATTTATGTTGCTCTTATTTGTAGTTTCCCTTTAAGGTTTATGTTTTGTGCTCATGACTCTTGTTAAAATTAGTGTGTTAAATTAATAAAAAAGGTTTTTACTAGAGATCGGTATTGGGTCTGTTTCAGAACAGCCAGGTATATACATTTATTGATGTCAGTTTACAGCAGTGATTTTAAACCTTTTTTTACTCGCGGCACACCGAACAATATTTTAAAATTGCCAAGGCGCACCATCAGTTCCCCACAGAAAAAAAATAAAAAACACACATTGGCCCTCACATAAAAAAACCAAAACACATATATTGGCCTACACGGAAAAAACAATCACATTGCTCCACCCATAAATCATGTTGCTCACACATAAATCAATCACATTTCTCCCCACATAAATCCTATTGCTCCCCACATGAATTATTCACATTATTCCAACCATAAATCCTTATTCTCCCCACATAAATCCTATTGTTCCCCACCTGAGAAATAAATTAACAAATATTAGCCCCTACCGGTCACTTGTCTCGGCGGGGGTTGTTCATAGTGGAGTGCTGCGAATACTGAGCAGCCGGCAGTCGGGCAGGTGTGGAAGTGGGTGGGCAAGGAAAGCTGTGTATGCAGGTGGGAACTGGAAGATGTGTATGCAGGCAGTTGGGCTGGCTGGGTGGTGAGACGCAGCGTCCGTGACCTATGATATCACACCGCCGCATCTTCAAGGCATAGGTCACGGTCGGAGCACGACTGATCCTCTAAGAAGAGCCCGGGCCAATAGTTCACTCTGAAGGTGCAGGAAGCTGCTCTGGCTCCGCGGCACACCTTGCAACTGGTCGCGGCACACTAGTGTGCCATGGCACACTGGTTGAAAAAGCCTGGTTTACAGTCTAAAAAAACAGCATTTACTAGTATCAGTTGTGACTGCCATTTAAAAGTCAACGTCGATATTTGTTGGATTTCAGATCCCTATTCTGCAACAGATTCGATGGAAACCCCGACATTAATCTGCTGTGGAGTGGACAGATCACTATGATATATGAAGGCTTCTTTAGTAAAACTAGTGTTTAAATGGTTGAATTAAAAAAAACCAACATGTTGTTGGGTACAGCCTTTCCCAAATCCATAACCAGCCCTGGATCTCTGAGAATAGGCTGGTATTGGCAAATAGGGGGAAGAAACGGCATGCTGGACAACTGAGCAGTGTGCCAGGAGGCTGTCTCCATGTGCCAGGCAGCCGAGCAGAGCGCCGGGAGGCTGCACTGCTTGGCCAGCCCCAGTCTTTGTGTGACCGGACCAGTCTATCAGGCCACGGCTCATCTGGCATTTGCCAGAAGTGACAGATGGCCAGTATGGCCCTGGAAGTCACTCCTGGTCAGTCTTCATAGGAATGAATAAGGGTGTGCTGATTGGTCAGAGTGTTAAGGGGGGTACACATGGAGAGATCCGTGCATAAATTCTAAGAAATATGACTAGATTACTTAGAAATGAAGCACGGATCTCTCCATGTGTATGCCCATAGCAATAGTTCTATCGCTGATTCTAGATTTGGCATGCATGCATGCCAAATCTAGTAGATCGCTCACTTCATTGCTGTGTGAAGTGAGCAGCCCCCCGTCTCCCCCCTCGCTCAGCACACATTGCCCTTTGTGCTGAGTGGACTGTGCTAGATTGCTCAACACACATCTCCCCCGCGTTAAGACTGCTTACTGCCTCCAGTTAGTTGATTAATTGGGCCTATACCTAACGCTCATGGGCCCATTACACATGAGAAAATATTAATTGTATTCATTATTCAGGGCACAATGTCCCCCTCCCCCCCCCCCTCCTCCATATTCATAAAATTTAAAAAAAAAAAAAGATTTTTGGAAATTGAGCAACGTTTGGTGCGATTCACGTTTTTCAAGAAGAGTTCTTATTGAGTAAAAATAATAATAATAATAATAATAATAATAATAATAATAATAATAATAATAATTCTATTTATATTTTGCATTTTGTCCAGTAGGACTCAAGGCGCTTTTGAAAGCTAATGGCACACAACATAAATACAATATTGGTAACTGTAAGCATGCAACAAGCAGAAAAAATGGATAAATCCTACAATTTTCTATCCCTGATTACATAACCCCCAAAGTTTGATGATCCTTTTCTGTACTGTTATTTATCTCTTACTTGTAACCATCAGTCATGAAAACGTAACAAAGACGCTATTCAGTTTATCTATAGGCAGCTAAACAAACGTATCTTGCTTGTCCGTTATCTTCTTGTTAACAAAACACTATCAGGATGTTCTAAACATCAGCATTTACTGCAGAAGGGCTCCAGTCTTTATCTATGATGATATATAGCAAGTCCCTCAATTAGTTCAAGGGCTGAGGATCGTGGTATACATTCAGGCAAGACATTAGGCTATGACAATACGTTGTATTTAAATATCCATTTTTTTATTCCCAATTAAATTACAGTTATAGAAAACATGTAAAATTCAAACAGAGCTATTATCCATATACATTTGGATATGAATATAACCTCATTTGTATTGCAAAATGTGCTGCTCTGACCCTGATATTTTTCATTAAGGACTCTTTTCACTACCCTATTACTACAAATAATGGTTAACATTCAGCTGCATATATTGCGGACCTGGACAATGAGATTGATGCTGTTCAGCATGTGACTCAATTATTTATTTGTAATTTAAAGCTTATACCCTATTTTTGCGGAAAACTCTCCAATGCAGCTTTCAGGAGGGCGATCACAGGCATTTAAAATGTTAACCAGGCCTGTGTCTACAGTAGGGAGTATATTTTCTAAAGGTTGATTTTCAGCAATCTAAAATCGATAAACATCAAGCTAAATCAGTGTTGTGTTTCTGGGTTTAAAACACACATTTACTAACATTTAAAAACCAATATATTTAAAAAAAAATGTCACCTGATAGTAAGTGTGAGTTTTATCCCTTGGAACACAACATCGATTTAGATCGATTTCCACCCATTTTGATATAGATAAACATCGATGAAAGTCGACTTTCAGTAAATATACCCCTTGGTGTATAGATGCCCCAGGAAATGTAAAAGACTTACTAAAGCCTGTACTCAGCTGCCTTATTACATCACCACATTACACATGCTTAACTTCTGTACCACAGCATTATGGGACATCCATAACAGTCCAATCAGACTGGCACTTCACATTATACATCAATATCTAAATATGCAGGCAGCTCTCCCCTGTTTTCCAGACTCAATAATTGGTCAATCAATTACAATAAATAAAAATATTTATTACCAGTTATTTATAAAGCACACACATATTCTGCAGCACTTTACAGAGAATATTTTGCCATTCATCAGTCCATGCTCCAGTGAATGTTACAATCAATATTCCCTACCACATGTTCACACACAAGTTTTTTTTTTTTTTTTTTGGGAGCCAATTGACCTACCAGAATATTGTTTGACTGGGGTAGGTAACCTGGAGGATATTGATAACTCCACATAGTTAGGGCCGTGGTGGGAATTGAACTCAAGACATCAGTGCTTTTAGGCAGTCATCCATTGGTATAAGCAATTTTACTAACACAACAGCACTGCTCAACCTTGCACAAACAACTGCATAGAAAATAGAAACAGAGAATTTGACGGCAGATAAGAATCACTTGGCTCATCTAGTCTGCCCTTATATTTAAAACCAATAGGTAGCCTTAACCCTATTTGACCCTCAGTTCTTTGAAAGGATATTCATATGCCTACCCCAAACATGTTTAAATTGCTCTACTGTCTTAGCCACTACTAGCTGTGATGGGAGGCTATTCCACTACCCTTTATGTGATATAATTGTTACTTACATTTTCCCTGAACCTCCCTCCCTCCAGTTTCAGAGCATGTCCTTGAGTTCTAATACTTCTCTTCCTTCCTGTACCTGGAGGGAAATGTTTCCCTCCTGTACCCGGTTAAAACCCTTGATATATTTGAAATTTTATATCATGTCCCCCCTTTCCCTTCTTTACTCCAAACTATACAAGTTAAGATATTTTAGTCTTTCTGGGTAAGAGCAATGGAATATAAACGCTATATAAGAAAGGTAAATAAATAATAAATATGTTTTATGATGTAGGCCATGCGTAGTTTTAGCTGCCTTTCTTTGTAGATTCTCTAATCTATTTATATCCTTCTGGAGATATGGTCTCCAGAACTGGATACAGTATTCAAGATAAGGCCGTATGAATGACCTATACAGTGGCATTATAACGTCTATTTTCCGGCTACTGATTCCTCTCCCTATGCAGCCAAGCATCTGACTTGCCTTTCTCATTGCTTTGTTACATTGCTTCCCTGCCTTTAAGTCACTTGAAATAGTGACTCCTGGATCCCTTTCCTCCTCACTAGTTTCCATTATAGTACCCTTGATACTATATTTAGTTTTTGGGTTTTTAAGACCCAAGTGCATGATTTTGCATTTTTTTTGCATTAAACTGTAGTTGACACATTTTTTCCCATTCCTCCAGTCTACCTAGACCCTCAATCATTTGTTTTACCCCTCCTAATGTGTCTACCCTGTTGCATATCTTTGTGTCATCTGCAAAAAAGCATACTTTCCCGTCAATACCATTTGCAATGTCACCGACAAAGATATTAAAGAGCACTAGGCCAAGTACAGATCCCTGGGGTACTCCACTGGTAACATTTCCCTCCTTAGACTGCACTCCATTTACTATAACTCTCTATTTCCTATCATGCAACCAGGGTCTTATCCATTCATCTGTCTCATAACTTAATCCCACAGTTTCAGGTCTTTGAATTAATTTGAACTACTGTTCATGAGAATGAAGTGGGCAATGTGCAGGTGGAGGATGGTGTGAAATAAGTAGACATGATCTTAGCAATATTCCAGACATGTGATTTCAGCTAGTCCTGGGGCCGACTCCAGGCTCTCCAGCACTGAGACAGATTGGTCCTAAAACTTGAATGGGCATATTGGAGGATGAGCTGGTCCCAGCAGGGTTAACCTTTTAGTTGAACATGCTGGTAACCATTTCTGTAGCTTAGAGATCTGCTGAAAGAATGTAAATCCTTTTAGGACTCGTTAAGCACTTTCAAAACACTTTATGCACAAAACTCTTATAGTCAGTGATGATACCATTGCCAAAATGTGCAATAGCAGTGGTAAACACAGGTAAGTTGAAATAAAATCAAGTTCACGTGTATGTTTTGAAATGTAATTGTAAGACTTTATCATGTTCATTTACATTTAATAAATTAAAAAATAATTATCACTAGTTATCAGTAAGGCAATGTATAGCAATGCGTACATCCATATAGGGGCTAATTCAGGGAGGATCGCAAACCATTCTTCCAGTCTACCTAGACCCTCAATCATTTGTTTCACATAATCCAATCCCACAGTGGTGTGACATGAACGGGGGCATGTCGAGGCATGATCACGGTAGTTGCATGATGCCACACGCAGCTGCTGCAATCGGGAACATGGCGACGGGACTCCCGCTGGCGCAGCTAAACTGCGCCGGCAGGAGGCTTCCAGTATTTCTGCTAACAAGCAGAAATTGCAATCACTCGCAATTTCTGCTTGTTGAAGGTGGGGAGGCTGCAGTCAGCATGATGGGCGGCCCCCAGCATGCTAGCAAAAGGATTGCAATTTCTGATAATAAGCAGAATTTGCAATCCTTACTGAATTAGGCCCATAATACGTTATGTCTGATAACTTTAGTAGGAAATGCTTTTTCCTTCGTGATTTCTGTAAAGTTGTGGAGTTTGGTCGATATGAGATGATGTGGTTTCATTAACAGGCAGGTTATCTGCAAGATCCTATCTAATATATTACATCTGGAAAAACTCAGTGTGGAGGGTCAAATGTTTAAAGGGAATTCACGAGGGCTCTAAAACTACACTACTTGGATGTGACGTTCTCTACAAACAATATTATCAGTTATTATAAATAAGTTGAAAATAATATGAAATAAGTGTGTTTATAAAGTATTAATGTTTACTTTTTTTTATTAAAGGTGGAAACAGCATAGTATTATTTTTCTCTTTAATCTATTGTACATAAAATTAAAATATAACAAAGTATAAATTAGATGAACTCATTCTCATTCTACTTATTCTCAATAAACACATTTTTAATATATTTGCAATAGTGTTCAAACATATACAACAGATGTAGTGCCCCATTTGACTGACCACTGTATTAAACTGGGGTCACACTGTTTACTTGATCAAAATGCCACCATAGGGCATAGCAGGTGATCTTTGGTGGGATCAGAATATGTAAATACCTTCTCTGATCCCTGGGAGAAAGGGAGATTTATTATGAGTTTACGTTCCCTATGACTTACAGATGTAGCCATGCTCATGACACGCTGTATGGCATGCCAGGCTGCGACTATTCACAGCCAACAATCACTTAATTAATTCCTTAGGAATAGTCGCAGCCTGGCACGCCATGCAGCAAGCCGTGTTGCAGCATGCTACATCACATTAAGATGAGCATGGCTACACCTGAAACTGTTCTATTTCCCATTATATCGATGTCCATCAACAATCGAGTGTCACAAGTTAAACCATTCAAGCCTTTCAAGTCTTGAACTTGTCTACAGTCAAGAGGACACAGAGATCAAAAATAAAAATGTAGCTGTAGGGATAATTAGACAATGTAGCCTGAGAGTCTAAAGAGAGATACTTGGGGCAATTCACTTCAGTGCAAGTCCACAATATGCCTTTCCGTAATGGCACATTATGGCCAGCAGCATTGCAAGTATCTTGTGCACCATAGATATGTGAAGGAAACTTTTAAGGCAGAGGTTCTCAAACGCGGTCCTCAAGGCACCCCAACAATCCAGTTTTTAAGGTTATCCATGCTTGGAGACAGTTGACTTAATTAGCAACTCAGTCAATTTAATTTAACCATTTGTGCTGAGCCATGGATATACCTAACACCTGGACCGTTGGGATGCCTTGAGGGCCGTATTTATGAACCTCTGTTAAGGTATATATGGTGAATATGTGTGCAGCAGAACACTGCAGTCATGCTAGGTGGCACATCCAGCAGAATTAAATCAGAAGAGCAGAATGCACAACTCAGAAAGGACCAAGAGTATTAGAGGGCATGCAGAAACCAATACTATGTCAAGTCCAACAAATGCAGCACCTAAATTGGAGGCCACGGTCCCAACAAACACATTGTCATCCACAACCCAAGACTGGACCGCAGGGGTGGCAGGGTGGCTATCTGCTTCAAAAAAGAACTTAAACTTAGGGTCCACCCTATTGAAAATACTCACTCATTGGAGTGCATTGCTGCCCGGAGTATGACAGTACTAGGTTTCAGAGTACATCTCATTTACCGGCCGCCTGGAGATGGAAAGATATTTCTACAAGAAACTGCCGACCCTGTTGCTGGCCTGGTTCTGGAACATCAAAGATGGCTCATCCTCGGGGATTTTAATGCATGGGTGGATGATGAGCTCTCACAACTTGGCCAAGCCCTCCTGTACACAATGAATGGTCTGGGCTTCACACAGGTCATTCCTTCTGCCACACATAAAAGTCACACTCTTGATCTTGTCTTTCAGATTGGATTAGAAGTCACTGAACTAAAAATAAACCCAGTCATCTGGTCAGACCACCACTCCCTTTGGTTCTCAGTTGCAACCCCTCAAATAAGACCTCTGCCCGTGGAGTTGACCAGGTATCATTCAAGGAGGGGTATGACTCCCCAGGCTCTTGCAGCAAATCTGGATCTCTCTGCTATACTGGGTGCCTGTGAAGATCCCTTTTCCCTAGTCCATTATTATAATAGGGATGTTATGGCTGCAATTGATATTATTGCCCCTGTGCTTATAAGACCTCGTAAACCACAACGTCGAGCTCCCTGGTTCATTAACAGTGTTAGAAAGCTCAAGAAAGGGGGCGTAGACTGGAAGGACGATGGAGGAAGACTAACCTAGTGGATGACAAAATAAAACTAATAAAGCATAATGAAGAATATCAATCAACAATCACCAGTAAGAAATCACAATTCCTGTCAAATTAGATCATGGCAGCAAACAATAGGCCAGCTCAACTCTTCCGCACAGTGGAGATGCTTTGCAAGCCAGCATGCCTGCAGACTGATGAAACCCTCTCTCAGGCAAGATGCAATGAGTTTGCAAACTTCTTTACAGATCAAATATCTACCAACTGGGCTGGAATCTCCACAGTGCCATCAAAGAAGTGCCAAACTACAAAGCCTGCCAATATAAGCCACCTGCCTTCATGGACCAGCTTTGACCCAGTGGATGTAAAGGACACTGCTGAAATTACTCGGATTTTGCGTCCCACCACCTGTGATCTGGACCTGGCCTCAACCAAGCTTTTAATAGGTTGTATGGATATAATTGGTCCTGTCTTTGCAAAAATCGTTCAATGCTTTTTGCAGGCAGGCATTTTTCCTGGACCCCTAAAGGAAGCAATTGTTAGACCTCTTCTTAAAAAACCTAATTTAGATCTTAACTGCATGAGACAAACTACAGACCGGTATCAAACCTTCCTTTTCTAGGAAAGGTTATTGAGAAAGTGGTTGCAAATCAACTGGAAACCCGCCTGACAACCCATGATATTTATGATCCATTCCAATCAGGATTCAGGAGAAGACATAGCACTGAAACAGCCCTGGTGTGTGTTTTAAATGATTTTCTGATGGCAAGAGACAGAGATGACTGTTCAATATTAATCCTTCTGGATCTCTCTGCAGCATTTGATACCGTGGACCATAGGCTTCTGATTGAGCGACTGATACATGTTTGTGGACTGAATGGCACAGTCCTAAGCTGGTTCAAATCATTTCTCACAGGTAGGTCACAGAGAGTATCATCTGGAGTATACTCATCACCATCAGTGCCATTACCATTTGGTGACCCACAAGGTTCTATACTATCCCCATGCTTTTTGCAGTATACATGCTCCAGCTGGGTGAAATAATCTGGCACCATGGCCTGGTCTACCACTGCAATGCAGATGATACACAACTGTACTTATCCTTTGTTCTGGGCACTGATGATCCAATAGCAACTGTAAATGGCTGTCTAGCTGAGCTCCAAGAGTGGATGAGCGCCAGTTGGCTGCGACTGAACCCGGATATAACAGAGGTCCTTATGATAGGACTGCAACATCAAAGGACAAGACTGCAGCATACCAACCAACTGGACTTACACTCAGGGATTCAGAATTACAAACCACTGATCATGTGCGGAATTTTTGCATTGTCTTGGATGGTGGCTTGACACTTTAACATCAGATATCAGCCACAATCAAATCCTCATTCTTTCACCTGAGGAACATAGCCAGAATCAAGCACTTAATTCCCACAGACGATCTGCCAAAAGTCATACAAGCATTTGTATCATCTCGATTAGACTACTGTAATGCGCTCTACCTTGGTCTCCCAGAAAAAGAATTGCACCACTTAGAGCTGGTGCAAAGTACAGTTGCCAGGCTGTTAACCAACCAGCCCCGTTCTAGCCACATAACACCCATCCTCTACTCCCTTCACTGGCTGCATGTAAAATGGCGAATCATCTTCAAGATTGGCTTACTGAGTTTAAAGCACTACATGACCAGGGCCCAAGGTACCTGAAGCAGCTTCTGATATCATACTGCCCCACTTGATTCCTGCGATCTGTAGATGAAGGACTTTTAGCAGTACCTAGAATCTCCCATAATTCATCTGGGGGTCAAGCTTTTTAGTCATGTGGCTCCAACTCTATGGAACTCACTTCCCCGCACAGTGCGGAAGGCCCCAACTATAGAATCCTTCAAAGTAGACTCAAGACTTTCCTGTTTACTCAAGCATTTCCATAATGTCCCTTTTAGTATCTTCATGCTTCTGTATTTTATGAAAATGTACTTCATTATTTTCTGTACTGTATTATGCTATGTATCTGTTAAGCGCCTTGAGTCCTATTGGAGAAAGGGCGCAATATAAATAAAATTATTATTATTATAAATTATTAACACTGTTGGATTACTAGCCCAGTATCATCTCAATTACTTAACTGGTTATTAAACTCCATGTCTAAGGGGACTTTTATACTTTTAATTCCCAAAATCCTGAAAGGGGACAGAAGTCTTATAACCCTTTCACATCGCACAAATAACCCGGTATCGATCTGGCATATTGCCATATCAACACTGGTCGCTGTGCAGTGTGAAAGGGCCCATGGCGAATTCCCCGGTCGCTTGACTGGGTAATTCAACCCAGGTTGTAAGAAGTGTTAATCCTGGGTTATTACCGGGTCAGGCACAGTATGAATGGGTTAACTGGATCGATGCGACCCGGTACCCGTTCATAGCATAGGGAGAGGTGGCGTGGAGATGATCTCATCTCCAGCGCCGCCTACACTCCTGATGACGCTGCAGTCCTCATTTCTGGATGGCAATCCGGCCCAGCATATTGCACCCGCCAAACCATCCCAGCCAAACCACCCCAGGGCATTACACAAATAAAGGATAGCAGGAAAAATCTGTGTTAGGTTTGGGGGTGCCCTGTGCCCCAGAGGCGAACCCTTATAATGTTAGGGACCTGTCTGATTGAGGTCACTGTGAAGATTGGTGGGCAGGCTCATACATTGGCCAATATATGCCAAGAACCTCAGATACAGTATAATGAAATGTATTATAATTCTAATGGTTGTATTGTGCACTTGCTCTCTTTTTCCTGTGTTCTTGGACTGATGTTTTACCAACTATTTAAAAAGACTTTGATAATGTCTTGTGTACCATGCAAAATGCTGCAGAGAAGATTTCAGTCTGTAAAGTCATTGACCAAGAGCAATGTGATGGAGGAAATGCAAAAAATAAAAAATTCCAAACCTAGAATTTGGGTGAAACACCAAGAGAGCAACCAAATTAGAACTAGTGATTAGATTGTTACCTGGATAGATAGGTAGAGTAGCAGAGTAGGCTAATAATGAGTTTGATTAACTTTTCTTTTGACATATACTCCCATCTTCCAAACACTCTAAGACCTATAGTGAAATCTCTTACAACAGCTATTATGAGGTGAACAATTTTTTTTCTAAGACTCTCTTAACCAGATGCTGGTCAGTAGAGGGGGCTGGGGAATGTAGAAGGGGGCGGGTTGGACAGAGAAAGGCAACACATGTCTGGTTCACCCAAGAACAGTGTCCTAGGACATTTTTTATTTTGAGTAAAGATTTTGAAAAACCACTCCCATTCAAAAAGACTGATGAATTGAAGTGAAAGGAAAAAATAGGAATGCATACCAAATGAAAATGCCGTTTACTGCCCTTGAGAGGCAGAGGGGGTGGTATCCAAATCAAATTCTGATCAGTCATCTGAAGACACGTATGCGGGTGGTTAAGGACTTATCCTTGCACATTGCAGGTCCAGAATTGACTAATTGGCCTGCATGAGCTGCTATTTTTTTGCTGAAACAATAAAAAAAAAATATGTTAGGTTGATTTAATTTCCAGAACATTAGGGCAAGCTGTATTTTAAGTAAAGACCAACCTTTGCCATGTCCTGAACAGCTGGCACTATATTTGCCCTAATCCTGCTGTTCTCTCAGATGAAGATATCTTGGAAGCTCTAGGCATTATTTGAGATGTCCTAGATAGTATGACCATGACCCAGTCACATCTTGGATTCCTAAGAAAAAGGTACGGATAGGAATTCTACATGGAGTTTAATAGATGGTTTGACTGCAAGAATGAGCTGAACCACAGAAGCCAAATTAAATTAGGTTTCTCTGAGCGGGTGAAGAACGCTTTAATTTAATATCCCATCCGAGGAAGTCTTAGGCAACCTTCATACAGAAGAGAAGAATTTTAAGCCATCATGAATTTGCTTAATCAGAATGTACCTGAACCCATGCAGATAGCTACCTTCCTACTAATTACAAAGAAAAGATGAGGAGGCACAATTAATTGTGGAGAAAAAGGATGTGTAGTCCAAAGTTGTCCAAACAAGATGGGAAACAAATGGTCTTTTAGGTTATCCACATCCAGCTCCCTTCAACTTAAAGTCAAACTCACATCAGTATGTGAACATTCAGAGATGTTAGCCCAGTATATAGTGAGGCTGCAGGCATTTTTTTTAAACAAAATGTGGCACAGACACTTCATTTTGCGGCAATACCTTTGGAAATGTCAATTTACTTTGCTTGCTTGGACGGCAACCTTCTTTTTGGTTGGTTCTGTTAAGCAGAAGATTGCACCCCTCACCTTGCCGTCTGTCTTATCACTGAAGTAATCTCCTTTTATTTAGGTCAGCCCCCAAGCTTTACAATAACCATGGGGTCTCCTGATTAAAATAGCACAATTCTCTCATTTATTGGTCGGCAAGTTTAATCACTTGGGAATAGAATTGTTCTTGAAACTGCCATATTCTGCTGGTTGGAATTCTTTCTGCAATAGTTAAGGGTGCTATTGCTGTGTACCAGAGGTTTACAGTTGTACTTTGTAAAACTCTATGAGGTAGATTTAATAAACCTTCTTAGAGAATTGGTGGTATTGCCCATAGCAAAACTATAATTTTCTTAAATGCGGTTAAGAAATGAAAGCTAGACACTGTTTTAGAACCTTTGGTAAATCTACCCCTATGACTGTGCTATTGACTTAAGGGGTCATTCCGAGTTGATCGCTCGCTGCCGATTTTGCGATCAGGTGAAGAAACTGCATATATGCGCATGCATATGGGCCACAATGCGCACGCGTGTCGTACGGGTACAAAGCCCGTTGTGGTTGTGCACAGGTTCTAGCGAGTTTTTCTTCGCACTGATGGCCGCAAGAAGATTGACAGGAAGGGGGCGTTTCTGGGTGTCAACTGACCGTTTTCAGGGAGTATTTGCAAAAACGCAGGTGTGTCTGAAAAAACGCAGGCGTGTCTGAGAAAACGCAGGCGTGGCTGGGCATTCGCTGGGCGGGTGTATGATATCAAATCCGGACATGAATAGGCTGAAGTGATCGCAATCACTGAGTAGATTCAGAGCTACTCTGAAACTGCACAGACTGTATTTGCAGAGCTTGGCTGCACAAGCGTTCCCACTTCTGCTAAGCTAAAATACACTCCCCAGTGGGCGGCGGCATAGCGTTTGCAAGGCTGCTAAAACTAGCTAATGAGCGATCAACTCGGAATGACCCCCTTAGTGCCCTGACCCAAGCTACCAAGGAGTCGGCTTTTCACTGTCTCTGAAACATAAGGCAGTGGAGAATTACATCTCAAAGCATTTGGAGAAAGGCTTCATTATATATCTATGCTTTGTAGCCAAAAGTATTGATTATAAAACTGTTCAATCAGTTGAAATGTGCAAACATCTCCACTAATTACCATTTTGTCATGAACAAGTATCCTCTTCCATTAATTCCAGTACAGTTGGATTAGTTTAATGGGGCAACCATCTTCAATTAGATTGGTCTGAGAAGTGCTTGGTACTTGTGAATATCCACAGTGTTATTGAGTGAAAATGGCGTTCAATACTCATATGGGTCATTATGACTATCTGGTGACTCCATTATGCCGGAGTTTTCCAATTGCCATATTTTAGGACCTTGTAAATTATGTTCTCTCTGATTTTCCTGGAAGATTTGTTATAGTATACCTGAATTATATTTTGATATACTCTCATCCTCAGTTCATCATTGAAGCCATATCTGCCAGATTCTCCAGAACTTGTGAGAGAATGTCATCTCTTCATAAAACTTGAGAAGTTTGAGTTCCCTCAAATCTAATTTAAGGGATACATAATCTCAAGTCAGTAAATTTGCTATAGACTCAGCTAAGGCGCTAGCTATAAAAAAAACTCTTTTAAACTTAAAGCATATGAAATATTCCTTGGCTTTGCCTATTGTCATTGTAGATTCATCCATACCATCTTTACAGATGCCACCCCTCTCACTACTATGACAAAAGAAGGAGAACACACAGAACCTTGGTCTACAGAGGTCTCAAAGGTCTTCTGGCTTACAAAAGTGGGTTCCCTACCACACCTATACTCTGTCATTCTAATTTAGATCTTTATTGAGTGATCGAGGTATATGACTATGAAGTGGGAGCCAGAGCTATTTAAGTTTGAAACTGTGGGATGAAACAATGACGCCCATAGTTCCCTCTGCCTCTGCCTGATTGACAGGCAGTGGCAGTGGCACTGAGAGAGGGGGGGGAGAGGGTACAAATTACCCAGTCCCAGGTCTAATAGAGGGGCCCAGTGTAGGCCCCGGGCTTCCTCCCCCTTAACTTGCAGCAGCAGCTGCTGCTTTTCTCCTCAACCCAGCACGCGCTGCTGTATGCTGGGCTAGTGTGTGGCCATGGTGGCAGTTAAAATAAAAAATTTTCTGTATTTTTTCTAAGGATGCCTGGCCACGCCTCGTGTGATTAGGCCACGCCCCTGAAAAGCACCTGGGCCCAGCCTGGCTCTTGACTGCCCTGGGCAGTGGTGTTGAGGGGTTCGAAAGGGAGAGGCCTGTGTTCCCAGAAATTGGGACATATTGCCCCAATTTTCTAGGAGGGGAGAGTCAATGGTCTGCATGACACCATGCAGAATTCCTGGCTTCGCAGACCCCTCTTCCATTGGTCAGCTGCATAAATTGAAGCTTCCTCAGCAGACCATCTGCACAATCTAGGAAGCCTAATTTATGAAATTAAGATGTGCTAAAAATATATGGGATAAAACACGTCATGATGCATACAGCTATTTTGGCCAGAGTTAACCTGCAGAATATAAGCCATTGCTAACTGAAAAAAAAACCCAACAAAACTCCAACACCAAGTCAAGGCTTGCCATCTACCTTTAGCCCTTAATCTCATGGATCTAGGAAACTATCTAAGGGGATAATTCAGACCTTATTGCTAGGGTGCATATTTTGCATCGCTGCGATCAGATAGTCGCCGCCCACAGGGGAAGGGTATTGTGTGTGTGTGTGTGCAGGTGTGCAATTGCTTGTGCTACACAGCCCAGGACTTACCCACATGCTGCGATGATCGGGGCCGGAGCTGACATCAGAAATCCTCCCACAAAACGCAGAGTCCCTCCTGCGACACTCCCTAGAAATGGTCAGTTGCTACCCACAAACGCCCTCTTCCTGTCAATCTCCTTGCACTTGCCAGTGTGTGCAGAATTTTTGCACCATCCCATCGCTGACCAGCGATCCATGTTGCTGCGGCCTGCCGCACCTGTGACTGCAGCCTGTGAGAAAACGCACAGCTGCGATCAGGTCTGAATCGGACCCTAACATCTAAGTAAATAGATGCGGTTATTAAATAACGAGACTGTACTTGTAGAAAATAAACCATACTGCTTGAGTTAAAAGGGAATGGTGGAACATTAGCCTAGGACTATTCCAAAATGTTTTTAAAGTTTTGCGCCCCTCAAACAGATTGTTTGCTATCACATAGTGTTCAAAGAACTTCTGTTTTTCATGTGCATTGTAAAAATGCGTAGCTCAAAAGAAGAGCAATATGTTGACTTGATATTTTCAGTTAAACTGAACAAAATGCCCACAAATTCATTCTGAGTGCTAACCGAGGCTTATAGGACAGATAAAGTTGCAAGCATAGCAATGAAACGCGTCAAGTGACAACATGGGTTAGCAGGCAATCATCTGAAAAGCTCTTCCTCCTCAGCTCTGGGCACTTACTGACTTGGGACTGCCAGCAAACCAACTGTGACACTAGGGAAACCACTCACCATTTGGGCCATTGCTAATTTGGACCCCATGGGACTATCACGGAACTGGTCATTATTTACCTTGACAGCTGGACCTTCTGTCCCCACAGGGTCATGTGTCCCCACTTGAACTGTCCGTGTGATCTCAAAGAAACATTATGTAGAAGATGCCCAGAGACCTATAGTTACTACCTGTGATTAAATATGGATCTTTCAGTATGATCCTAAGACAAAATGCCAGCCCATGAACTGGAAAACACCATCCTCACCAAGAACGAAGAAAGCTCATCAAATCAAATCCAAAGGTTGTTAATTGATTCCTTTAATATCACTTTGACAGACTGGTTACCAGAAGGCATAAAAGTGAATCAACATTACTACAAAAATGTTCTAGAAACTTTGTGGGAAAGAATTAAAAGAGAAACACCAGAGATTTGGAAAAATGGTTTCATCCTGCATCAGGATAACACACCAGCCCATACAGGTCAGTCTGTGAAGCAGTTTTTGGCAGATAAACAGATTTCAGTGCTGGATGACCCTCCATACTCGTCTGACCTTGCGCTGTGTGACTACTTTCTTTTCCCTAAAGTCATATCTGTACTTAAGGGAACCTGTTTTGCATCAGTGACTGAGGTAATGAAGAAGACAATAGAGCTGTTTAAACAGCTGACAATGAGCTACAGCACATTTTTTTGACTAATTGAAAATAAGAATGCAATGGTGTGTGGATGAAGAAGGGGAGTACATAGAAAGGGAACAGAGTTTAAATTAATTTAATATAATTAGAGTTTATCCCCAATGTTCTGATCCCCAATGCTCTGAACATTGGGGATCCGAGTCCACCTGACGCTAAGTGTCCTGCCAGACTCTGATCCTAAATCAGTCCAGAACATCATTTTCCCGGTGTCGTATTCTTGTGAGACTTGGATTCTATATAAGGCGCCATGGCTGAGACTTGGTGCCATTTCAGTGATGTACGCTGAATGATGCGCTGTACTCTGCTGTACTTATGAATTACTGTATAAAAGGCATGCGGCTATATGCTGTGCTATACTCTGCTGTACCGTCTGTGCTGTATAAGAAGCTGTGTATAGGGGGCATGCTGCTGTATGCTGCACTATTCTCTGCTGTACTGGCTGTGCTGTATAAGTGATTGTGTATAGGGGACCGCTGTTGTATGCTGCGCTATACTCTGCTGTACTGGCTGTGCTGTATAAATGACTGTATAGGGGGCATGCTGCTGTATGTTGTGCTATACTTTGCTGTACTGGCTGTGCTGTTTCAGTGACTGTGTATAGGGGGCACACTGCTGTATGCTGTGCTACACTCTGCTGTGCTGTATTAGGGGCTATGTATATGGGGCATGTTGCTGTATTGGCTGTGCTGTGTCCAGAGACTCCAGAATCACAAGTGGCTGTGCTCTGTATACTCTGCTATAAATTGTACTGTTTGGTGCACTTTACTGTACATTAGTGTGCTTTGTTCTCGTGCATCTATAAGCCCTGTTATCCACACAATTTGAAATGAGGTGCAAGGTAAAAAAATAGAAAAAGAATATATATATATATATATATATATATACAGTATATCTATTGTTTGTACTGTTTAGTGCGCATTACGCTAATGCACTTTGTGAATGTGCATCTATAAGTCTTGTGATCCACGTAGTTTGCACCCAGCTGCAAGTTAAAAACACACACACACAAAAATGTAAAAATATCTATTGTATGTACTGTTTGGTGCGCTTTACCCTAGTGCACTTTTTTAACATGCAGCTATAAGCCCTGTGACTTCACGCAGTTTGAACTGAGCTGCAGGTTCAATAACAGAAGAAAAAAAAAAATAGATCTATTTGTACTGTTTGATGCGCTACCCTAGTGCACTTTGTTCAAAGCCCTGTAACTCCACGCAGTTTGAACCGTAATGTAAGTTAAAACAGATAAAAAACAAATTATATATATATATATATATATATATATATATATATATATTGTTTGCACTCTACTGTGACTGTACCCCAGTGTACTGTGGCAATGTTTTATAGATGTGCTATAAACTGCCATGTGCTTGTGCTGCAGCTCTGTCACTTAGTAACCATCCAGCTCGCTGCAGCCTTCGGCGAATATTTTTGAAAACAATATTGGGGGTAATTCAGACCTGATCGCTGCTGTGCGTTTTCGCACAGTGGGCGATCAGGCACAAACTGCGCAAGCTATTTCTTGTCAATTTTTGGAGAAAAAAAATGCAAATCCAAATCCAAAACCATTCACGGCGGTTTGGCAAATCCAATTCCAAAGCCGGACAACGAATCAGAGCCAAATCCAATTCCAGCAAAAATGGTCTGTGCACATCTCTAAATATAATTAAACGTAAATACTGTCTCCAAACACAGACTTTTCAGAGGCTTTTCAGCTTGCAAGTTTCAATGAGATTATTGCTGAATCCTTCCAGTAGTCAGCTCTGCTGGAGTGCCACCCTTTTCATCTGAAGGTTGGTGAAACCATAGACTTTAACAAATAACGAGTTGGCGCTAACTGCTGGATAGAATTTGTGCACATATATTAGAAAAAAAAAAGAACACACAGATCAATAGCAGCTGTTAAAAAGGGAGAGTACTCTACCCTTAAAAGCACAAAATACTTCCCTGAGGAAGCCGCTGAACCAGTTAGAGGCGGAGAAACACGTAAGAGGTCTTTAACATCTCTGTCCGGTACCGGTCTTCACTTCCATCTACCTGCAGGCATTTGGACCATTGGGGGTCATTCCGAGTTGTTCGCTCGTTATTTTTTTGTCGCAACAGAGCGAATAGTCGCTAATGCGCATGCGCAATGTCCGCAGTGCGACTGTACCAAGTAAATTTGCTATGCAGTTAGGAATTTTACTCACGGCATTACGAGGTTTTTTTTTCGTTCTGGTGATCGTAATGTGATTGACAGGAAGTGGGTGTTTCTGGGCGGAAACAGGCCGTTTTATGGGTGTGTGCGAAAAAACGCTACCGTTTCTGGGAAAAACGCGGGAGTGGCTGGAGAAACGGAGGAGTGTCTGGGCGAACGCTGGGTGTGTTTGTGACGTCAAACCAGGAACGACAAGCACAGAACTGATCGCAGATGCAGAGTAAGTCTGGAGCTACTCAGAAACTGCTAAGAAGTGTCTATTCGCAATTCTGCTAATCTTTCGTTCGCAATTTTAATATGCTAAGATTCACTCCCAGTAGGCGGCGGCTTAGCGTGTGCAAAGCTGCTAAAAGCAGCTTGCGAGCGAACAACTCGGAATGACCCCCATTGTTGGGACACTCCAGATATGGCACCTCTAAAGGGTAATTAAAGCACCAGGAGCCGGGAGACACCACTACATTGGACCAAAGGGTCAATCTTCAGATCCTTGAAGCAGTTATATACTACTCTAAAGCGTGGACCACTGTTGTTGCTTTAAAGTCAAAATAATACAAAAAACAGCATGCTGTATTAACTGACTAACACTGTTTTGAACGTTTGCTGCAACTAACTGACCAGCTATTATTAATGGCAATAACTACTGCTTTGCAAATGACTTTATAACTTGGAAAGAGTCAAGAGACTAACCAATTAGCTGCACTTGAAAAGCTTGCGCACTAAACACTATTATAAAGTCTTGGAATTGTACTGTACCTTGAAATGTAATGCCTTGCAGGACTGACCGGCACGTATGATGAGATTTATTAACAAATGTTGAATTTTTAATTGTGCTAATAAAAGCACACACCTTTTTAATAAGCACTGTTATTTGTGTGTATATTTTAAACCATAGACCTCACCTGCAGTGAGCTCACATTGTTTTCTCCAGATTGTGTACCTGCATCTTCCTGATCTGCCTGGCGGTCATCTGGATCCTGCGTTTCAGGCCTCCAGTCGCACCTTCAGCAAGCAAACAACAGTATCGGCTCACTAGCCACAACAGCGGTGCAATCGCCGTATCGTCTGCAAACAAACAACAATATTGGCTCACTAGCCACAACATCGCCGCAATCGCCGCACCTTCAACTAACTGATTACAATATCGGCATTAGCCGCAACATCGGCGCAATCGATGAACTTTCAGCAAGCAAACAACAATATTAGCTCACTAGCCACAACAGAGGCACAATCGCCGCATCGCCTGCAAGTAAACAACAATATTGGCTCATTAGCCGCAACACTGGCGCAATAACTGCACCTTCAGCAAGCAAACAATATCTGCTCACTAGCCACAACAGCGGCACAATCGCTGCACCTTCAACTAACGGATTACAATATCGGCATTAGCCGCAACTTTGGTGCAATCACCCAAAAGGTTCATGAGCTTTCCCTTCGGGTAGAAGATGTCCGAACATCGGTCACTCCGTCAGTCGTTCGAGAACCCAAGATCAATCTCCCAGATCGCTTCACTGGTAATCGGGAGCAGTACTTGAACTTTAGGGAGAGTTGTAAGTTGATTTTCCGACTCCTGCCTCTCTCCTCAGGGTCAGAAACGCAACATGTCAGGATTATTATCTCCCTGCTCCAGGGTGACCCTCAGACTTGTGCTTTTAGCTTGCAGTCAGCTCATGCTGCATTACAACCCATTGCGGTGTTTTTCTCTGCACTTGGCCTTCTGTACGAAGATCCAGACAAGGCGGCAGTGGCCCCAAGGCCAACGGGCCACAGAAGATTACTCCTCCGAGTTCTGCAGATGGGCCGTAGACTTGAGATTGAATGATCCAGCTCTACGAAGCCAATACCGTCTAGGCTTGTCTGAGGCGATCAAAGATATCCTGGTTCAGCAGTCCGCACCAAGAACATTGGATGAGCAGATGAGCTCATCTTCACAGCCATCAGAATTGATTGTCGTCTCCGGGAAAGAAGACGTGAGCAGAACCTGCCCATTCGGTCTCCTCAACCATCGGCTGCGTGGGCTCCAAGTCATGACTCGGAGGAACCCATGCAGATTGGCGCCTTCTGCCTGCTGCCTCAGGAGAGATGCCGAAGATGGGTACAAGGTCTCTGCTTATATTGTGGTTGCAAGGGACACAATTTGAAGACCTGTCCTTTCAAGTTGGGAAAAGACAGGACCTAGGAGTTCGGGAGGAATTACACCTAGGTCTTGCTTCCATCTCCTCCGACAATTCCATCCTGCTGTCAGCTAGAGTCCAGTTTCCCCAGGCTTCCCTCTCAGTGTCCGCCTTCTTAGATAGCGGAGCTGCGGGAAATTTTATGGACCTGTCGTTCTTCCGCCAGTCTGGTTTGTCCGCTATTCCACTGGAAGGAGAGATACCCATCTATGGCCTGAATGGGACCCATATCTCCAGCGGTACAGTTAAGTTTCGGACTCCGCCTCTCCGATTATCTGTGGGCCTATTGCATATGGAGGAAATTTATTTTCTGTTACTCCAATGTCCACTGGCTCCCATAGTTCTCGGGCTCCCTTGGCTGAAGACACACAATCCTCTTGTGAACTGGAGCATGGGAGATATTCTTCAGTGGGGACCAACTGCCCATCTCTACTGTTTGTCCCTACCAGTCAGAGTTGTACAGCCCAATTCGTCCGGAGTCATTAGTCGGCTGCCATCTCCATATTTGGACTTTCAGGATGTTTTCTCGAAGCAGAAATCCAGTTCCCTGCCTCCACACTGACATTATGATTGTGCCATCCAGTTGGTTCCTGGAGCTAAGCTTAAAGGTCGGTTGTATTCTATTTCCATACCTGAGTCCTGAACTATGGAGGAATACATCAAGGAGGTTCTGGCCAATGGTTTTATTCGACCATCTAAATCTCCAGTGGGTGCAGGGTTCTTTTTTGTTCAGAATAAAGATGGCTCCCTCAGACCCTGCATCGATTACCAGGATCTGAAAAAAATCACAGTAAAAAATTTGTATCCTTTGCCCCTCATCTCCATTCTCTACAGGTGTGTACAACCTAGTCCAGATTAAGAGCGGTGATGAGTGGAAGACGGCATTCAGCACCCACAATGGGCACTATGAGTACTTGGTAATACCGTTTGGTCTGGCAAATGCCTCTGCAGTCTTTCAAGACCTTATTAATTACATTCTCCGGGACTTTCGAGTCTTTCTCCGCCATTGTCGCACCCATTGTTGAACTTACGAATAAGGACGCCCATTGGTCCATCAAGGCTGTTCGTTCATTCCAGGATCTCAAGAAAGCTTTTATCAGCGCTTCGGTACTTCATCATCCTGACCTGGACCTTCCTTTTGTGGTTGAAGTGGACGCTTCTGAGGTTGGTACAGGAGCAGTCTTGTCTCAGAAGGATCCAACTGACGGCAAACTCCATCCGTTTTTTTTTGCGAAAGTTTTCCTCTGCTGAGAGAAACTATAATGTGAGGAACCGTGAACAGCAGTCTATGGGCATTTGAAGGCTGGAGGGGGCCAAGCACCAGGTCTCCGTCCCTACAGACCATAAGAACCTGTCGTACATTGGAGCACCTAAGAGACAGAATGCTAGGCAGGCATGCTGGGCATTATTCTTCACCCACTTTAACTACATCTCCTTTAGACCTGGATCCAGAAATGTTAAAGCAGATGCCTTGTCCGGAAGCTTTTCACCTATCCAGCTGGACGATAGTCAGGATGAATCCATAGTGCCTATTTCCTGTCTCCACCTGGCACTCACCCGATGTTTGGCAGATATCATCCATGCCCATCGAGTGTAATCAGCGCCTGATAAACCTCCTCAGAGGCTGTTTGTTCCTGAAAAGTTCAGACAACAGGTCCTGCTTGATTTTCATGACAGACAGACTTTCGGACATCCAGGTATCAATAAGACCATTGAACTTCTCTCTCAGTCTGTTTGGTGGCCCTCCCTCTCCCTGGATGTCCGTGAGTTTGTGCTGGCCTGCGAGACGTGTGCCTGTAACAAGACCCCTCGCACCGCTCCTTCGGGCCTCCTGCTGCTACTTTCGGTGCCCAAAAGACCATGAACTCATATAGCAATGGACTATATTGTGGACCTTCGCGTCTCAGCAGGTTGCTCCTTTATTTGGACCATCTTGGACCAGTTCAGCAAAATGGATCATTTGTTCCGCTGCCCAAATTACCATCGGCAAAAGAACTGTCCGGCCTATTCATTCAACATGTCTTTCGGATACATGATCTGCCAGCCATTATTGTTTCCGACAGAGGGACTCAATTCATTGCCTCTTTCTGGAAACACTTCTGTTCCGCATTGAACATTCATCTCAGCCTCTCCTCGGGTTATCACCCGCAATCTAATGGGCAAACTGAACGAGCCAACCAGACTTAGGTACAGTACTTGTGATGTCGCACAAACAAGTGCCAGAATGACTGGGTATCGCATTGGCCTTTGGCGGAATTGCTTATAACAATGCCTGTCACTCAGCGACGGCTATTTCTCCATTCTTTTGTGTCTTTGGGCAACATCCCAGGGTGAACTCCTTTGACGCAGCTTTCATCACATCTGACGGACCAAAGAGATTGCTGACAGACGCAGGAAACCATGCACCTTTCGAAGAGGAGATCTGGTCTGGCTCTCCACCAGAGATATTAGATTGTGTCAGCCCACACGGAAACTCGGTCCCAAGTTCATAGGTCCCTTCCGCATTATCTCACGGATCAATCCAGTCACCTTCAAACTTCAGCTACCAGCCTCTCTAAAGATTAACAACTCCTTCCACTGCTCCCTTCTCAAGGCTGTCTCTACCTGTACTAAATTTGGGAGTTCTCGTACCTTCAGGCCTGGACCAGTGGAGGTTCAAGGTCAAGAGGAGATTTTGGTAGAGAAGATCCTGAACTCTAGACTTTCGAGGAGTTATCTCCAGTTGTTGGTGCACTGGAAGGGCTACGGACCTCAAGAGCGCTCTTGGGTTGCAGAGGGTAACTTACACGCCTCAATGCTGGAAAGGGCGTTCTTTCAAGAATTTCCATTTAAAACGGGTGCTAGGGGTTCTTAAACTTAGCATCGGGGGGGGGGGGTGGGGTTTACTGTTAGGATCCGCAGGTAGCGGATCAGTTTGCTGGCAGGTTCTGGTTATTTGTTGCCATGGGTTGCAGCGTCAAACATGGTTCTGTTTTCATACAGCTTAGCTGGTCTTTCCTGCCTCCCTGTGTGTTCACATCATGTGTTCACTAAGTAATTAGCCGTCTGTCTACAGAGCAGGTACACACATGTCTTTGATTTAGAATTACTCTCCAGGAGCTGTCTGATTGGGCCCTGCCTTCTTTAAGGCACTGACAGCCCTGTAGTCAATGCTGATTATATTGGGGGTCATTCCGACCCGTTTGCTCGCTGTATTTTCATGCAGCAGAACGAACGGGTCCCTGCTGCGCATGCGCCAGTGCCTTTGTGTGCCTGCGCATGCAGCACGGCCGATGGCCGAGGCAAGACAGCGATCACCTCTGCCTCATTGGCAGAGACGATCGATGGGTGGGAGGGGGCGAAATTGCAGCATTTTGTCGAAGTCGAAAATATTGCAGTACACACGTCACGTACAAACTACACACAGATGGCCTCTGTGCGCGTACTTTTTCTGCCGTGCATGCACATATTCACAAGTTGTATATGACTACTCACGCGGTCCTGCATATTAGCGCGTGGTATGAGTAATTACGGTAGCATTTGTGATCGCATGGAAAAGCCATAAAGACACCTCTCATATTTAATACACATAGTGCACGATTTACACATAGTCAGCATACACCACACCAGCGAGTTACACTTGCTTAAAGGGTATAATAACAAATGGATTCACCTTTACAGGATATGAGGGGACAGAAGTAGGTTAGGAGGTGGTGTTTGGTATCCAGCTGTAGGGTATTTTAAGAGCAATATTCCGGTGTTGGTTTGCGGAAGATAGCACGCTCCTGCGAATAGATATGTGCAGGAGCAGAATATTAATATTAACTGTATTTACTATACTCCTGATATTCGGCGGGAACTCAGTGGAGAACATCTGCAAGTGCACCAGGACCAGACATCGCCCACCTATTCAAACCGACCTATGACCTCTCCAGTACTGTAAATGAACATCCCAGTGACCAATAGATGAAGAGATTACAGATTACATTGTGTTAGGTTTTGGACAAATGTATAAAAAGCCAGCTGCAGGCCCGGTTACTCACAATCTCTGAAGGTCATCTACCTTGATGACTGGGGACCGGGAAGCGCAGGCGAACAAACGTGTGTACCATTGACTGTAGCCTTTTTCTCTTCTTGTATTGAATTATTGTTTTAATGCCCTGCTAGTAAAATAACCGTTGGTGGATTCGACCCCAACATAGTTTTGAAATACAATTGGTGTCGTGTCCCATTTTCCGCTAAAGGTTTAAGGTGTATTTCTATTACACGTGTATCTGCATTGTGCTAACAGCATGTCTGTGTATGTGTGTATGCACTGCGTGTACTTTGTACGTCCGTCGCGGCGTGTGTACACAAAGTGCGTACACGGTACGGGCTCTTGTACGCTAACTGGGTAAAAAGTACGTAGGGTAAGGATTACTTACAGCAGCCGTAGCCTGAAAAATAATCAGCATTCACAATTGGGGGATCGATCCGGTTTTTCACACACTCAAGGGCTAGCAGATCATAGCAGACTTTATTCTATCAGCAAAGGGTGGAAATACATCTTTAAGTTAAACCTTTTTCTGGTTGCTTGGATGTTTTAAAACCCTATTTGTGTGCTGTAAGATTGCATCTGCTCTGTCTGGTCTGCAGAGGTGCTGAAAGAACCCGGAGGGATACAGGAAAAAAAGCTGTTTATTGTCTCAGTGTAATTTTTGGCGCGAAAAAGCGTACACAGGTCGTACCTATACTTTGCATACCCTCTCACATATTGTTGCCACAAGGTATAGGTTTTTAAATCAGTTTAGATCTGTGTGAAATCGGATACAGTGGTTTGCTATATAGATAAATTTGAATTAGTGTGTTAAGGGAGTAATTATAAAGACACAAAATGCAGTTCTGGCCTGGTTGTAAAGGTTTACACAGAACAAGTACGGGTTGTGTTTGTGGGCAATTATAGTTTGTATTGCTCACATTTATAGAGATTGTGTGGATTGTATTGTTGCGGACACACATTTGTACATGTGGACCGGACAAAGTACAGGACCGCACACGCGGTGTAAAAGGCACGCACAGTCGCGTGTTTATGCAAGGTTGGTAGGAGTGCGGACGCTAAGTACAAATCACATGATAGTTGTTCAATTAAAAGGTGGGATAGTATACCTTAAATACAAATAGCACATAACTATCCGATTTCCAAAGCAGATTAGTGTAAGACTTTTGTCTAAACTGTAAGTGCCTCTGGGGTAAAGCTGCCAATCAGAAAGAGTGGACATTTTCTGTACAGAAAAACACTGTGTATTTGTGTAAGGTGAAAGTAGGAGTGAGTGTATTGAACCCTGGGAATTCAGGATCCCGTCATTGGTACACCAAGTGGAGGCTTGGCGGCGTGAGGCTGCTGACTCACGTTAATACAGATAGTGAAATACGCATATCGCGAGGAGATTTGCAGAGGAGAGTACTAGGGAATTGTGCATTGTGTAGTATTGAAGTAAAGGTTTTTTGTTACGCTCCGGCTGAGGAGCTCAGCTTGTATATTCGACTCCAGTGGTCGTAAAGCGGATAGGTAACAAGTACCTATACGCTGTGCGATTGGACCGCGCGTGATTTGTGTATAAGTGCATAGGGAGTTTTCGCTGGTCTCTCTCAGGAAAATCTCCAACGGTAGATATTCACTGGAAAAGGTAAGTCACTCCTAAAAACTTCCAGTGAATAGAAGCCAGTTAGGGCCCTAAGTTGGGTACATTGCCTTCTACTATCAACAGTGTATCGTAGTACTGGCCAACGTGGGCGAGAGCGGGTGAAGAGCGCTCTGAGAACTTTCACTGTCTGCTTGCATTGTGTATTTTGGTGGTGTTTGTGGGAAAAGGGCCCACAATTGGAGCCAGTTGCTCAAGTAAGAGACGTATGGTAGCCAGGGTTCAGGCTGAGGAATTGCGGCCGAGAGGGTCGGCGAGGTTTATTATGTGTGGGAAATATGGTCCACACGCAGAGACTTTATGTTCCGAATGGGTACATATGACTGCGGAAGATAGGGCATCATTCCCTAGGATGGGTAGCTTTGAGCCAGAGGTATTACAGAACATAAGGATTAGGATATGTCTGATAAAATCTAGAAAACAAAGGAGTAGACATACAGATTGTTTAAATTTGTGGCAGCAAGAGGGGGATGTGCAAAGGGAATTTGCTCACACAGCAGGTTCCAAACCTAGAGGGAAAGTGATGGCGACCGCACCACCACCACCACCACCATTTGTTGATGGGGAGAAATTGGCTACAAGCAATGGTGCATTGGTAAAGGATAAGAGAGTAATTAATCAATGTACTAACCCTAACCCTTGCCAGCTCTAGCCTGTTTTAAATTTTCACCATGACTGTGAGCAGGAAGATGAGCCCAGCATGATATCGGCACTCTCTCTAGCAGCCACCATACAGAATACTCAGATGGGCACGGCCCAACCGCCAAGGGTTGTGGCAGTGCCCCCCTAGCGGAGGGGTAATTGAGGTTGTGTCAACAGGTAAGTACGACACCATACACTATGTAGAAACGATAACTCCCCGCATTATAGAGTCAAGCCAAAATGATGTAGTTGAATTAAATCCTGTCAGGTTGATTGCAGTTCCCAATGGGTGAACTGATAGTCAGGGAGTAACTCCCTTCAGGAACATTGCCATGCATTGTCCTTGGTCCCGAGCAGAGTTAAGGTCAATTATGTCAGAATTCCCCGATCCCAGAAAAGATCTAGTCGGATGCCAGAAATTCGTTAGAGAGTTAGGTAATGCCCATGAACCCACAAATAAAGATTGGCGAACAATGCTACGGGTGTACTTACCCTCAAATATTGACATCACGAAATTCATAACGGATTGTAAGTTAGATGCAGAAGTACCTCTCACTGATGAGTACAATCAGGAGAACGTAAAGCAAATCAATCTGCAATTAGTAGTATATTTCCCTACTGTTTTTAAATGGAATAAAATCTTCTCCATAAGACAAAAGGAAGGTGAAACGGCATCCGAATATTTCCATAGAGCACTGCAGGAAATAGCTAGGTACACTGGGATCGAGGACATTAAGGATAATGCACATCACAGGGAGGTAGCAGTCTCGGTGTTAATGGATGGTTTAAAGGAAACACTGAGGACTAGGGTGCAAACCTCTCTACCTAACTGGAGAGGTATCTCGGTGGCTGCATTGAGAGAGTCTGCTATCGAACATGATCGGAATATCACAAAACACAGGGAGTCGCAAGGGGATAAGCTGATGATGGTAAGTATACAGGCACTTACAGGAAAGTCCCATCAGCCAAAACCTCAGACCCCTGATGGTAAGTCAAGGGTAATAGTATGTTACAATTGCCAGAAGGAAGGGCATTACTCAAGGGAATGTAGGGATAAAAGGACACATAATGTATATAGACCCCCTAGACCAGGATACGAACCACGCTATAACACATATAGTTGGGAACAGGGACCACATAGAGGGGAAACACGGAGGTACCCACCTAGGAGGGATTGGTAGACCTCCGAAAACTCTAATTTATCCTTCTCACATATCGTAGCTGCCAATGCACTACGGGAAGATCCCACTACACAATAGAGGTCAGGCCACACCTGTAGTCTACAGCCAGTGAAGTTTATTGCTAGCCTTGGAAAGGAACCTTAGGTCATGGTTGATGTAGCTGGTGTATCATTGCCTTTTCTTGTAGAAACAGGGGTGGCCAGGTCAGTTTTGAATTCCACATCAGGTGTGAAAACCACGGGAAAAAGAATTTAGGCAATGGGAGTAACAGGAACGATTCAACAATACCCTTTGAGTAGACCTGCAGGTTACGATAGGGCCCTTGCAAACCAAACATTCTTTCCTGTTGGCTGCATCAGCTCCGACTAATCTACTCGGCAGAGATTTATTGTGTAAAATGAGGTGTGTCATATATTGTACTCCTGAGGTGTCTTCTTGGATATACCTGAGAACCATGCTCAAGAAGTGCAAGATATACTAGACACCCCTCAAAGGCTAATGTCGCATTCTACTGTTATAGACATGTGTCCATCAAAGGTAGAGGAAATTATCTCACAAATACCGGGTTCTCTTTGGACCAAAGATGGACAGGACACTGGATTGATGGCGAATGTAGCTCCAGTAGTAGTACAAGTAAAAGATGGCAGGATAGCTCCAAAAATCCCTCAATATCCTCTGAAGCCAGAGGTAGAATTAGGAGTGTACCCCGTCATAGAGCGGCTGCTACAGCAGGGCATCCTAGTCAGGATGTCCAGCACCGCCAATAGTCCCATCTTCCCCGTGAAAAACAGTGGGTGAAGGGGTTACAGGCTAGTGCAGGATTTAAGGGGGATAAACAAAATAGTTGAGAGCCAATTCCCCATAGTGCCCAATCCAGCTGTCATCCTCATGCAAATTCCCCCTACCGCAAAATTCTTCACTGTCATTGATCTCTGTTCTGCTTTCTTTTCTGTCCCTCTTCACCCTGACAGCCAATACCTCTTTGCCTTTACATACAGTGGAGTACAGTACACCTGGACTCCTCTACCCCAAGGTTTCATTGACAGCCCAAGTATTTTCTCCCAGGCCTTACATGACTGCAATATTTTCAGCCTGAGAGTGGGTCAGTGCTAATACAGTATGTTGATGATTTATTGTTGTGTTCTGATTCACTCGAGTCATCCTTGAAAGATACTAAACAGCTTCTGTTTCATCTTTCCCATACAGGACACAAGGTTTCAAAAGATAAGTTGCAGTTGTGCCGGACCAGGGTTAAATACTTGGGACACTGCTTGACGCAAGGACTTAGACACCTCACCGCTGATAGAATACAGGCGATTCGCGACATGACTCGGCCACAAACTCAGCAACAGATCCGCACTTTCCTCGGAATGTGTAGGTCCTGTCGTAACTGGATTCCAGGGTTCTCCATACTAGCTTTACCTTTGCAAGAAATAGTCTCTTCGAACAAACCGGAACGGGTCTCTCACACAGATGAGACTCAAACAGTGTTTATCACAAGCACCTGCATTAGGTATGCCAGATTATGTGAAGCCCTTTGAATTGTACGGTACTGAAAGTGCTGGGTGTGCGGCAGGAGTTTTAACACAGAGACATGGTGATGCCAGCAGACCGGTAGCTTACTACAGTGCACAGTTGGACACTGTAGCGCGGTCTCTCCCCACTTGCTTGCGAAGAATTGCAGTGATAGCTTTGCTGGTGAGTAAAAGCAAGGACGTAGTATTAGGACATGACTTGACCATTCATACACCTCATGCAGTGTCAGCCTTGCTGAACTTCGCCCAAACCAGATATGTCTCATCTGCTCGGTTTACAAAGTGAGAATTATCACTAATGGCCCCTGTAAACATCACCATTAAGAGATGCAGCTCACTAAATCCTGCAACTTACTTGCCAAGTGTGCCTGGTCATGCACAAAGGAGGGAGGATGAGAATGATGGTGAAGGAGGATTTAGTGCAGATACTGATGCGCATGATTGTATGGAATACCTGAACCAAACTTTCACTGCGAGACCTGACATCAGTGACAATCCACTGGAAGGAGTAGACTTTACCTTCTACACTGACGGTAGTTGCCACAGACAGATGGATTAGGGAGACTTGTGCACCGGATATGCAGTTGTAGATGACGAAGGTATCATAGAAACTGAACCCCTTGGCCCACCACACTCAGCGCAAGTAGCTGAGCTGGTCGCCCTAACCAGAGCATGTGGATTGGCTAAAGGTAAGTCAGCTAATATATACACAGACTCTAGGTATGCTTTTGGAGTGGTGCATGATTTTTGGGCCCTATGACGCATCAGAAATTTCATGACGGCAGCTGGCACACCTGTAGCGCATGCGTCCCACATCAAAAGGCTCTTGACAGCAATACAAGAACCAGACAGAGTGGCTGTTATTAAGTGTAAAGCACACACTTACAACCAAGACCCAATATCACTTGGTAACAGCCGGGCAGACGAAGCTGCAAAATCAGCAGCAAGCACAACCATACAAACGAAAATCACATCACTGATGACATTTGAAACAGTTAACATGCAGCAGTTAATCGAAATGCAAATTTTGTGTTCCCTACAGGAAAAGGCGGTCTGGAAGGTGAATGGATATGGTCAGGAGTCCTCAGGACTTTGGACAGTTGGACACGGTAAGCCAGTGGCGCCAAGAGCATATCTTCCAAGTCTAGCTGAGGCGGCACACGGTCTGACTCATCTGGGCAAAGAGGGTATGTGCAAGCTGGTAAGAGCCTACTGGAGTGCGCCAGAATTCTCTTCTCATGCAGGTAAGAAAGCAATGACATATCTTACTTGCTTGAGGAAGAATATTGGTAAGGCAATACCAACAGAGCCATCCCATATCCCTCCTACAGACGGACCATTTCAGGTAATACAAATTGACTTCATACAGTTACCACCATGTAGGAATTTGAAATATGTGTTAGTATGTACTGATGTGTTTTCCAACTTGGTAGAAGCATTCCCTGCTGCCACAAATACTGCTGTGTTCACTGCAAAGAAAATCTTGCAGGAATTTGTGTGCAGATATGGTATCCCTAGAATGATTGAAAGTGATAGGGGTACCCATTTTACAGGTGAAGTCTTTCAGGTCATGTGCAAACTGATGGGAATTAATAGCAAGCTGCAAACTCCGTACCGACCACAGGCGAGTGCGAAGGTGGAGAGAATGAACAGCACTTTTAAGAACAAGCTGAGCAAAGTGATGGCTGAAACTGGATTGTTGTGGCCAGAAGCTTTGACACTAGTGTTGTACAGCATCAGAACCACTCCCAGGTCACTGGTTAACTTATCACCCTTTGAAGTTCTTTTTGGTCGACAACCGCATATAATGATAGACCCCCAGGATGATTTGAAATGCGATAATGAAATAACTGTAAAATATTTGGTTAGGATGAGCCAGCAGCTGAGAAATCAACAAAGAAATCTAAAGCTGGTGATTCCTGACCTACCGAACAGTAATTGTCATGACATTGAGCCTGGGGATTATGTGATGATACTACATTTTCTACACTAAGGTTGCCTCATAGACAGGTGGGAAGGACCGTACCAAGTCTTGTTAACCAGCACAACAGCATTAAAGGTTGCAGAAAGAGAGACTTGGGTCCACTCGTCCCACTGCAAGAAGGTCGCTGACCCGGAGAAAACTCGTGACAAAGGTGAAGAGAACCTCATATCACTAGAGAGTCTATTTCGGGAAAGCTGAGAGGCAGGACTGTTGAATGGCACCTGAGCGCGGAGAGCAACAAGATCAAGGACGGTTATCGCATCATTTTATTTTTTCACCCCCCACTGCATTTTCCATTCTTTTCTCCTCCTTATTTTCCTCCTTTCCCCTAACGAAATGGATCTATCACAAGAGACTGCGTTTCGGGTTCTGTTGGTAATTTTGTTTTTGATCAGGACAATCTGTTTTGGTGAGGGTCCCGGAGAGGTCGAGCAAGGATCTGGAATGGGTTCTGATGGCGAGTACGAATTTGTAGGGTCTCAGGAGCAGCAAATCACTCGAGTAAAGGCTGGTATCAGTAAGCGCTCTGGTAGTCACGGAGTTCGGAGGCAATGTGAGGGGTTATTGTCTGACGAATATTGTATTTGTAGATATTGTGAGAACATAGTCGAAGATGGGTTTATCCAGAGATGTCAGTCCAACAGTAACATCCTTATGGACCGACATCCGTTGAGTGATTACCACTCATTAGTGGGTAAGGTCTTAAACCAGACAGAATGCTGGGTGTGCTCACAAGTACCTCAAGGACAGAGTAAGTCGGGATTAGTACCATATCCTTTAACGTTAGATGAGGTACTCGAATTACGGGGTGGAAGACGGGTGGACAAGAAATTCAATATATCTAGGCCCCCTAGCTTGAAGCTCCACCAGTATCATGTAGATAGATAACTAATATGCTTTAATGTCTCCAATGCCTGAAGACCCGGAATTTGGGAAGTAACCTGGAATAATGAGACAATGACCTTCTCACACAGAGCTGATAGGACACCTATTGACTCTGAACTTGTACGCAAGATAACCAATAGTGGGAGGTATTTTCGGTATAGGTATACACATGGGAGCAAGACCATGTGGGTTGGAAAAGGGTCACCGGGGTATTGTGCCCAAATCATCCAGCCTGATACGTGTACTGAGCAGATGAGAGAACTGGGGATTGGTTTCTTTTACCTGGAAAATTTGCAATATGGTGGTGTTACATGTTGTCCCCTATGTTCTCCCAGATGATGCCTATTTCATATGTGGGAGGAAAGCGTACAAGTGGCTCACTCCGAGTTCTGAGGGATTGTGTTACATTGGAAGGGTACTACCAGAGGTCATGACCTTAGAGCACGATAAAATGAAAGACATTCACCGCAACGCTCAGACTCCTTATACTCCTACTCACTATGAACACATCATCAAGAGACACATCATAGATAGGGCAGAGCACGCAGCCTCTGATTTGATCCATTAATCCACCGGGATTCAAATTCTTCTCGCATTAGACATCACCCGTATTGCCAGAGGAATTATAAATTTTAAGTACATCCATGCGCTTGCGAACTTGATAGATAATATCACTGAGATGTATGATGACACCTTTAGGTATACGGGTAGGGAATTACAAGCCTACAAGATGGAGTTGGTCCAGCACAGGATGGACCTGAATTATGTCACGGCAGTGACGGGTGGATATTGTGTCACTTTGGCAACTCAATATGGTGTGAAGTGCTGTACGTACATTACGAACAGCACTGATGACCCCAAGGAGACCATCGATCAAAGGATGGACGAGATCTTGCAGTTGAAGTGGGAGTTCCGGAGGAGACACAATCTCACCTTGACGGCTGTGGGTAATGAATTGACCGGCTGGGTCTCATGGTTAAACCCACTCAAATGGTTTTCTGGATTAGGAGAGTGGGCACAGAATGTAATTGCAAGTGTAGGAAAGGTTCTCCTTTGTATTCTGGGTGTCATCATAATTATTGGCTTGATATTTAAGTGTGTTCGAATTCTGATGCGGTGCAAGCACAGCACAAATTTGATGAGTATAAGGAGCGAGGGCGTTGTTACACTAGCAGATTTGATTTATGATCCATCCATAGAGACAGTGTTATGATAAGGATTGCCAATGAATTTCATGGCCTGTTTCTTTCACCATTTTTCTCTGTTTCCCCCTTTACCCAGAAAACATCCAACCGGAAAAGACGTCAACCCTACCCAATGTTTATGTGAATGCATTTCTGTATATGTGTCTTACCTTCATCTCTGCAACCTCCAGTTAATGGCACACATAGTCGACAGGTGTTATCCACATATACTAGCACTCACATATGTTCCCCCTCCATGTATCATCGACTAAATGTGCTCCCCATTTGTTGGAATAAGAAGCCAAAAAGAGCTTGGTAGTGTTTGTTTGCCCATTTACAGACCCTTAATATGGGATGAGAAGGATTTAATGTATACTTCGCAATACCTCGAAGCTTACTACATATACAACACAATGATACATGCCCCTAAGACATGGATTCATACATACATGCTTTTTACTATCCCACTAGGCCATACATTTCCCACCTACAACTCTCCCCAATCATCCAAAGTTATATATATTGTGTAGATAATATTTTCTGTATAGTAGTCAAGTGTGGCAGTTATTGATGACTGCCAAAGGGTGGACTGTCGAAGTCGAAAATATTACAGTATACACGTCACGTTCAAACTACGCACAGATGGCCTTCGTGCGTGCACATATTCGCAAGTTGCATATGACCACTCACGCAGTCCTGCGTATTAGCGCATGGTATGAGTAATTATGGTAGCATTTGTGATCGCATGGAAAAACCATAAAGACACCTCTCATATTTAATACACATAGTGCATGATTTACACATAGTCAGCATACACCACACCAGCGAGTTACACTTGCTTAAAGGGTATAATAACAAAGGGAGTCACCTTTACAGGATATGAGGGGACAGAATTAGGTTAGGAGGTGGTGTTTGGTATCCAGCTGTAGGGTATTTTAAGAGCAATATTCCGGTGTTGGTTTGCGGAAGATAGCATGCTCCTGCGAATAGATATGTGCAGGAGCAGAATATTAATATTAACTGTATTTACTATACTCCTGATATTCGGCGGGAACCCAGTGGAGAACATCTGCAAGTGCTCCTGGACCAGACATCGCCCACCTATTCAAACCGACCTATGACCTCTCCTGTACTGTAAACGAACATCCCAGTGACCAATAGATGAAGAGATTACAGATTACATTGTGTTAGGTTTTGGACAAATGTATAAAAAGTCAGCTGCAGGCCCGGTCACTCACAATCTCTGAAAGTCATCTACCTTGATGACTGAGGAGCGGACCGGGAAGCGCAGGCGAACAAACGTATGTACCATTGACTGTAGCCTTTATCTCTTATTGTATTGTATTATTGTTGTAACCCCCTGCTAGTAAAATAACCGTTGGTGGGTTGGACCCCAACATAGTTTTGAAATACAATTGGTGTCGTGTCCCATTTCCTGCTAAAGGTTTAAGGTGTATTTCTATCACACGTGTATCTGCATTGTGCTAACAGCGTGTCCGTGTGTGTGTGTGTATGCACTTCGTGTACTTTGTACGTCCGTCGCGGCGTGTGTACGCAAAGTGTGTACATGATACGGGCTCTTGTACGCTAACTGGGTAAAAAGTACGTAGGGTAAGGATTACTTACAGCGGCCGCAGCAGCTCGAATTTAAGTGTATTAAGGTATTGCTTTTGTCCTGTGTGAATACCAAATTGCTTTCTAACAAATATTTAAAATGGCCACTCTAATATATATTGTAAATGCCTGCACCTCTTATTACCATGTGCCATGAATGTGCGCTATACATAGCAAAACACAGCATCCCATAAGAGAAAACAATACACCCACACATTATCTGAGTTCCAAAGCTCATTGATGTATACATTTGTTATTAAAAAGAGATGTATTCAATATATCACAATGTACAGTATACACATAGTTACATGGTTACAATTCATACAGTAAGCAGTTAATACATACAGTTACAGTTACATGCCAGCATACCATACCATTCCCTCAATGCATCTTCCTCTTAATATATCTCTCTCTCTCAGCAAATAAATACAGGAACCGGACTAGAAGCACCTCCATCATCATCTGGCACAAAACAGCAACTGGCAACTGTGTGTCTCTGTAATGTGTTATCTAGTTTTGGGGGAGGGAACTTTCTCATTCATAATGAGTCACTAGTCTGTTCGTATGCTAAACAGGTTCAGCCTTGAAGACATCAAAAGGGGCTGGCCTGAGCTTCCTGTCCACTACCTGTTTCTATAAATGTCTATTGTCCTAATAAAAATGACTTTAGCTTTCATACATTTAGTCATAACTATTTGTTGCAATGTCCTACAACTTAATAACAAGTATCAAATGAATCTACACATTAATCTGCTTGCTTTAATACCAAATATGACAGGTGTATCTTGCTTCGTTCCAATAATACACATACATGACATTACTCCATTATATAATTTTTAATCATTATGATGTCTGGTGCTTGATATTATTATAATTATGTGCTGTATGAAATAAGTGTTGAATCCACATCTGTGGCATGTCCGTGTAAATGCGTGTGTTACCATATATTGCTGTGCTCGCTGCGCGTATTTGCAAGTATAGCGACTTATATGTGTGGAGTCTGTATGTTCTTTCTATGTAATATTTTTGACTTTGACAGTCCGCCCTTTGGCAGTAAACAATAACTGCCATCAATTATTAACATAAGAAAAAAATATTTCAGACAATAATCGGTGACCTAGACACAAGTATGTATTCATTTCGCAATTCAGACACTTGACTATATTTGGGGAAGACAGGGAGGAGGACGAGACATCCTCTATATGCACTCGGTGGTCACGGGACCACTGGTTGGGTGTGGGACAACATTCAACCTATAGAGTATGCTGGGACAGTGCTTTGGCCTATAATGTCTGATTTGCGACGAACATTTCACACATACATGTACCTACGTCTTTGTACACTGATGTTTGGATTCGATTGAGGTTCTGCTGGGTAGATGAAGAAGACACAAACAAATCGTGAAAGTGACATATAAAATTTTCATGATCTACATATTCCTATCATTTTCTGAACATTGTTTCCATTTCTGGAACGTATGCTAGGTCTGTTTAATAACTGAACAAGGGTTATAAGTAGTGTCCTTCTTAAATAACATAAACCTTCTGAGTTCGGGGAGAGACACTCATAAACCTTTCTTCCACATATATTAATGAGCTCTTTATCTGCAATGTGTGAATAGCCATTGTCTGATTGTTCCTGATTACCTCCGAACTCCTAGACCTTTGATTTTTCTCTGGCTTTAACAAACTGATCGGCTAATCCTGGGATCCTATAAGAAAATCACTCCTTCCTCCAGAACCAGTTCCAGTCCCACACTCGACTCCTCATAAAAAAACTCGCAAAAATAGAATATCCTGGAAAAAAAAATGTTTGTCAGCGGGAAAGAGAGAAAAGAGAAATAGAACAAAACATCTCTTGTTCCTAACAAATCAATTACAATGACTGGTCTTTCTGCAATCCTTTAGTATGCTCAGGTAGTGTTCAACAGTGCCGCCTCTCAGTCTTCACGGAATAGAGTCTCTGGTGATACTTTTGCGATCTCACTCCATTTACGAGTTCCTTCCGGACTACCGACTTTCCTGCAATGGGAATCGTGGACCTAAGTCTCTCTCTCGGCTACTTTCACTGGGATGGTGCTGTCAACAAAACTTGGTACGGTCCTTCACACCTGTCTATTAGGCAACCTGAGCGTAAGAACAATCACACAGTCTCTTGGTTCACAATCAAGACAGTTAGTATTTGGCATACCAGCAATCAACAGTTTCAAGTTCTTTTGTCAAGTTCTCAAATGCTGGCTCATCTCGATAAAGTACTGTACTGTCACCTCATTGTTGTATTTCTTATCATTGTGTGGATCAATCATGACATGAGGTTGTCTTCCAAAAACAACCCAAAAAGACACAAATACCAAACCAAAAACAAATTTCGAAGAGGGTGATTCGTTAAGTGAAGATCTGGGAGTGGTTCCGATGCTACATAATACTAGTGGCAGTATCTATGATCACAATGGTACAATTTCAAGCTTTGCTCCTACTTCTAGGGGTACCATTATCTACACACAAATTTCTGCTCAATTTTTCTTTGCGGTAAACACAGCAGCATCCGTGGTGGCAGGAAATGCCTCTACCCAGTTTGGCAAACATTTGTTTGAGAAAACATCAGTGCACACCAATACATAACAATAATTCCTAAATGGTGATAACTGTACGAAGTCATTGTGTGTTTGCAGCGAAGAGTACCATGAGCATAACTCAATAAAAGAAAAAAAAAAGAATCATCTCTAGAGGAGAGAAAGAAGAAGAAAATGAAAAAAAAAAAAAAGGTTTGCCATTCACCAACAGGCATATCAGTGTCTATACAAAATTTCTCTTCACCAGTATTCTCATCCTTCCTCCACCCTTTGTGCTTGACAAGGCACACTGCAGTAATACTGGTGTTATCGTGCTGGTGAGATTTACTGGGTTTGGGCAGAACTCTGAAGGACCTAGGCATGTGGAGTTTGAACTGTACTTGGGTCCATGTATTGTACCACCCTGTGTGAACGCAAAAGATGAAGAGGAAACTGTAGAGAAACAGAATAGAGGTTGATGACAAATGAGTTTGTAGAGGTGGAGAAGATTTTATAAAAATTTGACAACTGGATTGGGCACTACGGGGAAGTGATTCTCTACTTGGTCTACTCCCCTTAAAAAAATTCTGTGTTTATCGTATTGCTATTGGGACTATCCCAGCCATCAATCCAGTGTCCTGTCCATCCTAAGTTCATAGGGATCCCGGTATCTGTGAGATAATTTCTTCTACCTGTGATGGACATGCATCTAGAACAGTAGAATGCGACATAAGCCTTTGAGGGGTGTCTAGTATATCTTGTACTTTTTGAGCATGGTTCTCAGGTATATTCAAGAAGACACACTCAGGAGTACAATATATGACACACCACATTTTACACAATAAGTCTCTGCCGAGTAGATTAGTCAGAGCCAATGCAGCCAGCAGAAAAGAATGTTTGGTTTGCAAGGGCCCTATCATAATCTCTGCAGGTCTACTCAAAGGGTATTGTTGCACCGTTCCTGTTACTCCCATTGCCCGAATCTGTGTTTTCTATATGGCTCGTGATTCCTTACTATATGTCCCTTGGTCCCGTCTATGTGTTTAATAATGTGGCTTGTGTTTTCTGTCTAGGGGGTCTATATTGACTATGTGTCCTACTACTCCTACAATCTCTGGCAAAATGCCCTTCCTTCCTACAAGTGTAACATATCATTGACCATTAGGGATCTGGGGTTTGGACTGATGGGTCTTTCCTGTATGTGCCAGTATACTTACCGTCCTCAACCTCTCCACCTGTTGTTCTCTGTGCCTAGCACTATTCTTGTGATGTTGAATTGCACACTTTCTAAGATTAGCTACTGTGACCCTTTTCCAATTTTGGAAAGAAGTCTGCACCCTGACCCTCAATGCCTTATTGAGCCCATCCATTAGCACAGAGACAGCCACCTCCCATTTGCCGAATTAGTGTTTACCAGTGATCTTATCCAGATGGAGAGTTTTCTATTACTGCAAAAGACAAAAAAATAAATAAACATTTAACAAGCTTCTAGCTCATGCAAAGTATTCATTCAATCCTTCTCATCCCGTATTAAGAGTCTGTACATTGTCCAACAAACATTTCCAAGCTAATCTTGACTAGGGGCATTACTAGTAATGAATACTTCTTATATGGTAACTGAAAGAAATACCCGGGGGTTACCTTGTCTCTGTCCGCTTTCCTACTGGCAAATACTAATGTGCGGACAGGTTTTTCTCCATTTCTGACATTACTTTCTTGATTTTTTTGTTTTATTTTTGGGTTTTACTATATATGTACACGAATGATACCATACTTACCTGTTCCACTGGTCTCAGCCACTTCCCCCACAGGCTACTGCTCTTCTTTTACCGTTTGGATACTCCTCTGGGTACATGAGAAATGGCTGAAAACAATCAGGTCACCTTCTCCTCCTAATTAAAACTTCAACATTCATTAGTACATATATAGGTTACAGTCATATTTTTCATATTTTTCATATTTTCTATAGTTTGTATGCTGGCTGTAACTGCTTCCACATCTACATAAGGCGGTGTACTTGCATTCTCTTTTTTTTTCTTCCTACTTGTTTATTGTTGCTACAAGTTCAAATAGTTCTTATATTTCCATTCTTGTCTTATATGACTTTGGTTAGACCTACCACCTGCAATACCTTAGGATCAAACTCACCAACCCCTCTTGCTGCCACAGGTTTAAACAATTTGTATGTCTGACCCTTTGTTTTCTGGATTTTATCAGACATATTTTAATACCTACATTCTGCAGTACCTCTGGTTCAAAGCTGCCCACCGTAGGGAATGGTACCCTAATTTTGTCAGTCATACGTACCCATTCATTGCAAAAAGCCTCCGTGTGTGAACCATATTTTTCACACATAATAAACCTCGCTGACCATCTCGGCCGCGGCTCTTCAACCTGAACCCTGGCTACCAAACGTCCCTTAGTTGAGCAACTGGCTCCCATAATTGTGGGCCTTTTCCCACAAACACCAAAATACTCAATATAAGGCGACGGTGAAAGTTCTCCGAGCACTTCCACCCACTCTCTCCCACGTTGGCCGGTACTACCATACACTGTTGATAGCGAAGGCGATGTACCCAACTTAGGGCCCCTATTGACCTATATTTACTGGAAGTTTTTAGGAATAACTTACCCTTTACAGTAAAATATCTGTCGTTGGAGATTTTCCTGAGAGAGACCAGCGAAAACTCCCTATGCACTTTTTATACACAAATCACGCTTGCGTATGTTCTACATGGCGCTAATGATACTGCAATTTTACGCAAAAGCTCATAAAAAGGGTATCAAGTTGCGCCATATATCGCACCCACAAAAGCGCGGTCCAATCGCACGATTTACGTATTTCAATCTATACTAACGTGAGTCAGCCGCCTCACGCCACCAAGCCTCCACTCACTTGGTGTACCACACGACGGGATCCCGAATTCCGGGGTTCAACCCACTCACTCCTACGTTCGCTCACTCAAATACACGTTGTTTTTGTTTTTCTGTACAGAAAATTTTCACTCGTTCTGATTGGCAGCTTTACCCCCATAGGCAATACAGTTTAAACAAAAGTTTTATACTAATCTGCTTTAGAAACCGGGTAGTTTTGTGCTATTGTAGCATGGCTACCTTCCCACCTTTTAACTAAAGGACACTATTGTGTAATTTGTACTTAGCGCCTGCACTCTTATGCACTTTGCGTAAACAAGCGACCGTGCATGTCTTTTACGCTGCGTGTGCAGTCCTGTACTTTGTCCGAGACACGTGTACAACGTACGTCCGCAACAAACCACACAGTCTCTATAAATGTGAGCAATACTAACTATAATCGCTCACTTAACACAACACCCAGTTTTTTTCTTAACAACTAGGCCAGAACTTAATTTCATGTCTATAATAACTCCCTTAAATACATTTATTTCAAATTTACCTATATAGCAACAAATGTATCCAATTTCACACAGATCTATAATCACTGCAATAATCTATAATTTAAATGTTATGATTCAGATTGGATAGCTATTTTACAGAACATACACTGATATAAATATACACATAATTATAATAATATTATATATGTGTATCATTCACTAGCCTTCTATGTGACACCTTACCTCTTATTTGTATATCAAAGCTATTTGCTTTTCACTGCTAAAAAAAACAGTTACACAAGTTAATTTACATTTCAATGGCTATCCTCCCTAGTAAGCAGATTCTACAAGTCTTGGAAGGAAAAAGAAAAAAAAAACCCAAACCCTTTCTTTCCTTTTTCTATCTGTGTGCAATTTCTTACACCAAGCCAAGCATTTATCTCACCATTTACTCTCACTAGGCCCAATTGAAACTATTTGTAATTGACTATGGCATGGGTTAAATAAATGCATTGGTAACTCATAAATGGGGCTTGATGTGACAAAGGAAACCAACGCAGGCGTGGCCGGACCGAACGGAGGGCGGGCCGCAGCGGCTGCATGACGTCATACGCAGCAGCTGCGGGCCAGGGAGCGAGGAGTAGCTCCCGGCCAGCTCGCTAAAGTTGCACTGGCCAGGAGTTACTCCTGAAGTGCAAAGGCATTGCCGCTGTGCGATGCCTTTGCACTTCTGCGAGGGGGGGCCGGACTGACATGCGGGGTGGACTAGCCCCGTGCTGGGCGTCCACCCGCATGTCAGGAAAGTTGATTGTAGCTGTGCAAAATTTTGCACAGCTACGATCAACTCGGAATGACCTCCATTGTCTCCAAACACAGACTTTCCAGAGGCTTTTCAGCTTGCAAGTTTCAATGAGACTATTGCTGAATCCTTCCAGTAGTCAGCTCTGCTGGAGTGCCACATTTTTTATCTGAAGGTTGGTGAAACCTTAGACTTTACCTGCAGTGAGCTCCACATCGTTTTCTCCAGATTGTGTACCTGCATCTTCCTGATCTGCCTGGCGGTCACTTGGATCCTGCATTTTCGGCCTCCAGTCGCACCTTCAGCAAGCAAACAACAGTATCGGCTTACTAGCCACAACAGCGGCGCAATCGCTGCATCGTCTGCAAACAAACAACAATATTGGCTCACTGGCCACAACAACGGTGCAATCACCGCACCTTCAACTAACTGATTACAATATCGGCATTAGCTGCAACATCGGCGCAATCGCTGCACCTTCAGCAAGCAAACAACATTGGCTCACTATCCACAACAGCGGCGCAATCGCCGCATTGCCTGCAAGCAAACAATATTGGCTCATTAGCCGCAACATCGGTGCAATCGCTGCACCTTCAGCAATCAAACAACAATATCGGCTCACTAGCCATAACAGCGGCGCAATCGCCGCATCGCCTGCAAACAAACAACAATATTGGCTCACTAGCCACAACATCGGCGCAATTTCCGCACCTTCAACTAACGGATTACAATATCGGCATTAGCTGCATCTTCGGCGCAATCACCGCATCTTCAACAAACAAACTACAATACTGGTTTACTAGCCACAGCATCGCCGCAATCGCTGCACCGTCCATAAACTTACTACTAGATTGGCTCACTAGCCGCAACATCGGCAGAACTGCCACACTGTTTGATTACAAACTATTATACTGGCTCGCTAAGCATAATATAGACTCACTAACCACTTCCACAGTTCAATAGTCACTCCACGTTTAATTTATCATCAGCGGCGTTCAGCCGCATCATTGATGTTCAGCCATCTCTCCTTCTTTTAACTCTGAGTGATTATTATTTGTGTCCAGGTTCTTTTGTGACAATAAAGTCACCATTTCTTATTGTATTATCACTTTGCCCGAGTCTCTCTCCACACAGGTAACTTTGGTCATCTGGGTACTGACAACCGTAACAGTAACAAGGTTATATACAAACACAGCAATTATAGCGCTTTTAGGATAATGGTGTTAGAGGCATACTGCAGTGAAAGTAATAGTAACAAATAAGCACTATACTGTACAGCACTATATTGATCTATCAGTGGCCACCACCTGTAACCAGGGGTGCCTCGGGGCACATGCAGGGGTGTCCTGGGTTGGTGGTCCAGGACTAATTCAAATTACTTATGGACAATGTATTAGGCAAAACCAGTGCTTGCAGCTTTCAGTCATAACATTTGCGGACAAACAGATGTGAATCCAGATGTTTCCTCGTTTCTGGGAACAGAGGCCAACCATGCTCTCACTCCGCCGGCCTCCAAATGGCTGCAGCATGTTAATCATGCTGTGGCTTGGGGGAACTGCAGTACTCATTCTGCACATGTACTGGATGGTTCTTGCACATGTGCAGACCCACAACAATTGGAGTAGTATGCAAAATATTGGGTTTACTTACTACTCTGAATCAGTCCCACAGGCCCATATGACCCACAGATGTAGAGAGAAGACTTGTACTCCTCTGATTCTTCAGTTGGTCAATCAAGAGCCAAAACCGGTCACCAGTCTTGACATCCAGCTCATGAACACCAAGGAGTATAAGAAGGAGTACATAGAATACATCAACATGTGTAGAGCCATACCCAAGTTTCCATCCCTACCATAAACAAGATCAAGCCCCAGCCCTATTGTATGTACAAACTAGCAGCCTTTCTGGGAGAAACTTGCATCCAAAGACTTGTCCGGCATATGGAAGCTCCAATAAATCTTGAATCAACTTGTACATTTAGGTGAATAGGCTACACATAATTATTTTCAGAGTAGTGGTAGGATTTGTCATAAAAAAGCATGAGCAAATCCTATAAGACCATGTGCAGTTAAGGTGTTTCCTGATTAGTCATTAGGGCAAGCAAGTCTTACTATTCACCATACATTTTACTACTGAGCTTCAGGGGGTAGGTTGTCAGCTGGGAAACAGGAGCTGCTAAACTTGGCATTTAAACACATTATAGAGCAACTTGTAGCTAACACATAACTGTGTGCTTAATTGTTTGACTATTTCCATAGAAGATGCTAAAGCAGACACACAGAAGGGGGATGTGGTCAGGATCTTGACAGCCAGAATCCCTACAGCAGGTTCCCGACAGTCTGAATCCTGGCGGATCCTGAAGGTAAGTACATGGGCAAGGGTGAGGCCCTGTAGGGGGGTGGGGTGGGGGGGTTATGGTCAGGCTGTAAGGTTTGATCTTGACAACACCATACTCTTACCTAGCTCAGGCAAGAGACTTATTTACATGTGATTTACTATTTAAGGGTCTCTCCAGCATTACCCAAAATTCAGTTACTGCATTGACAATAGTATACACCTAGCTTAAACATATTAAATGCATAGGTTTAAAAGATAACTGGGGATTTGGGGAACATAAAGGGCTAAAAGGTAGCCTGACTAAAGTCCATACTTTGCAAGATGGGCAGTCCCATGACCATATATACAGTAGGTCACAGAAGCCTGAAGTGACCTCTAATATCTGTGACTATTTATGGCATGTTTTACCCCTCATACAAGGTTTTCCTCTGAACACTTTAGACAGATATTTGGGTATTATTTGCACAAATTTGTACATGTATTAGCATCACTTGTATATTAAAAATGAATACTGTTCAAAATTAAATGTCTGATATGACTGAACCCTTGGACATGAAACCTCTTTCACATTAGGCTCCTTGACCATAAACATGGAAAATGTTAATGAGCTGAAGGTGTGAAACTAGAAATAGTGGCATCAGTTCCTTTTCTAATGGAACGAACGGGTTCCTGTAAAGTTAGTGAGGTCATACTCAGGCCATTTGGAGTAAGGTTACCAACTCCCAACAGTGCCATATTACCATTAATATGTGAGCAATCTACTATATCTCCTAGTCCTCTTCACAAGGAATCCTGGTAAAACCCCACATGTGCGTCAGAGTTCTGAAAAAAACATTATCTGTGTATTGGAGTTACTTCAAATGGTTTCAATGCGTTCTGAGCAAGAAGCTGCAACTTCAAAATATGTTTAGCAACTTTGGTATTAAATGAATAATTCTGGGTGTCAAAAGTAAAATGTCAATCTGATTATTTATTTGTTGTGTGCAAGTGGTTCATTGTGCCATCCATTCATTTCTCTAGCCAAACACGATATACATTCCTAAACATACAAAATAAAGGGGTACTGGCTTTGAAATACCTCACTCTTACATACACACCCTATATAATAATAGGCTAACGTTACTCCTCACCTCTATGTGGGGTATTCAAGTGCACGCCGGCAGCCACTAGATGGTGCAATTCTAGTGTTGCACCATTCGGGTGCGACATTACTGGCATGTTGTTCCATTATTTTGAGTGGCTGATGACTAGTAATTGATCAAATCTGTAACACTAATATTATTATCTACTATATTAAAGTGAAAATTTGTCCTTCTGTCTGTCTTTCTATACAAATCCACAGTTTACAGGCGAAGATTGTGAAATTTGACATACAAGCGCATTAAAACATGGCGAAGGCAAGTAAAAAAATTAGAAATCCCTAGCACCCCTAGGGGGGAGACAGCAGCACAGAGTATATCAGGAGACAGCATAACTCCAGAATTGCTGGAGCAATGTACTCAAAAATTGGTACACATATGCCTTACAATCTGTGAACAAACATTGTAGGGGGGTTAGACACACCTAGCACAAACTCACACACTGAGAGTTATATAGTGGAAGTAGCACGGTCTTCCAGCAGTACAGAGTATATCAGCAGATACATAATGTGCTGCGCTATATAAGAAACTGTAAATAAAATCGATAATTTCACAGGGGCACTGACATGATGTGAGGAGGGGAATTGAGGCAGCAGGAAGCCACAGACTGAGAGTTGTATAGTGGGAAGAGCAGGGTCCCTTGGGGGACCAAAAAGGGGTCCGGCCACTACACAAAGTGCGTCAGGGAAGCAAGATATACTTTGTAAACAAACATTCTTAAAATCCCGGGCAACGCCAGGTACTCCAGCCAATCTAATATATACAACTGAAAATTTGTCCTTCTGTCTTTCTATACAAATCCACAGTTTACAAGCGACGATCGTGAAAATTTACATAATAGCGTATTAAAACACGTCGGAGGCAACTAAAACAAATAGAAATACCTAGCACTCCTAGGGGGGCAGACAGAAGCACAAAGTATATGAGGAGACAGCATAACACCGGAATTGCTGGAGCAATGTACTAAAAAATTGGTACACATATGCTTTACAATCTGGCAACAAACACTGTGGGGGGAATACACCCAAAGCACCCCTAGGGGTGAGGCAGCAGCACTGAGTATTTCAGCAGACAGCATAACTCTGGAATGCCTGCAGCAATTTACAACAAACTTGGTACACATATGACTTACACTCTGGAAACAAACTCTGTGGGGATCAGATACCCCTAGCACCCCTAGGGGTGGTACAGCAGCACAGTGTATGTCAGCAGACAGCAAAACTGTGGAAGGCCTGGAGCAATTTACAAAAAACTTGGTACACATCTGACTTACAATCTGGGAACAAATTCTGTGGGGGTTAGACACTCCTAGCACCCCTAGGGGCGAAACAGCAGCACAAAGTATTTCAGAAAACAGCATAACTCCCGAATGTCTGGACCAATTTACAACAAACTTGGTACACATATGACTTACAAGCTGGGAACAAACACTGTGGGGGTAAGACACCCCTAGCATCACTAGGGGTGAGGCAGCAGCATAGAGTTTTTCAGCAGACAGCATAACTCTGGAATGCCTAAAGCAATTTATACCAAACTTGCTACACATATGACTTACACTCTGGTAACAAACACTGTGGGGGTAACACACCACTAGCACCCCTATGGGTGGGCCAGCAGCACAGACTATATCAGGACATGCATGATATGTCAGTGATGACAAGACTGCATGTGATAGGACCAGTGACATGATGTGAGGAGGGGAATGCAGGTAGCACAAACCCACACACTGAGAGTTATATAGTAGAAGAAGCACGGTAACCCAGCTACACAGAGTATATCAGGAGATACATAATGTGCTGCGCTATATAAGAAACTGTAAAAGAAAAGATAATTTCACTGGAGCACTGACATGATGTGAGGAGGGGAATGGAGGCAGCAGGAAGCCACAGACTGAGAGTTGTATAGTGGGAAGACCAGGGTCCTTTGGGGGACCAAAAAGGGGTCCAGCCAATGCACAAAGTGCATCAGGGAAGCAAGATATGCCTATATACTAGAGCTCCAATCAACGTAAATTAACAAAGTATCATTCTAATTTACCATCCTCATCCCATACCAAAGCACGGGTATTCAGCTATCTACAATGTTATTTATACCTTGTATTTAATATTTACATTTATTTTTGTAAACAGACATTCTTAAAATCCCGGGCAATGCCGGGTACTCCAGCTAGTAACACAATAAAATCACAACTGTAAAGGGCAACGGAATATATTAGCACTATATAAATAAATGTTAAGACATTTCTAATATGTTATCATAAATGAATACAATCAGTTATAAACAATGCCCATGGGTCAGGGCAAGACTGTAAGAAAAGGTATTCTCATCAAACTGGTCTATGGGGTTTTTGAAGAAACACTCCCAGTTAATGTTATAAGTAACCATCAGCTGAGCCCCCAGAATTGTTTTTTGTTTTGTGTGGCTGCAGAACAGCACTGAAAAATAATGATGCAGTGTGCACAGCCTGCAGACGTGCAAGACTAGGGGCAAACATGTCCTGTGTTCAGGGTCAGATTTACCACAAAGCAACCTAGGTGCCTGCCTAGGGCCCGGCGGTTCCCAAAAGGCCCCACGAGATTCGGCCTGTCCATCTCAAAGGCTGGCTTCTAGTTGCACTTGTTTTACAGAGGTTCAGCAATGGGACTAAGACCAGTATTAATATCACTAATACTGGCACTGGGCTCCATTACTGTGCATCTGCAAAACATGTTCCCAGAGGAACAGTGCGTGACCACCATGTGATGTCATGACATCGTGCAGTCCCGCCCCACACTTCCACACTCCCAGAGTCCCGTTGTCTTCAGTGCAGCATAGAAGGGTTCGGAATGTATTACCAGCAGTTGGGATGACGGCTGTCCATATCCCGACAGTGGCATCCCGCCCTCCAGAACGCCGGTAGCGGGTGAGTGCTAAGAGTCCGCTTGTGGGCTTGCTCGGTGGCTGCTGCGCTTGTCACAGGATTTATTCCCACTCTATGGGTGTCGTGGACACCCACGAGTAGGAATAGCCCTGGTACACTGAGATTCCGGCGGCCAGCCTTGTCGGCTGTTGGGATTTTGGCGTTGGTATCTTGAACACCGGGATCCCGACAGCCAGCAAATTGACTGCATCCCGTGTAGAGGGCCCACTGCCTAGCCCCAGAGTCCTGAGTACATCGCAGTATGCTTGCCACCTGCAGCTGGGAGGGCATGGTCACCTGGTTTGGAACTTCAGTTATATTGGGTAATTGTTTCTCTCTAATTTCAATTCAATGCAATAAATTCGTAAGGGGATGGTATCGGGATCTCGGCACTTGGGATGCCAGCAGTCATTAGACTGTCAGTGTCATCCCGCTGGTCAGGATCCCGACACCTTTTAAGTACATATCCCAATCCTCCCCCTCTACCCTCTAACCCTCCATACCTGCAGCCTGCCCATAACCCCCCCATGAGCGCCTAACCGTAACCCTCTCTCCCGCAACCTAATCCCAACCTCCCCCACCCCCCCACAGGCTAAACCAAACCCTCCCTGACTTATTTACGATCAGGATGCCAATAGTCAGGATTCCAGCACTGGAATTGTGAGCGATGTCTGGATCCCGGTGCCGGTATACTGAATGGTGTTCGGGATTCCGGCGTTGGTATTCCGACTGCTGGCATCCCGACCACCAGTATGCTATCCGGATCCCTACTGAAGTATAGCACTGTATTTCATAGCGGAGGTTAATGAGATACATTATATGTTATTTTATTACAATTTGCATAGATCCTCAATGTAGATTCATTTACAGCAAAGTCACTCAGCTAAGAATAACATTCACACCGGCCGGTGGAGCTGCAGAGTGCAGGCATATTCCAATGATTACCTAAACTTACCACCACAGATAGGTCTCTAGTGTCATGTAGAGGGAATCTTGTCTGTGCTTTGGATCATGTTTAATGAAAGGACATTGATTTTTATTTTTATGTTATTTTGCAATTTCTTATTGGATATCTCTTTCTTATGTTAGGTTGCTATAAGCTGTTGTAAGAGAAAAAGATGTGTAAAGTAGATGGAATGGGGTTAGGGAAGCCAATCCCGGGCCATTTTTTCAATCCCGGGCATCGGGATTGAAAAATGGCCAATTCCGGGATACCGGGGATTGGCTTTTAAGTGTGTGGCCGCCCCCTCGCCCCACCCCGCCCCGCCCCGCCCCGCCCCGCCCCGTACACATTACTAACCGTATACCGAGGGCGGGCGGGTGGGGATCTCTTCCTGCACTCCCTCAGTGCATGGCTGCCGGAGCAGCGTGAACTCATGCTGCGCCGGGGGAGCCAGAAGGAGGAAGCTGGGCAGCGTCTGAGCGTCCTGTGGATGCTCAACGCTGATCCCTCAATCCCCGGGATTGGACCTTCCAATCCCGGGATTGAAACCCAGCCATTTTTGGCCCTAAATCCCGGGATCCCGCTGATCCCGATCCCGGGATTGGCCACCATAGATGGGGTATAAGAGTGAGTATTGTGCAGGTGTTATGACACACATAGGTACGTTGTATCAGAAGAATGGAAGTGACAGAATTAAAAAGATGAAGGAAAATTAACAAGGGGTAAATTAACAGTAGATTAAATAATAAATGGACTAGCTCGTAGTGGTTGAGATAATAAATTAGACAGTAGTTATGGACAACAGTAAGGACATAGTAATATGAACAATAAGAATGCATTCTGGAGACAGACCCCAGTGAGGAAGTCAATCACCATGGCATCAAATGCATTAATTGCAAAGTTTCTAGATCTTTTTTGGATGAGTCCCAGCTCAGAATCAGGCCCTCAGTGTATTTTTAGGCAGTTGTTCTGAAATCATAGATGTTTGCTGGTGTGTGCAATCCATTTTTATTAATTACTTCCACTTTGGCCACCTATATGTGGGATCAAATGGGAAAGATACGGAGATGGGGTGGTACTAACTTATCTGGAGTTCAAAGCGGGGTCCAGAGGCATCCATGGAGGAGGAGCAATGTCCCCCTCCTCGGCATGCATTATGACCACGCACCATGTTTTATCACAATCCTCATCTAGTAACTGGGCCTGCTGTATGGCTCTTCATTTCCGACTACATCTTTGCCTGAATTAGTCAGATATATAGAAGTAGTATACAGGAAAACAAGAGGGACACTGTTGGAGGATTCCATGACCTGGTGCATCAAACAATTGGGGCTATACAGTTAAGACATCAGACTTATGGATCCGATTAAGAATGAGTCATAACCCCTTAAGAACCTGCTAAAGGGGTTATGAACTTAATTAATTATTTAGCGAATGGCAGTAAGCCATGAATGTATGACTGTACCACTTATGCCATCTACTGCTGTATATGAATCTACCACTTCCCCATCTATAGAGCTATAGATGGCATTAGCGATATGTGGTAACCCAGCAAAGTTTTTCCAGCTTCAACGTAACCTTCCAGGCTCTACTGTGTCCTCCCTGGGTGGAAGCACAATGGTGGTCATTCCGAGTTGTTCGCTCGTTGACGATTTTTTGCTATATTGCGATTAGTTGCTTACTGCGCATGCGCAAGGTTCGCAGAACGCATACGCTTAGTTATTTTACTCAAAAGTTAGGTATTTTACTCACGGCATAACAAGGATTTTTCATCGTTCTGGTGATCGTACTGTGATTGACAGGAAGTGGGTGTTTCTGGGCGGAAACTGCCCGTTTTCTGGGCGTGTGCGAAAAAACGCTGGCGTTTCTGGGAAAAACGCGGGAGTGTCTGAAGAAACGGGGGACTGTCTGTTCGAACGCTGGGTGTGTTTGTGACGTCAAACCAGGAACGAAACTGACTGAACTGATCGCAATGGCTGAGTAAGTCTGGAGCTACTCAGAAAATGCTAAGAATTTTCTATTCGCAATTCTGCTAATCTTTCGTTCGCAATTCTGCTAAGCTAAGATACACTCCCAGAGGGCGGCGGCTTAGCGTGTGCAATGCTGCTAAAAGCAGCTAGCGAGTGAACAACTCGGAATGAGGGCCCATGTGCATTAGGCTGTTGCATATGTGCATTAGTGAGCAATCTCAGCAGAGAAAGCCACAGAGGAGGAAGACATGGGGGACCTCACTGAGTAATTACGTTTGATTAAATACTGGCAGCACATTAGTTATTATCGCTGTGATACTAAACGGAATACGTTGCTGGCAACTCCCCTTGCCCCTGGAGAGGGAGTATTTTTAAAATAATATACCAATACATCTAAAGATCTAATTATGGACAATGTACCCATACCTATTTAAATAGAACAATACATTAAATTAAGAGTACAAATAAACTATAACTTCACTATAAACCGCTTAATAAATATCATGTTTTTAAATACATAAATTGCACACTTTAATGCGCAGTATAATAGTATTACCAGGTTACAATGCATGGACTGTATTTTAAATATCTGTATGAATGAATAATTGCACAAATATTGTAAGGTTTTGGTTGTCTGAGTTCTGTGCTGTGCATTTTTACAAACCGGTTGAGAAAAAACAAAGGCTTCCTTCATTTTTAACTTACATTTTTTAAGTTGCCTTGAAATCTTGCCCAAGCATTTCCATTAATCCTATTAGCTCCTAGTGTATCTTTCTGGAAACTGCTGATGTAAAACGTTAGAAAGAATTTCAATACATATTTCAATAGGAGGAAAAAAAACAGAAGATATATGAATGTGTCAGGATGGAAATGATCAAACACAGAAACGGTGTATTAACTTCAGACTCAGATTATTGCAAAGTTCCTGCATTCTTTATCTACCTGCAATGCCGAGGTTTCAAGCATGTATTTGCAATGCATTTTGGTAATTCTGATACATAAATTATTATTTAAAAATGAATACAGAGCAATTAGTCACTGACTACCTGCCTCCTGGCTGCTAAATTGTTTACAGGTGGTAGGGATGAAGATGCTTTCTCCAGAGGTGCACTTTGAGGACAAAGGGGGTCATTCCGAGTTGTTCGGTCGTTATTTTCCCCACGCAACGGAGCGATTAGTCGCTAATGCGCATGCGCAATGTCCGCAGTGCGACTGCGTCAAGTAAATTTGCTATGCAGTTAGGTATTTTACTCACGGCATTACGAGGATTTTTCTTCGTTCTGGTGATTGTTATGTGATTGACAGGAAGTGGGTGTTTCTGGGCGGAAACTGGCCGTTTTATGGGTGTGTGTGAAAAAACGCTACCGTTTCTGGGAAAAACGCGGGAGTGGCTGGAGAAACGGAGGAGTGTCTGGGCGAACGCTGGGTGTGTTTGTGACTCAAACCAGGAACGACACTGACTAAACTGATCGCAGATGCCGATTAAGTCTGGAGCTACTCAGAAACTGCTAAGAAGTGTCTATTCGCAATTCTGCTAATCTTTCGTTCGCAATTTTGATATGCTAAGATTCACTCACAGTAGGCGGCGGCTTAGCGTGTGCAAAGCTGCTAAAAGCAGCTTGCGAGCGAACAACTCGGAATGACCCCCAAAGTACAATTCTGCTTCTTGTGTGCAATAAAACAATTTACAATTTAGTATATCTACTCCTTTACTCTGAATATTATTGTTCATTACAATGTGAACCTGGCTGCAAGCAACTCTGCATATTCAGATGGAGTTCCAATGTATAGACAGACAATGTCTAGGTCGACAGTCAATAGGTCAACCCCATATGGTTTAGGTTGACACTAACAAAAGGTCGACATAGACAAACAGTCAACGAGTTCAAATGGTCCACATGGCAATGATCAACACACATATGGTTGACACATTTTTGTTTGTTTTTTCATGTTTTTTCCCTTTTTCCATCCTTGATTATCCACTTCACAAATCCTAACCTTTAGTAATCATGTGTTGAGCAAAGCGAGACACTGTGCCCAAAGTGTGGGAAGCGAAGCGTGCCTTCGACGGGCCACATTTGTACAAATGGTAGTCCCAGATGGAAAAACTATCCACACTAACCCCAAAAATGGAAAAAAGGGTGTTGACTATTACCACGTTGACCTTTTGATCATGTCGACCTTTTGTTCATGTCGACCTTTTCCTGTATCTACTTTTCATAGGTCGACATTTTGTTCATGTTGACCTTTAGTCATTGTCAACCTAATGCGTGTCGACCATATGTGGTCAACCTGATAACTGTTGACCTAGACATTGTAGATCTTCTATACCACACCCATTCAGGTGGCATGCGGACAGCAGTTAGAGATGACTGTACGCTCAGATTTGTTCCCTACCTCTCACATTATTAAGTTCTTCCAATTCTAAAACAGAAAAATGTTTGTGCATGCAGTGGGAATATAAACATGATTCTGATGCGGGACATACATCCGTGCCACATTTCCCAGATTCCCTAATCTGAACCATCAATGATTTGCGATCGAAATTCCCGATTTACTGAAACACAAGAGTTTTTTGGTCAGGGCATTATTGGCAAGCTGAGGAAATCCAACATGTTCATTGATGTCAGCATTGGCAGAACAGGGAATTGTGGCAATAAATCGTAGATGTGCAGGCCCCAAAAGGATGGGTTATTCTGATGATCTACCAGTATATCATATTAGTCCAGCTACTGGACCCAGGAAGTTCAACTTTTGTCATTTATGCTCCTTTTTTGGTCACCGTAGCTGGACCCATAAAGTCTGTGAGTGGTGAAATGTGTCCTAGCTCTCTGTCCAGGAGCACGGACATTACTTGTTGTGTTTAATAAGGTTAGCTTTTAATAATAGTTTGGTGGGGAAAAAAGGATGGCTAGCTAGTCAGTGACAACTCATCTTGCAATTGAGACATTAACAACAACTTGTAAGGGACAATGGGGGTCATTGCGAGTTGATCGCGAACTGCCATTTTTTGCAGCGCAGCGATCAGGCTAAAAAAAATAAGATTTTACTTACCGGTAAATCTATTTCTCGTAGTCCGTAGTGGATGCTGGGGACTCCGTAAGGACCATGGGGAATAGACAGGCTCTGCAGGAGACAGGGCTCTTTAAGAAAGAATTTGGATTCTGGTGTGTTCTGGCTCCTCCCTCTATGTCCCTCCTCCAGACCTCAGTTAGAAACTGTGCCCGGAAGAGCTGACAGTACAAGGAAAGGATTTTGGAATCCAGGGCAAGACTCATACCAGTCACACCAATCATACCGTATCACTCGTGATAATTTTACCCAGTTAACAGTATGAACATCAACGGAGCATCAGATCAACCCTGATGCAACCAAACATAACCCTTATTTAAGCAATAACTATATACAAGCATTGCAGAAGAAGTCCGCACTTGGGACGGGCGCCCAGCATCCACTACGGACTACGAGAAATAGATTTACCGGTAAGTAAAATCTTATTTTCTCTAACGTCCTAGTGGATGCTGGGGACTCCGTAAGGACCATGGGGATTATACCAAACCTCCCAAATGGGCGGGAGAGTGCGGATGACTCTGCAGCACCGAATGAGCAAACACAAGGTCCTCCTCAGCCAGGATATCAAACTTGTAAAACTTTGCAAAAGTGTTCGAACCTGACCAAGTAGCTGCTCGGCAAAGCTGTAATGCCGAGACCCCTCGGGCAGCCGCCCAAGAAGAGCCCACTTTCCTTGTGGAGTGGGCTTTTACTGATTTTGGAAACGGCAACCCAGCCGCAGAATGAGCCTGCTGAACCGTGTTACAGATCCAGCGATAGCAATAGTTTGCTTTGAAGCGGGAGCACCCAGCTTGTTGGATGCATACAGGATAAACAGCGAATCAGTTTTCCTGACTCTAGTCATTCTGGCTACATAAACCTTCAAAGCCCTGACCACATCTAGTAACTCGGAATCCTCCAAGTCACGAGTAGCCACAGGCACCATAATAGGTTGGTTCATATGAAAAGATGACACCACTTTTGGCAGAAATTGTTGACGGGTCCGAAATTCTGCCCTGTCCATATGGAAAAACCAGATAGGGGCTTTTATGTGACAAAGCCGCTAATTCTGACACACGCCTAGCTGAAGCCAAGGCTAATAGCATGACCACCTTCCACGTGAGAAATTTTAACTCCACGATTTTGAGTGGCTCAAACCAGTGTGACCTCAGGAAACTCAACACCACGTTAAGATCCCAAGGTGCCACTGGAGGCACAAAAGGGGGCTGAACATGCAGCACTCCCTTTACAACGTCTGAACTTCAGGAAGAGGAGCCAGTTCTTTTTGAAAGAAAATGGATAGGGCCGAAATCTGGACCTTAATGGAACCCAATTTCAGGCCCAAAGTCACTCCCGACTGTAGGAAGTGAAGGAAAACGGCCCAGCTGGAATTCCTCCGTAGGGGCATTCCTGGCCTCACACCAAGCAACATATTTTCGCCATATACGGGGATAATGTTGAGCCGTCACATCCTTCCTAGCCTCTATCAGCGTAGGAATGACCTCATCCGGAATGCCTTTTTCTGCTAGGATCCGGCGTTCAACCGCCATGCCGTCAAACGCAGCCGCGGTAAGTCTAGGAACACACAGGGCCCCTGTTGCACAAGTCCTGTCTTAGAGGCAGAGGCCACGGGTCCTCTGTGAGCATTTCTTGCAGATCTGGATACCAAGTCCTTCTTGGCCAATCCGGAACAAAGAGTATTGTTCTCACTCCTCTTTACCTTATGATTCTCAGCACCTTGGGTATGAGAGGAAGAGGAGGAAATACATAGACCGACGGGAACACCCAGGTGTCACCAGTGCGTCCACAGCTATCGCCAGAGGGTCTCTTGACCTGGAGCAATATCTCTGCATCTTTTTGTTGAGGCGGGATGCCATCATGTACACCTGTGGCAGTTCCCACCGACTTGCAATCTGCATGAAGACTTCTTGATGAAGTCCCCACTCTCCCGGGTGGAGGTCGTGCCTACTGAGGAAGTCTGCTTCCCAGTTGTCCACTCCCGGAATGAACACTGCTGACAGTGCGCTTACTTGATTCTCCGCCCAGCGAAGAATTCTGGTTGCTTTTACCATCGCCACCCTGCTCCTTGTGCCGCCTTGGCGGTTTACATGAGCCACTGCGGTGATATTGTCTGACTGAATCAGAACCGATTGGTCACGAAGCAGGGTCTCCGCTTGACTTAGGGCGTTGTATATGGCCCTTAGTTCCAGGATATTGATGTGAAGGCAAGTCTCCTGCCTTGACCACAGCCCTTGGAAATTTCTTCCCTGTGTGACTGCCCCCACCCTCGGAGGCTTGCATCCGTGGTCACCAGGATCCAGTCCTGAATGCCGAATCTGCGACCTTCGAGAAGGTGAGCACTCTGCAGCCACCACAGGAGAGACACCCTGGCCCTGGGATAGGGTGATTAATCTGAAGATGTGATCCGGACCACTTGTCCAGTAAATCCCATTGGAAGGTCCTCTCATGGAACCTGCCGAAGGGAATGGCCTCGTATGATGCCACCCTCCTTCCCAGGACTCGAGTGCAGTGATGCACTGACACCTGTTTTGGTTTTAATAGATTCCTGACCAGTGTCACGAGCTCCTGAGCTCTCTCTATCGGGAGATAAACCCTTTTCTGGTCTGTGTCTAGGATCATGCCTAGGTGAGGCAGATGAGCTGTAGGAACCAACTGCGACTTTGGAATATATAGAATCCAGCCGTGTTGCCGTTACACTTCCAGAGAAAGTGATACGCTGTTCAGCAACTGCTCTCTTGATCTCGCTTTTATGAGGAGATCGTCCAAGTACGTGATAATAGTGACACCTTGCTTCCGCAGGAGCACCATCATTCCCACCATTACCTTGGTGAATATTCTCAAGGCCGTGGAGAGACCAAACGGCAACGTCTGAAATTGGTAATGACAATCCTGTACCGCAATTCTGAGGTACGCCTGATGAGGTGGATAAATGGGGACATGAAGGTATGCATCCTTTATGTCCCGAGTCACCATAAAATCTCCCCCTTTCAGGCTTGCAATGACCGCTCTTAGCGATTCCATCTTGAACTTGAACCCTTTCAGGTATATGTTCAGGGATTTTAAATTCAATATGGGTCTGACCGAACCGTCTGGTTTCGGGACTACAACATGGTCGAATAATAACCCCCTCCTTGTTGAAGAGGGGAACCTTGACCACCACCTGTTGAAGATACAATTTGTGAATTGCAGTTAACACTGTTTCCCTCTCGTGGGGGGAAGCCGGCAGGGCTGTCGGTGAGAGGGCACCTTCTCAAAGTCCAGCTCGTATCCCTGAGACACAATATCTATTTCCCAGGGATCTAACAGGGAGTGAACCCACTTGTGGCTGAACTTACGAAGGCGTGCCCCCACCGGGCCTAGCTCCGCCTGTGGAGCCCCAGCGACATGCGATGGATTTTGTAGAGGCCGGGGAGGACTTCTGTTCCTGGGAACTAGCTGTGTTGTGCAGCTTCTTTCCTCTGCCCCCGCCTCTGGCAAGAAAGGACGCACCTCGGACTTTTTTGTTTCTTTATTCAAAAGGCTGCATTTGATAATGTCGTGCTTTCCTAGGCTGTGCAGGAATATAAGGCAAAATATCAGAATTACCAGCTATAGCTGTGGAGACCAGGTCCGAGAACCCTTCTCCACACAATCCTCAGCCTTCCATATGCCTCTTAAGTCGGCATCATCTGTCCATTGCATATTCTACAGGACACGTCAAGCAGAAATCGACATAGCTTTGACTCTAGGACCCAGTATACTCATGTCTCTTTGGGCATGTTTTATATATACATATCTCTTAAGACAGCATCATTAATATATATATATATATATATACATACATATGTATATCTATATACATACTAGGGTCTCAATCTCTGCTGATAAGGTACCTGTCCACGCTGCCACAGCGCTATAAACCTATGTCGACACAATCGCCGGTCTGAGTAGTGTACCAGAATCTGCAGGATCCCTGAGAATAGCTGTTACATCAGGGCTACCTTTTGGGCAAACGTGACACCCTAGGGGAAGATTCCCATCATATCCTGGCCTTAGTGGGGAAAGGATACTGCCTGAGAATTCTTTGTGGGAAACTGCAGTCTCTTGTCTGGAGATTCCCGCTCTTTTTCCTCATGAGAGGAGGGAAATTTACCTCAGCTTTCTTTCCCTTAAACATGTGTACCCTTGTGTCAGGGACAGATGAGTCATCAGTGATATGCAAATCATCTTTTATTACAATAATCATATATTGAATACTTTTCTGCCATTTTGGCTGTAACTTTGCATTATCATAGTCGACACTGGAGTCAAACTCCGTGTCGATATCAGTGTCTATTATTTTGGATAGGGAGCATTGAGAGACTCTAAAGGTCTCTGCGACATAGGGACAGACATGGGTAGATTTCCTGTCTGTTCTCTAATCTTTTGTGCAATAAATTCACCTTAGCACTAATTACACATATCCAAACAGGTGTCGGCGTTGTCGACGGAGACACCCTCTCACACCCATATTTGCTCCATCTCCTCCTTAGGAGAGCCTTTTACCTCAGACATGTCGACACACACGTACCGACACACCACACACTCAGGGAATGCTCATCTGAAGACAATTCCCCCATAAGGCCCTTTGGAGAGATAGAGAGAGAGTATGCCAGCACACACCCCAGCGCTATTAACCCAGGAATAACACAGTAACTTAATGTTAACCCAGTAGCTGCTGTTTATATTGATTTTTGCGCCTAATTATGTGCCCCCCTTTCTTTTTACCCTCTTCTACCGTGTATCTGCAGGGGAGAGACTGGGGAGCTTCCTCTCAGCGGTGCTGTGGAGAAAAAACATGGCGCTGGTGAGTGCTGAGGAAGAAGCCCCGCCCCCTCGACGGCGGGCTTCTGTCCCGCTTTCATGTACAATTTTGGCTCATACATATATACAGTGCCCAACTGTATATTATGCAAACTTTTGCCAAAGAGGTCTCTAATTGCTGCCCAGGGCGTCCCCCCCTGCGCCCTGCACCCTACAGTGACCGGAGTATGTGGGTTTAGTGTGGGAGCAATGGCGCACAGCTGCAGTGCTGTGCGCTACCTCATATGAAGACTGGAGTCTTCTGCCGCCAATTTCGAAGTCCTCTTGCTTCTGTCACCGGCTTCTGTCTTCTTGCTCTGCGAGGGGGACGGCGGCGCGGCTCCGGGATCGGACGACCAAGGGTGCGATCCTATGTACGATCCCTCTGGAGCTAATGGTGTCCAGTAGCCTAAGATGCAGGACCTATCTTCTAGTGAGTAGGGCTGCTTCTCTCCCCTCAGTCCCACGTAGCAGAGAGCCTGTTGCCAGCAGATCTCTCTGAAAATAAAAAACCTAACAAAATACTTTCTTTTTAGCAAGCTCAGGAGAGCTCACTAAGTAGCACCCAGCTCGTCCGGGCACAGATTCCAACTGGAGGAGGGACATAGAGGGAGGAGCCAGAACACACCAGAATCCAAATTCTTTCTTAAAGTGCCCTGTCTCCTGCGGAGCCCGTCTATTCCCCATGGTCCTTACGGAGTCCCCAGCATCCACTAGGACGTTAGAGAAACAGCATTTCTGCGCATGCATATGCCCCGCAATGCATATGCGCGACGTACGGGTACAAAGCTCGTTGTGGTTGTGCACAGTTTCTACAGAAGTTTTCAGTTGCACTGACGGCCGAAAGAAGATTGACAGGAAGGGGGCATTTCTGGGTGTCAACTGACTGTTTTCAGGGAGGGTTTGCAAAAACGCAGACGTGTCTGAAAAACGCAGGCGTAGCTGGGCGTTCGCTGGGCGGGTGTATGACGTCAAATCCGGACACGAATAGGCTGAAGTGATCGCAAGCGCTGAGTAGGTTCAGGGCTACTCTAAAACTGCACAAACTGTTTTTGCAGAGCTCGGCTGCACATGTGTTCGCACTTCTGCTAAGCTAAAATACACTTCCCAGTGGGCGGCGGCATAGCGTTTGCACAGCTGCTAAAACTAGCCAGCGAGCGATCAACTTGGAATGACCCCCAATTTCCCTTTCACAACAGCAAGCAGTCTATGTTTCACTACAAAAAATGATCCTGAATGTCCAGGATGCTGCATAGTGACATCTCCTGCTGATCCAACGTCTAATATTATATTATTGCAAAAATACTAAATCATGGATTAATAAAATACAGCATTTTAAGAGCGTTGCTCCCAATGTTACCTTGATATTGGGCATATAATATCAGATTGCTATGGGCACATATGCACTTTATTTCTTTGACATGCTACACATTTGCATTGATATTATGTGTTAGCAATCTTTTTTCCATTTATTTAGTAAAATTCATGTTCTTATTTAATGCATTTTAACTGTGCTATTAGAAAATAAGTACTGTAGTCAACAAGCCCTGGAGGGAAATTAGCACCAGATTGAGGTCATGTATGTTTATGCATAGAGACATTATTTATAAAAAAAATATTTATTTTATTCATTCACTGTATAATCTGATCCTTAACGGGTTCTTGTTATGAATATGTAGATTGACATCCCATGACAATTTGACAGCAGTTTGTTTATTAGGGCTTGTTACAAGGATAATAAACCTGAAAGGAACTAATTAGGGAGATTACACTCCCCCAACACACCCTCAGTTCTCCAAACATACAAACTATATTTATTATTGTACCCTACTCAGCACCTTGCACTTATCACTCATCATAAGCATAGAGTGATCATATGACCAGGCTTGGCTTCCTTAAGGGAGGGTACACATGGAGAGATCCGTGTTTAAAATCTAAGCACAGATCTGCCGTGTGTATGCCCCCCAGCGATAGCAATGCGCAGCCCTGCACATCGCTATCGCCGGTGCTAGATTGAGCCTGCATGCAGGCTCAATCTAGCGTGTCGCTCACTTCAGCGCTGTGTGAAGTGAGTGGCCCCCAGTCGTCGTCCCCCCTCGCTCAGCACATCACGCTGTGCTGAGCGGGGGGAGAAATGTGCACTGAGTGGTTTGTGTTAAGATCTTCCCTGTCAGTACTGGCCTTTACACAATCACTTGTAGCTTTATCTTTTAATAATTTCTTAATGGACAGCTGGAGCATGCAATTCTCTGTATTGGCAGATAAGACATATTGCAATATATAAAAATAATTATATTTATATAGCGCTGTTTCTCCAATAGGACTCAAGGTGCTTAACAGTATGAGCAGGACTGCAGCCCACCCCCCAGGTAAAATCTGACACCCGGATCAGTGTCAGTGTAGCCAGATGCAGTCTATGACTGCACTGGCTCCACTGTGACTGGCAGTAACTTCCTATTGGAAGTCTTACTGGATGGTCTTCAGTATGCCGCCGGCCGGGATCCGGGCCACCAGCATACCGGCGCCTGGATCCCGACCGCTGGCATGCCGACACTTATTCTCCCTCTTGGGGGTCCACGACCCCCCTGGAGGGAGAATAAATAGTGGGCTCATTAGCGCTCGCACAGCTGTTGGTATGCCGGCGGTCTGGATCCCAGCACCAGTATGCTGGTCCCCAGGATCCCGGCCGCTGGCCACTCATACTACACCCGTCTTACCTGTCAGTCACAGACACACAAGGTGCTCCCAATCCCAGAGGGAGGTGTTTCCTCCCTCTGGGACTGCCAGACCAGGCTGTGATAAGCAGAGATCTGGCTTCCTGTAGGAAGCCACTCCCTGCCTTTCCCGCAGCCCAGTCCAGCTTCTATGGGCTGCAGTCATATTTTCGTTTATGGTTTCAACTTGCCTTGGGTAAGTCATTGGAAAGCCTATTTAACAAGAATTAAACTTTTATTAGAACATTATCTGTTCTGCTGTTCCAACCACTGGATGTTGATAAATTATTACAAATAGGCCATTATCATCAGAACTATCTATCACCGGAGTAAAGGGCTCATTGATTTGTCAGTGCTTGTCTGAGGAGAGCACCTGTTTTAGTCTGTGGTCATGCTGTGGTGTTTCAAGTCAGCAGAAATGGTATCTCAGTAAATTTCAAAGCATTATTTGTCATTGTTAAAGATCCTTTACTGCCTGGCATAATATTGTACCAATGAAAAGGGGAAAAACAAATACTGTTACTTGTATTCAAAATTGATTGAAGTTTGTGCACAGTATGCACTCCATCTTGCCATGTGCAGCTGTTAGGAGTGTTGGCCGGCTCAGCAGTGACATTTCCAGGCCATCACTCCTGACCTAGTCCTAAACTACCTCCTAACTGGTTGGGGGCCAAACCCCAGCAAGAGGTGGGCTGCATTTGGCCTTTGGGCCATAGTTTGGCCACCTCTGGTTTAGAGCATGGTTACCACATAGGTTCTATGCTGACTTTACTATGATAAAGGTACTGGTACTAAGAATAAAGGTGCAGTACTCAATGGAAGTTAAACTTTGGTGGCTTGCATAAGTCCTGGGTCACACAGATAGAACTCTGGGCCACTGTGGCAGCAGTAATGTGATAGAGAACTCCACTACCTGCACACTTCAATTACTTGCCCACAACACAACACAACAGTAAATTAACATGCAGACGTCTGAAGCAGCTTTAGTTTGTATGATAAAGCTTATTCATGCAGAGCAATAGTTAAAGCAGTTTTTAGCCTATATGTCAGGCTTATTCATGCAAGGCTGTATTTGTTTAACATGGCCATGTTAGCATTCAGAAATTATCACTCCTTCGTCTTGGGTTGTGGATCTTTTAAACTCCCGGCTCTGGTGTCAATGACTGTTTACCGCAAGCCTTATCTGGAGGTTCAAGATGGATTACCCAACGATCGATTGAGTGGTGTTCCCAAATAACAGAAAGGTTATAGGAGCTGTAGGATCTTTAAAAAACGTGTTTCTCCACCTGCACATACGATCAGCGGCTTCCTCAGTCAGATATTTGTGCTCTCCATTCAGCCTCCTTTTATCCCCAGCTTATTGCCGCGGGCGCCTGCGCATACCATGCGCTCCATGCCTCATTTTCAAACTCAGCCGTAACATACTATCAGCGGCTCACCCGCCGATCATTAATCACTCATTAGTAGTAAAAACTTTTTCCAGCTGTAGCAATCCTTTTCCTTTTGGGCATCTTTTATATATATTTATGTTTATGAAACTTATAGGCTCTTATTACCTATATAAAGATTTATCATGCACATTGCCAAAGACAGAGCACAAATATTGGCCCTCATTCCGAGTTGATCGCTCGCAAGGCGATTTTAGCAGAGTTACACACGCTAAGCCGCCGCCTACTGGGAGTGAATCTTAGCTTCTTAAAATTGCGACCGATGTATTCGCAATATTGCGATTACAAACTACTTAGCAGTTTCAGAGTAGCTTCAGACTTACTCGGCA